>NC_142084.1:26643335-26965642 GCF_054644295.1 Miniopterus natalensis
AGACAAAATCAATTTCTTGTCTTAAAAAATTTTTTTTAAAATAAAAAGATTGCTTCTTTTCCCCCTGGGAGATGAAACTGTCATAGACCAAGAGCTCACCTCCTTTACCTTGCGACCCCAGCCTCTAGCATGGGGCCAGGCATGCAGACTGGCAGTGGGGCAGGAGAAAAAGCTTGGGCTTTGAGCATCAGGTTCTGGTTCCAGCTAAGGCCCCGGCAATCTGTCCACTTGGCCTCTCTGAGCCTCCGTTTCCAAACCAGGATGTGTGTGCCCACTTCTGCAAATAATCTGAGATCCTGTGTGTAAAACTGTCTACCACAGAGCCTGATACTAGTAAGCATTTAACAAAAGTGAGATTGGTTTTTTTAAAAAAGTGCTTTGAATCAAATTATTGTCTGAATTCTGCAGAAGAATGTGACAATGCACCAAGCTAAAGATTTAATTCTCTTTACAGGATGCTGACTGCTCCTTCAGTCCCTAATTGTATTAAGTGTGTGTTCCCTCCCCTGGTGACCCAGGCTGCCCGGCAGGAAGTGACCTTGAGGCCCGCCTTCCCAGAGATCTGCTCTCTGAAGTCCCTGGTGATTTGGCCTCTCAGATGTGACCTTTCTTTCTCACAGGTTTTCTGGTTGGACCTAGCCTGCAGGAGAATGAATGCCTTTTCTGTATTTTATAAAAGACCAACCACTTCTGAGCTTGCAGTGGGCAGTATTAGGCCTGAGTCCCCAGGAGCTGGCCAGTGTGGCTGTAGGACTGGGGTAGGGGCAACCTTGCCTCTGAGAGCTGGGGGTCAGGCCACGAAGAGATTTGAGGTCTTGCTGGGAACAGCAGACACTGGGGAATTGCTTGCCTTTGAGGTTTGAACTGTCTGCCTGGATTCTTGAAAAGAAAAAATATTTTGGAATTTGGTCTGAAGGATTCCACAAGGCCAGGCAGCCTTCAGAGGCCAGCCCTGACTCTAGGCTAGAGTTATGCAAATGCTGAAGAGCTCCCTCAATTTCAAAATGTTTGCTCCAAATATAAAGGAATGGACCTGTCAGCTGAAGTTCTCAGTTTTTATTTTGCTTAATGTCATGTCCAATTTAAAGTACGTGAATGTGCGTATGTTTAAACATGATATGCCCATGTCAAATTTAATGTGTAAAAACCCATACACATATATAATATTTACATATATATTTTTAAATGTCTGTTTCTTTTTTTAACCAAAATTTTTATTTATTGATTGATTTGAGAGAAAGAGAGAGAAACATCAATTTGCTGTTCCAGCCATCTATGCGTTCATTGGATGTGCCCCGACAGGAGATTGGACCCACAACCTTGGTGTATCAGACGATGCTCTAACCAACTGAGCTACCTGGCCAGGGCAAAATGTCTGTTTTTAAAAATAATAATATAGTTCCAGTGGGAAAAAAAAATAAAGGGAGAAAATGATCCATGATTCCATTATCTTTAGACTATGGTTAAAATTTAGTGCATTTTGTTCTGGGTCAGATGTCACAGATGCCTAATGAAAGACTTCTAATTTGGGTTGGAAGAGTACACGGTGACCTATGGGGAGAGGAAGCACAGAGGTGAAGCCTGGGCTTTATAGGCACTCAGACCTCATTCTGATGCCAGCACTGCAGTAGTCATTAGTGTGACCTTGGACACGTCACTTAACCTCCATGAGCCTCAGTTACCACCAGTGACCCAGCTGATTTCTGGGGAGAAGACGGAGCCGGGCTGTGATGATTCCCAGAAACCAAGCTTCTTGTTCAGAGGGTGGAGGGAGAAAGGAGCTGGGGAGATGAATGGAGAGAGGAGGGAGTAGTGAAGAGGGTCTTGAGGAGCAGGGGTGGGGTTACGGGTGAGGTTATGGAAGTGGAAAAGCTTTTCCTGAGGTCAGGGCTGCTTGTGAGCCATGCACTCCCCCCACCTCCTCCATCCCCCAAAGTCACAGGGCTTTGGCGGCAGCTCCAATTCCACAATTCTATTCTGTGGTCCCCATAAACTGCCCTAATGTCCTGGCATGCCAGCTCTCTGACATGCAAACCACGTCTCCCAGAGACAGCTTCTCTTGCCCAGAAATGGCCCCAAATTCTTTGTCAGACCTGGCCTAGGGAAAATGTAGTCATCGAATTTCACGGACGGTGGAACAAGAATAGAAACTGTTATTTTTAAGAAAACATGAGTTTCTTTATCAAGATTGCAAAATCTTTCCCCAGTGGTGGCAGGTCAATTTAAAGTGGCGGCAGCTATTAAGGGGTGACACACATATCCAGGTTTCCCCTCATGTGGGTTAGCTGGGGAGCTAACCTTCTATCAGGCAGAGGCAAAGAGACTGAGAATGACCAGCATGCAGACCTGGGGCTGAATCTGTCACATGGAGTTCTAGCTGTGTGACTCTAGGCAAACACTCACTGAGACTCAGTTTTCCCCATCTTAAAAATTGGAATAATGATACCTACCTAGCTGGGCCATGGAGAGGATCCAACTGACAAACATATTAGGAACTCACGTGCAGTGCACGCTTGTGCAGGTATTCAGGAAGTGGTGTCCTTGTCATACTCAGGGCCGCTCCTGACAGCCTTTGCTTGGCTGTGGCAAAGACGGGACCACACCTTGAGAGGTGTGGTTGAGTCATATTAGCTGACCAAAGCTGAGTACCAAAAACTCCTCCCATCTGTCTTCACCGTCCTCTAGGCCCAAATAAAGACCACGGCACTTGCCCTGGTTCAAGCCAGGTGCCTATGTTTTCTTTCCCATTGCATTTGCTCTGGTGGCCAATTTCTAGCCCAGAGACCTGGAGTATCTGTAGTTCTTAAAGGTTACTGGTTCCCCCAAAGGATTTCACTGCAGAAACACAGCAGTGGGTGCTTCCTCATCTGTTCTAGACAGTGGTCCCAGGCCCCGATCTGGCTCACTCACCTGGAGGTCCTAGGATACATCTCTCTGAAAATGGGGACAGTTCTCATGCTACATCGCACCCCCTTCCTCAGAGACACAGCCATATTTCTACGATCATATCAGCAAGTTCTGTCCACACTCCAGGCGCAATTCATCTGGGTCTAGAGGCTCAAATTCATGAGATGGGATTCACCAAATGCCTTTTGCACCTGCTTTGTGACAGGGACTCTTACAACCTGCCCCACACCCTTTGCTTCACGTCTTTCCTCACTGTTCTTGGTCAGACGCGCTCTACCTGAAGCAGAAGTAGTAACCCAGACCCGAATCGTCCTGTTCTCGCTGCTGACGTGTAACCCCTGTGTCTCGGGTCCCCGGTCACATTTCTGGCTCTAAGTGTGCCTTTCTGCACATTTTTGCCATCCCTGAGCCTGTTGTTTTCTGGGCTACTTCCCTGGCCCTGCTCCTGTCTGTCCCATCCACACATGCCCTTTCCAAGTCTAAGTCCATCCATTCCCCACCCTGGAGGGAAGCTCTGCTTTTTTTTTTTTTTTTTTTTAAACATCCTGATATATGCTTTCCTGATTTCCAAGATATGGATCTTTTGGTTTTGGGGATGGCAGCTACAGTTCCTTAGGAGATGAGCTGAGGGTGGAGGGGGCCTACAAGGGCCCTTGTTCACCTGGTAGTGCCACAGTCATGTATGATCATGCCCATTCCTGAAAGGCCATGGCTCCCTGCCCCTCCCAGCTCTAGTGCTTAGAGACAGTGGATTATGTTTCTAGAAGGAAGAGTGGGGGGTGGCCTTTGGAAATCAGATGCTCCAGCGGTTGCACCTTTAATGAGCAGAGTCACCCAGAGAACTTTTCCTGTCCCCACCCCAGAGACTGAACCAAGGGGCTTGGGGTAGACCTCAGGCACCCTGATCTATAAAAAGTGCCCCCCAGCCCTATGACTGCTGATGACCCCATTGGGGGACCCCTCACATGTGGGACAGTTGGCACCTGGAGCAGACTACCAACCACTTGGGTTCCAGAGCAAGCTCACAGAGCCTGCCTGGGACACAGAGTTCCCATTACCTTGTGCTCACGGCAGCCTTGGGAGCCTGGGCTGGGGGCTGCTTACTTCTACAACCCTTATAAATACAGCCTGGGCTTATGAAGCCACGGGGACCATCTAGGCAGGCCAATAAACAGATTCACAAACAGATAAATCAATGAAGCAATAAACCATTGGAGCCATAACAATCTCTTTACAATTTCTCTTTGGGAGTGGGTTTTGCAATGTTGCTTTGTGGTGTGTGTGTGCGTATGTGTTTAAATAAGCAAAATTATTTTCTTGGGACTCCATCCAAGAACATTAGATAAATAACTGTGACCCAGCCCCAGCTGCTCACAGGAAACCCTGCTCAGGCAGACAGTGTGGGAGAGTGCACTCTGCTTTGATGTGCAATATAGGGGCGCCCTGGGGGCACCAAGGCCTTTGGGAAAGCCCCGGGCCCCACCACCTCTGGCTTAGCTCCCCAACTGGCCTCTCTTCCCCCTTGCTCATGAGTGCTGGATCTGACCAGGTGCGTTCTTCTCCCTGAGCCCTCCTGTGTCCTCTAGATGCCTAGGGATTGAGTACAAGCCTCTTGGCAGCTATTAAGGTCTGGCCTGGGCCTGCCTTATTGCTTCCTGGGCTCTACCACATGGCCTAAGCTCTGCCTGCTGACCACTCGGCATCCTCTGGGTGTGTGGCGCTCCTTTCTCCTCCTGGATGGCAGTGTACTCTCTTTGCTCTTTTGGGCAGACCCTTGTGCTTCCTGTTCTCAGCCTGGAAAGCCATGCCCTTCATTCCCCAAGCCCAGCTCTGACATCATCTTCTCCCAGCCCAGAGGTCCTCCCTGACCCAACAAGCCAGGCTCCTCTGGGGTCTGCTCTCCTGCTCTCTGTGTTCGGCACTGCCTGGTAATGGTCTCCCTGCCACACTGGGAGCTTGTCCAGAGCACAGACTGAGTCCTCTTGGGCAGAGTGCAGGAGTGAGGCAGAAATTAGGGCAGCAAGGGCTTTGGGGGCAGACACACTGGGTTCAAACCCCTCCCCAGCTAGGTCACACCTTACAGCCTTCAAGATGACCCTCTCAGTGACAGGTGTCATCTGCTATGCCTGGTGCCTCCCTCCATCAGAGCGGGTATCCTATCTGTTAAAGATCTGTCTCCCCTCCCGGCTCCCCTCCCCTCCCTGAGGCAGGGCTGGGTCTGACTCATCTCTTCCTCTCCAGCGGGCCCAGATGGCCACTCTGCCGGCTGCAGGAGCTGCTCTCAGCCCAGCTTGGTTGTCTGGTGTGGAGACGATCCCTGCCTATACCTGGGTTCTTTCTGCAGCCCTTGATGGCCATCGCCTCCTGCATCCTCTGGGAACTAGGTCACTATACCTTGAGCCTGGGTTTTCAGTCCCACTTGGCTGGGGAGCCCACCTTTCCACACCTTTTCTGCCCCGAACCCCATCAGACCCTTCTAGGCCATTTTCCATCTTGCCTGGGAGAGTGCTTTCAGACCACCACCTCCTCAAAAACCCATCACTGCGACTAGAACAAGTCCCCACGTCTCTCTGTCTGATCCCGACCCCCTTCCAGCTTCTTCTAGAACTAAAACAGTGCCCTGTTCCTGACCCATGGTGCAGCCCTATGGAGCTGCTCGATGTCACTCCTTCCACACAGACTTTCTGTTTCTCTCCTTGCCCCAGGGGGCAGGATCTTGCCCTCCTCCCAAGAGACCCCTTTAGTGCCAGTAGTCCGTGTGCAAGCCTTCCCGGCCATGCCAGCTGGGCTGTGCTTTCTTTACCTTTGCATTCCTGGCAACTTGTCCAGGCCTGGAATGGAGTGGGCACTTGGTGAGTGTTTGTTGAAATAGAATTTTACACTGTACGCATTTAAGAACCTTCTCTGAATGGGTTTTGGTCTGACTGTTAAGCAGTTAATTTGCTCTCAGACACAATGCAGTTGTGGTCAGGTCAAAATTTTTCCTACGGCCAAATCGTTATCTGGGGGTATCGCTGGCATATAAATCAGCACTATCTTGATCTGCCTGGAAACCACTGACGGCATGTGCTCCAAGTTGTTTGATGATGTCCAGATGTGGGCGGCTGCACTGACGTGCTTCTTCTGTAATTAAGCTGACAGGAGCTCCAAGTTTGATAGGGGCCTTTGGCCTTGAGTAGGTCACCCCTCTGTGCGCCCCTGTTTCTCCTCTGTGGCAGGGAGGGAGCACCAGCTGGCTTATCAGCAAGCTCACATAAAAGGTGGAACACTGCCCATTTTTCTGAAGCAGCCTATAGTCTAAATCAAGTATTCTGCACATTTATATACAGCTGTGAGCCCACTGTAGACTGCGTGTGCTCCTGGTGGGCCAGGGCAGCTGGCTTCCTTGCAATGTTGAGGCGACTCAGAGGTGGAAATTAGACCCTGCTGTATAAGCTGGGAGCCCCCAAGTTAGGGAGGCTGGTGGCCAAATCCAAGGCACAGGCTCCAGAGGGCTCATCTTACGTGGTTATGAACATATGCAGGCTGCTATCCTACATCTGTGTTTTTTCTTTCTACTGCACCATCCAAATGCATCTTCTTCTCACCTGTGGGGACATCTTGCCCTCAAATGCAGAAACCATCTGCGGCACCAGCAGGTAGGTGCACAGCTGCATGTAGTCCCGGTTTTCCAGGGGTATTTCCAGACCACCCTGGCTGGTGAGGGCACTGCAGGAAGTTGAGAGGGACGAGACCCAGCTGCTGTCCCTGAGGAGTTTGCAGCCAGGCCAGGTGGTGGCCTTGTTCGCAGAGCTGCCTGAGGGAGATGACAGTGGGATGGGGGCCTAGTTTTCGCACATGGTGAATCCGTAAAGGCTTTATCAGGGAGGCAGGATTTGAGCAGGACCTCGAGGGTGAGAAGCACTTAGACATGTTGGGAGGGCAAGCAAGGAACAGCCAAGGGGACAGTCTGGGACAATATATAGAAGCAAGTAAGCCAGGATGAACTCCTTTTTGTTTAGAACTTTGGTATGTGAAAGGCGTAAGGAGAAACAAAGTCCACATGTCAGGGCAGCAGGTTAAGGAGCGGGACCTACTGCATTGTCGCATTTGGAGCGGCTGGGCCGGGGGGGCATCAGAAGCCGTACCATGCAAAGCAGCACGACCACAAGCCCTGAGGTGACTTTCCTCCAGGAAGGCCCGGTGCGCTGGCGTCACTCCAAGTCAAGTATGGCTACTTATTTGGACACCAAGTATCTTTATTGTCCCTGGGCTGTAAGGCCATGAGCCGGCCTTCCCCCGACAAGGCCTTGCTTGCTGATTCCCGGCAGCAGGCACATGCACCCCTGGCCATGAGGGCTGCTCTTCGCTGCAGCGAAACCCTGACCAACCGAAGCAACCAGAGGAGAGCAGTAACACAGCCAGAGGCAGGCGTTGGGGGGAAGGGGAATGAAGAATTGCTCATGTGTGTGTGACCCTTCAAGGTTTAAAAGGTTCCCCCACATCCACCTCTGGACAAGGCCATCAGTGAGGGCTGTGGGCTGCGTCTGTCAGGCACCTTATGCTCCTTGGAGAGTTGGCTGAATCAGCTCAGCACAGGGTAGGAGGGAACAACATCGGTCACAGGAACACACCCAAGCAGGATTCAGAGAAATTGGTGTGGTGAAAGTGCATTTTGTCCTGCCCAGTGGAGAATGGCTTGTCTGGTGGCCTTGAGCACTCTGCCAGCTGCAGGGACAAAACGTCCCCACATCTCCCTCCTGTCCTTGTGCAGACACCTCGATTCTCAATTCCAGCTCCTGGGCAAGAAGACCAGGGGAGAAAGCGGACTTGGAAACCAGAAGGATATACCCCTATTACAGATCAGAAGAGAAACTTCAGTTTAACTTTCTGAAAGGCTTTCAGACAGATTTAAAAAATACATTTAGTTCAACAGGGCAGAGTGAAAGGGCCTGAAAACAAATGACCACATCAGGGGCAAGAGAAGTACTCAGGATGCAGGACACGAGGTTCCACGCCCTTTCTAGATGTGGGCCCCATACGCATTGGCTGAGTCAAGTCAATATGGAAATCCAGCATCAAAACCATTCAGACACAACAGGGTAAAAACCAACCAGCAGCCCAGGAAAAGCAGGGCCAGCTAGTCCCAGGACTAAGACCAGAACCAAATTGATGCCAAGCGTCCCCAGAGCAGGATCCTAAATCAATGTTCCTGTGAAGAACACAATGTCTCTTAGGCAAGACCCTTGTGAGGAGGGTGGCGCTGAGCCAAAGGAATCAGGAAGGGTGCATGGGACACTTGCCAGCAAGCAGGGCCAGGCTGCTGCCTGCCATCCCTGGCGGGTTCTCTTCTCCCCGTGTTTCACGTGTGAAAGGAAATGCTCTGTGCGTGCGTGGTGAGGAGTCAGAACCTGAGACGCATATCCAAGTCTCTGCACTTCGTTAGCCTAAGTGGGTTCAAGCAGCGTCACCCCAAACCAAGATAGGTGCCAGCATCCCCTGCTGCAGCCAAGAGGGGTGAAATGTTGTGCTCACATTCACACAGCTGGCCCATTTTACTCTAAGGTCTATATTAAGGGATAGTGGAATGGGGACACAGCTGACAAGGGCTAGAGATGAGCCTTGTTTTCCTAGCTCCAGGTGATGGTGGGACAGCTCAGTTTAAAGTCCCCCACTCCCCTTGGCTGAGCTCAGGCTCAGTGCTGGACACTGGGAGGCCAGGACCTGAGCAGCCCAAGCCTCCATCTGAGGCACCATCACGAACTCTCTGGCTGACTGACCCTGGCACCCGCCTTGCCCTAGCTCACAGCCCTCCCATCCCACATGCCCCGTGATGGGGAGCCTGATTCCACGGTCCCTTCTGGATGGTGCATTTCCTACGACATGGAAACGTCTTCCCCTCTTTTCATCTCTGAACCCACCATGTCCTGGCCCTCAGCGGAGCCTCTACTGTCCTCTGCACACAAAGCCAGCCCCAACCCCAACCCACTTCATCTCACTCACCCCATTGCACCAGGGGTCCAGTAAGTCCAACTGTGAATTTGAGGGTGACAACAGTTCCAGGCATTAATTTTATAGCCAACCAGAGTTAAATTCTTCTGATTTAGTTTGAACTCTAGAACTACAGTTCTGAAGGTCTAATAAGTTGGTTAAGGAGTTTAGGAAAAAAAAAAAAAAAAAAAATCAAACCCGACCAACTCTATGCTAGAAAATTCAGTGCAATTTTTAGATTAGAGGTTGCACAGTGATAGTCATGGCCAGAGCTGACCTACAGACATGTTTTATCTGGCCTGAAGCGTATTTTTAAAACATGTGAATTGGTTGCCCAGAGTTAAAAGTCCAATTCTACACACAGCCCTGGATTTCTCGATCCTTTTTAAGAAATAAGGTGGTGGGGCAGCTGAGGCTCATCTTCTGAAGATGGGACTGCACCAGGAGGGTGAAGGCGGGTGCTAGAGGGTGGGCAGCCCTAGGAGTCGGGGAGGCCCTGGGGAGAGCGCTGCTCACGGGAGAAGTGCAGCTGAACACTCCAGGTTCCGACGCAGACCTGGCTTGGCCTCGAGCCCTGGGATAATGTACAGACTTGGCAGGAGAGCCATTTCCTCCACTTTTCTGTTTCTCATTAAAGCCTTTAGGCAAAGGGTTTAGTTGCTGATTCTGGTGCCCGAGTTAACCCTGGCCTTATTAAACAGACCTGTACAGCCAAGAGGAAATGAAGGAGGAAGAACAAATGATGTCAAAAGGAAAAAAAAAAGGGACCAAGAAACCAGAGAAGCATCTACGGGAGTAAAACACTGGGGGACGGGGCGTGGAGGATGGGAGGGGGATTATGCTGACTGCACGGGACAGGAGTAAAGTAACTTAAAGTTTCGTAGATGAACTGGCTGAGTGTGGTGGGAGCAAGAAATCAACCTCCTTAGCAAAAAATAAAGACTTCAAAAACCCCTCATGCTTCTGACGCAGGTTTGAGCGCTGGGGCTGCCACTCACCAGCTGGCTCTGCATCCACGGGCTCCTGGTGCTTTGGCCCCTCTTCTAGTCTTGGTTTTCTCAGCTATAGAACGGGCACGTCGGCAGTAATGAGACAGGATTGCTGCGGGGATGAGATGAAGGCACAAGGCCAAAGCCCGCCGGGGGGATCACAGGCCACTTCTGGGGGTGGGGCACCCGCGCTCTGCAGCAGAACTGAACCTGCCCTTCCCGTTTTCTGTTGGTGGCGTGTGGAAGGGTTTGCGTGGGTCATATGCATGAATGAGTTCTCCATATGCCAGAAGGTCTTCAAATAAGTTGTTCATTCATTTTTAATCAAGCGGACCCCAGAGGGTAGAACACTCAGCACACACTGGCTTCTCCAAGAACTGAAATATGTGTTCTAAAAATATCCTGCTCAAGCAGATAACAGGGTAGTGGGTACGTTAGCAAGGATATGACATCTCCACCTCAATCACCTGAACCAGACCTCTGCTCTTCCCCCCTCTCCACACCCTTCCGTCCAACTCCCTCCCCTTGAAACACTCCCACTCACCCTTCCAGGCCCAGTTCAGCTGCCACCCCCTTTCTCCTTTGACACCTCCTGGTTGCTACAGCCTTTCCTGCACCCCCCGCCGGAACCTCTATGAAATTATACTGTGGACAGCAGCTTATGTGTCTCCCACTTCTGTAAGGTTTTCGAGCACAGTCAAAATCATGGGCTCAGGAACCAGGCTGCCTGAGTGTGCACCCCAGCTCTGCCACCCGTGACATCTCTGTGCCTCAGTTTCCTCATCTGGAAAGTGAGGATGAGGGCAGCACCTACCCCGCAGGGCTGTCGTGAGGACTGGCAGAGCGAGTGCACGTGAAGGTGTGGACAAGCACGGAAAACCTGTGAGCTAAAACCACAATGGGATGCCAGCTCACACCCGCTGGGATGGTTTGAATAAAAAAGTCAAATACTAATGAGCATTGGCAAGATCCACGCACTGCTGGTAGGAATAAAAAATGGTGCGGCCACTTTGGAAAACATCTGGTAGATCCTTAAACGATTAAACAGTTAGTCCATGACCTGGAAATTCCACTCCTAAAGTAATAAGGAGTCAAATAGCATAACTCAGATAACCAATAACCCAGGAGCAAACACCCTAAGAGGAAAAAAATCCACACGAAAGCCTTCGTACAGGCACGTTAATAGCAGCATTACTCACAATACCTGACGGTAGAAACCACCCGAATGGATGAATGGATAAACCAAGTGTGGTCTGTCCATCCAATGGACTAGTACGCAGCCATAAAAAGGAATGGAGTAATATACATGCTACAGTGTGGATGAGCTTTGGAAACATTATGCTAAGCAAAAGAGGTCAAGCACAGAAAGCCACATGCTGAGTGACTCCATTGATATGAAATGTCCACAACAGGCAAATCAGAATCAGAAAGTAGGTTAGTGGTTGCCTAGGGCCAAGGGAAGGGCTTGGGGTGTGGGGAGTGATAACTAAAGGGCTTCTCCTTGAGGTGATGAAAATGTTCTAAAATTGACTATGGCGATGGTTGCACATATCTGCGAATATGTTAAAACCATTGAATTGTACATGTGAAATGAGTGAATTATATGTGAATTATATCTCAATAGAACTGTTTGGGAAAAAACTCAGTTGACAAGCACAGAAAAAAAAGAAAAGAAAATCTGTTAGCTGCTATAATCAGGATCTTTCCTGCACAAGGCTTAGCCCAGCACAGGTCTTTGGGAAAATTTGGGAAGAGTTAAATCAAATAATCAGCACTGACTATGTGCCCACTGGATGCTTTCACATAGCTTCTCATTTCGTCTTGGATGAGCTTGGAGTTATTCTCAACTCTTCTTTCTCTCACCACCCTCGGCCAATCTGTTAGCAAATCCTGTTGGCTCCACCTTCCAAATATATCCAGACTCTGATCTGGCCTCTCCAGCTCCATTGCTGCCACCTGGTCCAAGCCACCTCTCCCTGGATTCTCCAATACCTAACTAACTGCCTCCAGGCTCCTCCGTGCCCCCTGCAGTCTGTCTTCAGCACAGTCACGGGGGGTGATCTCTCAAAACCTACAGTGATGTCCTGTCTTGCTCAGAATAAAAGCCAGAGTCCCACACTGGCCCACCAGGCCCTCCTGGCCTGACCCCGGCCCTCTGACTGCCTCCCTCCCAGGCCCTGCCATTCTCGTCGGCTTATTTCTCTCTAGTCCAGCTGCCTGTTGCAGCTCCCCTACCACACCAGCCATACTCTTGCCTTAGGTCTTGGCTAAGGTGGCCCTTCTGCCTGGATCCCATTTCCCCTTTCCTTCTTTAAGTCTTGGCTCAAATGTCCTCTTCCCAGTGGAGACCCCAGACCCCCCTCCCCACCTCTATTTAATATTGCAACCTGCACGCTCCAGATCCCAATTGCCTTCATCTGCTTTTTCTCTTTCCTATTGCACTTGTCACCTTCTAAAATACTATATAACTGACTGATAGTCATTATTTATTGTTGGTCTCCCTGGTAAATGGGAGCTCCATCAGGCCAAGGACTTTGATTTGTTTTGTTGATTTGTGTATCATCTTGTTGTATGGGTAGGCATTCAACAAATATTTATTGAGACGTGTGTCCTCGCAACACCTGTGAGAAGTAAGTTTTATTATTCCCAGTTTTTGGATGAGGAACGAAGGCTCAAAGAGGTTGAATAACTGACCAAGGTCCCACAGCTGGCAAATCAAGTTGGGCACAAAGCCCAGGACAGCTGGGTGCCAGGGTGGCACCCTTTATGTTGCACAGGTGCCACTGGTCTCCTAAAAGCAGGAGGCCAGGTGACAGCAGCTACTATTTACAAACCAGGCATTGACTTAGGCCCTTTAGATACACCACCTCTACTTCTTAAGCAATCCTGCAGGTTCATCTTTAATTTTCATTTCATAGAAGAGGAAACAGAGGCTCAGAAAGGTTATGGGACTTGCCCAAGGCCACACGGCAAGTGGATGGCAAAGCCGAGTGTTTATTTGCATAAAACAAGCTCTCTAGATGCAACTGAACTCCTCGCCCATGCCCCAGTGTACAAGTCATGTCCTGTTTACTTCCAGGAGATAAGCACCTTTGGATGAAAGAATGCTCAGGAAGCTAAATGAGGAGTTAGCAGGGCAGGTAGTGCAAGGGAAACATCCACAGGCCGCCTCATGTGACATCCTCAAAGCAACCCTGAGGCCTTTATTTTCCCCTGCGGAGGCCGGCACGCTGCCACAGGGCCCTTGCTCCGCTCCGTCCACCTGCCAAATCAAGAGCCAAGCCTCAGCAACGGTACCTAATTGTCCCTCAGATGGGGTCACTGCTGGAGGACGGTGTCAAGGACAAAGTGGACCGCCCTGCAGCCAATTCTGCAGGGTGCAGCAGGAAGCTGCACTAGATCTATGGCAAGACACCTGCGCAGTCACCAAAACTCCTGGGTCGGCGCTGGCAGTGGGGCGTATCAGTCGAGGAGAGCCGCTATTAATATAATTTGAACAAACAGGATCCCTTAGTGGGCTGATGTTTCACATTTGTCAGACTCAACACTACTCCCTCCAAACATGGAACCATGCAAAGGGCATGCATTCGTCCACGCCTCTGGTGAGGGAGAGATGGACCTCATGGTGTTCAAGAAGCAAAATTCTAATCTTTCCCCCCCATCTCCAAGGGGCTTAGTTACCCCACAGCTGCCCCAAAGCAATAGACAGTCATTTCTGGGATCAGCTTAGACAAACTTGCTCATGTGTAACCAGAAATCTGTTGTCTTAGATTCTCTCCTTTCCAGCCATTAGGTCCTATGACTACCACCTAACCTCCAGGGGCGCCTTTCCCCACTCCACCCATCTCCTCGGTGGCCGCCTCTCCTCCTGGGCTGCCATCGCCTCCTGCCTGCAGAATTCCCCAGCACTGCTCATCTCCCACTGGCAGCAAATTACATCCTGTGCATGGTGGGAGCCTTTGGGGCAGCTACATCAGGGGGTACAGGGAGAGCAGACAGGCAGAGTAGGAGGAAGGGCAGGCTGCTGAAGGAAAGGATGGTTCTGGGGGCAGCGAGGGATCCTGTGCATGTGGCAGGAGTCTGGGGGCTGTGACAAGAGGCAGGCAGGGCCAGACCGAGAAGGGCTTTACCCACTATCGGAGCCCCATCTGCTCCAATATCAGGGTGTACACGTCCCCCTGAAGCCCTGGTGGCTTCCCTGCAGTAGGCGGGTCTCATCGAGCAGGAAAATACCACCATCCTAGCTGTGCCTCAGAAGGGTGTGGAGATAGATGACTGTGTGGACAGAGGAAACACGAAGGGAGGGCTGGGAGCCAACCTGCAATACTGCAAGGCCCTTGGTAAATTCAGAGATCTGAACAGTAAAACCAGCGCCAAAGGGAGGGCTAGAGCTGGGGGTAATTAATGCCAACCCCAGAGGGAAAAGGCAGTGGTGTGATGGGAGAAGTCCCCCTGTGAAGATGAGAATAAGCAGCTTGTAAGCCTGACGAGGCTGGGGTAGCGCTGGGAGCGCGCTTGCAGATGGGCCGGGCTCGAGCAGCTCTGAGTGCCAGGAAGCATTTTTTGGTGCCTCTGGGGACAGGCTGCCCTCCTGAGTCCCCACACCACACTCCCCTCATCGCCAGCTCTGAGCTGGGAAGAACAGAAGCTGTGAGCAGCAGGGAGACCAAGGACACCAGACGTGGGGCAGACCCAGGCTCAGCCGAGTCTGCCCAGCAGGTGTCTGGATGTGCAAGGGACTGCGCGCAGGAGCCCACGCCCGCCTCCTATTCCACAGCCCAAAGCTCTAAGCACAGTCTGTCTTCCACCCCGACAGGCACATCTGGAGGCACACCCAGCCTGATGTGCGGCTGTTCCTAGACTATTTATCCCACTTACGGGCATAGTTACACATTTCACTGCAGAAATGTCAGCATGTCTGGTTATGGGGCTCCCCGTACCCATGATACTACCTTTCAAACATGGAGCAATTTTGAATTCTGTGCACATTGAGCCCCAAGGGACTGGATGACAGATTGTGAACCTGTAGTAGGGAAGGTTTGGTTAAATCTTGTGGCAGCCAAAAACAAAGCTCGGAATGATCTCCAAGGCATAGAGTTCAATGAAAAAAACCCAAAACTTAATTTAACCATGCAACAAAAATTTTGAAAGTTAACTAGTAAATTAGACGCTATTCTAGGCACTGGTATTAGAAATGTGAAAAAAATGTAAAAATACTAAACATACTCTCTCCATGAACTGTGCACACATGTGGACATATGTGCATATAAATGTGTAGAAAAAGGCCTGGAGGGAGCCACACCAAGCCGGTAACTGTGGGACCTCTGGGGAGAGGAACCCCGCAGGGATGAAAGTGGACCCTGATATTTTGGTATTGTTATATTTTTAAATAATAAATGCTATAGACTGAATGTTTGTGTCCCCCTCCTCCCAATTCATGTTAAAAGCTAACCCCCAATGTGATGATGCTTGGAGGTGGGGCGTTTGGGAGGTGATTAGGACATGAGGGGGGAGCCCTAATGAGGAAGGGGCCCCAGAGAGCTCCCTTGCCCCTTCCATTTGCCAGGAAGTGGGCCCTCACCAGACACCCAATCTGCTGGCACCTTGATCCTGGACTTCCCGGGCTCCAGAACTGTGAGAAATAAGTGTTTGTTGTTTATAAGCCACCTAGTTTATGGTACTCTGTTATAGTAGCTCAAACAGACTATGAAAATAAGCAAGAAATCATACTCCTGCAATTAATAGAAAAAAAACCTAGAACTATAAAAGCAAAAATGAAACAAAGAAAAAGAAACTACTCATCTAGTCCAACTTGTTTACTTTGCAGACTGGGAAACTGAAGCTCAGGGAGGCTCTATAGCCTCAGGTAGGAATTGGAACCCAGCTCCGCAGACTTTCATCCAGGGCTCGCTCCTGAACCCACACTGCCTCCAACACAACCCCCAAATAATACAATTGATGTAAATATGCTTTGTGAACTGTGATGAACTATACGCACATGCTACTCTTTGGTGGATAGAAAATTCTATATTTGGCTTTTTTCTTGTTAAATCCTTTCTGCCACTGAGGAACCACTTTATTTGTCATCTGTAATAGCTGTGGAAAGGGGCCCTTGAGAGCAGGGGAAGGTCCACAGGTCACATGCCACCCAGAGTCAAAGCAAGATGAGAACTACAGCCCACTGGTGGGATGGTGACCCTGGTTGGGAGGCGACCTTTGTGAAGGGAGCTCAGTGTGGCACCAAGGCATGAGCTGTGTGGGGGTGGGTACTCTCGTGCGACCGTGTAAAACTTCACAGTCTTGGAGCCCCAGTGCATGCGTGATTGTTTGTGGGTTTCTTTTCTCTGTTTGCTTTTGTACTTTCCTCCTAAGGGAAAAAGCGTTGCCACCCACCACATCTGATCATAAGTTCCAAGTTTGGATTTTGCAATTGCAGTTGATTTCATTCATTATTCATTATTTTTAATGTAATGTATTAATTTTTTTACGTGAAAACATTTTATTCCAACATTTTGAAAACCAGAAGGAGTGAATGAAAAGGGATGTTTGACCAGGCTGGGGGAGGGTGCTGGTCCTGGCCGAGGGGACTGGGTCTGCCCCAAGTTCAGGAAGCAGCCCTGGTGGGAGGGAGGACACATGAGAATAGGGCCTGAGGCTGCAGGCACAGAGGTATGGACTCCACCTATTCCTCCCTGAATGTCCTGCTAAGGACATAACATAAATGCTTGAGACCCGGGAGACCCTTCTAGGGCTGTGGAGTTGGAGACTGGGATCAGGGAGAGGCAGGGCAGAGACCACACCCTGGGACACGAGGGCATGTCTGGTTAGGCTCACTCCAATCTGTGACCAGTGCTATGAAATAGGGTGATTTCACATTCAAGTTCTAATTTTTGGCTTGAAAGCAGACGAGGCCCCTCACTTACTAACTCAAACCATCTGAGCTGGTGACACTGCTTTCAAGAGATAATTAGGAAGTGGCTTTTCCAGGCTCTTTCAACTGGAAAGAAAGGACAATAAAGCTGTAGCCAGCTCTCATCAGGTCTCAGGGGAGTGTGGAGGTGCACGGGCCACAGAGGGGGCTGCCAGCTTGCCCCACGTCCACTATCCACCAGGAAGGCCAGAGGGTACACAGCAGGCTTCCCCTGCTGCCCCACACAAGCATGGTGAAGGTCCTCCTGCCGGGAGATTAGCACCTAAAGGGGCGTGTGAAGGGGGGCCTGGGTAAATTATCACCTGGGAAGTCCCTCACATTGCCCAAAAAGTTCATGGCCTTGGGTATTACATCTCTCCAGCAGAACCAAACAAAGGGTGCCCCAGTCTGGGTTTCTTTGATCAAACTGGCACTTTCCCTCTTCTGTTGGGAATCCAGGGACCTCCTGAGGGAGGTGCAGTTTTGACACTGAGTTACCCAGTCACATGGTCTGACCAACACAGAGAAGCCTATTTTGAGGTTTGAGCTACATGGGAGTCTTTCTAGAGAAGAACATGGTTTGGCATTGTCCCTGGGGGGCTGGTTTCTAAGCTGAGAGGCAGAAGCTCGGAGACGCTGGATGTCTGCCTGAGGTCACACAGCCAATAGGGGCAGAGCCACAATTCCAGCTGTTTGGGGGCTAGCTTCTGATCAGAGGAACCCACCTTGCCTGGAGGGGAAATCAGGTTGTTAGGGAGGGAGTGAAAGCTTAAAAAATGGTGAGCTTCCAGGTTTTTGTTTGTTTCTGAATCAGTTCGTTTGAGAAGCCTACGCAGGCCTAGGGTTTATGCCATCACAATGCAGAGGCTAAAGCTAGGAACCCCATCTGCTCCCTCCTCCGCATTTGAGGGGGACTAACGAGGGCAGGGGTTGGGGAAGATGTCACCTTGAGGAGGTGGGGACCTGAGAGGGGCATGGATACCCCACTGGTGATCAGAGTCAAGGATCCCGTGGGGGCCCAGCCCCACTCAAAAAGTTGGGGGGGGGGAGGTGCAGTGCCAGCTGGTGGTGGCCTGGGCTTCACCGAGCCTCATTAGAACTGTACCGCCCCCCACCCAGGTATCAGTATGCTTGTAAGCTCCCTCCACTCCCAGGAAGCAGGAAGTGGGGCCTTGACCCCCAGAGGGGTGTGGAATGAAAAGAGAGCCCAGAACCAGGACTCACGTAGACAGCTGATGGAGAAGGCCAGCCTGGCTACAAGGGTTTGGAACTGTCTCTACCACGGTCCCGCCTCCTCCCAGCACCAAGTCCTCTTAGGTAAGAGGCCTGAAGGGGATGCATGTCAGCTGTGATTCAGGGTGGCCTGGCTCTTTGGTTGCCCAGGAAGCAAAGTGATTTCAACTAACACCCAGGGCCTGCAGGTGGGTAGGGAAGGAAGGGGGACAGGAGGAGAGGCAGACACACACGAGTGCGACCTGGGAGAGAGAGTCCTTGCCAGACAGCAGGCCTCAGTTTCTGGCCTGGCCCCTGAAAACTGACAGGAGCTTTCTCAGGTGATGCTGCTGGTCTGGGGACCACACTTCGAGAACCATTGCTATAGGCCTAACGCTCCACTCCAGTTGGAACCAGCTCTTCCCACAAGGACGGGTCCTGCCTCACCCCTGACCTACCTGATTAGATTTCTACAAACAATTTGAGAGTTCCCAGACCCCAAAATAACCTACCAAATCACATCAAATAGCACATAAAACCTAAAGTAACACTAACATATAGTAAAAGCAGGAATGCACAAAATAAACTGAGATAGAGCACAGATGCTCACAGACACAGCTCAAAGCTGCGGGCCTGGCGCTGGGGTGCCGAGTGTGGCTCCCGGGGGGAGCCCGCGGGCCTCTCGCTGTGGGGTGCGCGCTGCCTCTGTCATGGCTGCTGCAAAACACACGCTGGACGCAATTTCTGCTTTTCGCCTTTTTCCATAAAAGTGAAAACCCTCCTCAGATTTCTTTCGGGTAGCAAAAACAGGTACTAATGTAGTTCTTTCGTAAAAGCTAAGTGGTGTAACATGAACTTTCAAAAAGAGAGGCATACGTGTATATCTATACACTGGACTATTACTATTCAGCCATAAAAATGAATAAAGTGCTGACACAGGCTACAATACGGATGAACCTCCAAAACATGCTGCTAACAGAAAGAAGACGGTACACAGGTCACACGCTGTAAGCATCCATTTATAGAAAATGTCCAGATTAGGTAAATCCAGAGAGACTGCACACAGGTTAGTGACTGCCAAGGGCTGGATGGGGAGTGACTATGAAAGGTGCCGGGTTTCCCGTCAGGGTGATGAAAGTTCTGGAACTAGATAGTGGTGATGGTTTACAACGCTACGAATGTACTAAATGCTGCTAAATTGTACACTTTCAAATGGTCCCCAGGCAGATCTCACCTCTCTGCAGAGGCCCCTCATATTTGAAAGGGAAATGAGGTGAGAAGACCCAGAGGCAGGGTCGGGGGAAGGTGTTTTTTTAGAAATAACAGTTGTTATTAATGATGAGAAAGGTGTCAACCCAGACACATCAAACACACAGAGCTGGTGATGGCAAACGCAGTTAACCAATGAGTTGGCTTCGCACGCAGCCCCTTACTGCCCCCAACTGCCTGGCTACTTTCTCATAAACCAGTTTTCACGAGGTGTTGGCTCCTCAGTCTTGACATGAGACGAAGCCTCAGGAAATCCTGGAGATGTTCATCCGGGTTGTAAACAAGGCCACAGCTTTTCAAAGGCGGGCTTCTCCTCCCTGCGCTCCCCTGAGCCTCAATTGGCATTATGGAGACCATATGGACGGCTCTGAGTGAAGTTCTTTCCAGGGGCCTGAGCGACCCCAAACCAGGGAAACGGGTTGCTCACACTTGGTGGGGCCCAGCACGCCTTCACCTCCCTCCTCTCTTCTGGCTGATTCGACACCCACCCGCTAAGGTCAGTTTGTAGATGGGGAAACCAAGGCTCAGTGGAGATGTGGCAATCGTCTGGTGGGAGGCAGGGCTGGAGGGTGTCTAACCTTCAGGTGTATCATGTCAGAGCAGGGGCCTCCTGGGGCCATTCGGGTGCTCACTGGGGGCCTGTAGCGGGGGCCCACCCTGTACCCATCTCGTGCACTGACTGCAGTGGGAAGACCCCAGCACAGCCTGGCGCTTGGAGCCACCCTCCTCCGACTCTGGAGAGAAGTATCTGTGCCTTATCCCACAGCATCAGAAAGCCCTCTAACAGAAAACTTGGTAAAGTTGATTACGAGCAAAAGGCTGGGCAGAGAGACTTGTGTCCCAGAGGCCAGGGCCAGGCTCACCCACACCCGCCTCCAAAGGCACAGAGGAGAAGACTGGGACCTGGGATCAGAGTGCCCACATCAGCTGACATCTTAGCCTGGATTGCATATAGCAATGCACCGACTTTCCCTACACTCATAATCAACCTGAAATTTCTGGGGAAATGAAAATCCACGTGTTCTGACCTCCTTGTGTCAAGGCAGAGAAAGCAAGGTGCATGGAATTTACACGTTCATAGCTGCATTGACAGAACTGGAAAAACGAAAGCTCACATGGCAGGCTACTTAGTACTGCACGTGTGCCTGACCAGGGCTGTGTGTGTGTGGCTGTATTTTTCCAATATTATTATTAAAAAGCCAATATACTATTCCAGGAAATTTTAGAAATAAGACCCACCCACCATCCCACCAACCAGCACACATATTTCCATTTTTAGGCACTTGCTCCCAGCCTCTTGACATGACATGTGGGCATGTGTGCAGGGACAGTGTTTGATAAAGTGGGGATCTGCTTTCCTCCCTGAACTTCCTGCTCCCACAGTCACCGAGACCTGGGACACCCATGCCCCAGGGGAGGGAAGCATCATCACTGAAATGGAGGGGATCCCCCCATCTCCTACCTGGTCCCGTCAAGAGACTCTGAGAGGCAACCATGGACTCCAGGAGCAGGGGGGGCTGGGGCTCAGGTCCTGTGCAGGGAGAAACCCAGGCGGCAGCGAGACCCACACTCCATTTGGCTGTGTGTGAGACCTTTTTTTGACATAACATTTAATGGCTCCGTGCTCTGTCCTATAACTCACTTGGCCATTCCCCCTTATCGTCAGACATTCAAGTGGCTTCCATTATTTTCCTATGAAACGGGTTCATTAAATGCCCACAGGCAGACCTGGGTTTTGCCCTTAAACTTCAGCTCTGGCGCTCATCTCTGCTGAGGGTCTGCTGTCCGCTCCCTCCACATCCTAATTCCCCTCACCCTCTCTCGAACTGCCGTTACTCCAGTCCCTCTTTCCTCTGTCCTTTTTATCTATTTTGGGGCTGAGCCTGCCCAAGGACCTTTGATGGCTCCCTACAGACAGCCTCCAGGACAAAAGCCACACTCCTTAGCCTGGCAATCAAGCCCCCATTCCCTGGGCCCTGATTTCCCCCTTCTCTGCCTCATCTCTTTCCAAATGCCCTTCAAATTTCATGCTCTGTTCAAACCACACCATGCACAGCTCCTGAAGACCTGTGTTCATTCAAGCCTCCATGCATTTGCACATGCAGACTCCTCCCCAGGAGCACCCCTGCCTGAACCTGCCCACTGCACCCCCTATTTCTCAAGCTCAGCCCCAGCCTGGGCCCTGCTCTGTCCCCTGCTCATGACTTCTCCAGGCAGGATTGGGAGGGAATGAGTGCTGTGTGGCTCCACTGTGGATATAGCCCCACCATGCCTATTTTCCACATGGATTATTTTGGGGTTTACTTATCAGCCTCCTCTCCTAGACCAAGTACTCCTGGAGGCCAACAACTGTTTATCTTCTTTTGTTGTTGTTAATCCTCACTCAAGGCTTTTTTCCTCATGATTTTTAGAGACAGTGGAAGGGAGAGGGAGAGAGAGAGAGAGAGAGAGGTAGAAAGAGAGACAGATATCGATTGGTTGCCTTCCCCATGAGCCCCAACCGGGGCTGGGGATCGAACCTGCAAACCAGGGATGTGTGCTTGACTGGGAATCGAACCTGCCACCCTTCGGTGCACGGGTCGGCACTCTAACCACTGAGCATACTGGCCAAGGCACGACTGTTTATCTTTTATCCCCAACACGAATGCAAAGATCAGGCCAGGTGTCACACTCAGTAAACACACCGTGAATGAATGAATGACTGAACGGACAGTATGGGACCACCCAGCTCACAGCATCCCAGCTGGTGTCCCCTCCTCTCTCCCTGCTTTCACACCCAGGGGAGAAAGGGGGTCTGGGGAGGCCCTGGTGTTCTTACGAAAAACAGAAGCATAGAAAACAATGAGCCCTAAGCAGTCCGCCTGTGAGGCCTCCCCAGACTTTACGGTGAGGGCAGCATTGACAAGAACTGACCGATTAAGAATAGAAAACAGTAAGTGGAAAGAGAACAACTGCAGAAGCCTCCCTATGCCCTTGTCCACCCACATGCACACCCACACCCACATCCACTTAGTGCATTCCCACCAGGTTCATTCTCTGCGTGGTTTGCTGTTCATGTGAGGCTTGCCTGCAGGAGCCCGTGAGTTGCAGATGGATATCCAGTTCCCTGTCTCGAGTCTCACGTGCTCCCTGGCCTGAAACATACTTTACAGATAATTATTCAGAGACCCTGAAATGAAAGCCTCCTGCCAACGAGCAAGTCTGGTTAAATGTACAAGTGTTTCTCATGCTAGTTCTGAAATCCCATGGGAGGCTCAGTTCTCTGCTCTGCTGAGGAATGTAGGGGCCGCCGAGGTGGCACAGGGATGTACTGCATTTCATCCAATGTTTTCCTTCTTCTTGAAAGGTGAAGAAAGGCAAGATGTGCCTTGTTGGAAGCGGGTGTCCTCTGGAGACCAGAGAGGACTAGCTCAGGACACATGACCTGCCCTTAATGAATGTAAACACCCAGAGAGTAAGAAGCCTTCAGCTGCTCTTTCCAAGTCCTGAGAAGGCCCCAGGGGACTGTGGCTGATGACAGCTGCTTAAGGAGGCGGGCTCTGGGGTGTCGCATTAACAGAGCCTGGAGGCGGCCACCATCTTCTCATGTGTCTCTCCCATTCTCTGTTGGTGACTCCTTCTGGGTCCTTCCAGGTAGCTACTGAGATGGACCCTCTGACTTAGCCAGTGATCAGCCAGATGATCCAGTATCTGATCCTGTTGCTTCCCTGCACTAAAACCTGCAGTGGCTCCCTATTGCTTGAGCCATGCTTCCTCCAGAGCACAGAGGCTAAGAATGGTTTAAGGGAAGCCCTGAGTAATCAGTCAGAAGGGGTGTTTACTGCAGGACTTCTCAGGGCCTTTAGTATGCTAACTCCCTTGTAACTCTCCAAGTGAGGATTTGGGGGGTAAGTTGTATGTGAGATTTCTCAAAATTGTGTGACTGTAGAACCCTATGTCCCAGCAGCATCTATGAGTCAGGTGTTCCAGGGACACAGATTTGGGAATCACTAACTAAAGGCTGAAATTCACATTACTTACTAAGGCAATCAAAGCCCGCACAACCAGGCCTCACCCTATTTCCCCATACTCCCACTGCCTAAGTGCTTGCTTTTCATTTATTTTTTGTCTGTTTTAAATTTTTATTGAATTTATTGGGTGACATTGATTAATAAAATTATATAGATTTCAGGTGTACAATTCTATAAGACATCATCTGTATACTGTATTGTATGTTCGCCACCCAAAGTGAAGTCACAGTGCTTACTTTTCGAAGTTTCTGCTGCCTGGAAGCTCCTCCCTCTTCCTCCAACCAGCCAAGTCCCACTCCTCCTCCCAGGAGAGCTCCAGGGCACCTCCTCCAGGAAGCCTACTCCCCTTCAGCAGGGATTTTGCTGCACTCTCCCCCAGTGTGACAGCTACACAAAGAGTCAGAACACACAGTAACATTTGCATGTAGTCAGAGCGATTCTTCAGTTTCCATTTACAGGATAAGCTGTATGAAACTTCAGCCTTCACTCAGATGGGCAGATGATCACACCGGCTCATAGGAGCTGATGCCCACAGGGCAGGGGTTGCAGATTCTCATCCCTCCCCACAGAGGGGACCTGCTGGTACTGCTTAAATTACTTCTCTTTTTGCTCTACTCCACGTGCATTCTGCCCCCTTCCTCGCCAGTTACAGCTTGATCTACATCAGTTAAGTGTGAAATATGATTCTCTTGTATATGCAAGTGCCCTCCTCTTTGGTTTGTGGGTTCCTCCAGAGATATTTATTCACCATTTAGTGACAGGTGAGTGGCAAGGACTTGCACGTCACATGGCTTTTCCTCGAGGCCCTGGGGAGCCCGAGGTGAGTGTGAATAAACAAAGCTGACAACACCCTTGGGTTCGGCGATGAGCACCCGGGTGGCGTGGGCTGGGCCATGTCTGGCCCTCCTGATCCTTTCTGAAGTGAAGCAGGGCTGCCCAGCCAGGACTCCGGTAAGCTCTCCACTGGGGCTAATCTCAAAGGCTCCCAGAGAAGGCTTCTCAGCTGCTCGAGCCCACAGAGGCTGCGAATCCTGCCAACCGTTGTGCTCATGGCTGGATCTGTGGCACCCAGACTGCATCTGCTGAGGCTTTGAGAACTCTGAAGTGCACATTCAGTTCTCCCTGTCAGTGGGACTGGGGGCAGGAAGGCTGGCCTTGGGTTCTGGGTACATAGTTTGGACCCACATTCTCACCCCAGTCCTTGCTTTATGACCAGGGGGACTATATAATTTATCATCCAAACCAAGATATTTTAAGAGAGGAAGGGGCTGACTAATAATTATGTGGAAACAACAGGCATAAAATGGGACTGCCCCCAAGTTGTAAGGCATATGGTCATTTTAGCTATGATCAGTTCGAGGAGGGCAGCAAGCAGAAGGGAGGCATGCCGCTCTGCAGAGGTCACCTGTGTGTGTACTTCAGGCACATTTCCTTCCTGGGCTACCTGTGGGCCATGTTACGATGGCTGCTGTCTCTTACTCAGTAAGGTTCTTAAACCCTGTCTGTTCTGACAAGAGTGCCAAGACAACTGAATGGGGAAATAATAGCCTTCTCAACAAATGAGTCTGGGTCAACTGGATACCCACATGCAGAAGGAAGAAGTTGAACCCTTGCCTCATACTATATGCAAAAAATTAACTAAAAAAGAATAAAAAACCTACATAGATAAAACTATAAACATCTTAGAAGAAAACATAGGTGTAAATCTTTGTGATCTTGGATTAGACAATGTTTTTTAGATATGACACCAAAAGCACAAGCAATCAAAGAAAAAAATGGACAAAATAGTCTTTATCAAAAATTTAAAAAAGCTTTTGTGCTTTAAAAGACACCATGAAAGGGAAAAGCAACCCACAGAATGGGAGAAAATATTTGCAAATCATATATCTGATAAGGGACTTATGTGCAGAATATATAAAGAACTTAACTCAATAATGAAAACACAAATAGCTCAATTAAAAAATAGGCAGAGGATTTGAATAGACATTTCTCCAAAGAAGATAAACAAATGGCTAATTAGCACATGAAAAGATATTCAACAACAAGGTAATGCAAATCAAAGGCCACAATGAGGTACCACTAGCTACCTACTAGGATGGCTAGAATAAAAAAGACAGATAATAATAAAGGTTGGAGAGGTGTGGAGAAACTGGAACCCTCACATACTGCTGTGAAAACATAAAATGCTCTAGCAGCTTCAGAAAACAGACTGGCAGTTCCTTGTGGTTAAATAGAGTGACTATATGATTAGCAATTCCACTCCGAGGCACTTACCAAGAGAAATGAACTAAATGTCCACACAAAACTTGTACACAAATGCTCATAGCAACATTATTCATAATAATTAAAAGGAGAACTAACGCAAATGTCCATCTACTGAAGAATGGATAAATACAATGTGGTATGTCCATACAATGGGATGTTATTTAGCAATGAAAAGGAATGAAGTATTTATACCTGCCACAACATGGGTGAACCTTGAAAATATTATGCTGAGTGAAAGAAGCCAGCCACAAAAGACCACATACTTTGTGATTCCATTTCTATGAAGGTCCAGACTATCTATCTATTGAGACAGACAGTAGATTAGTGGTTGCCTGAGGGGTTTCAGGGAAAATGGTGGGTGACCATCTGGATTACCACTAATGGGTGTGGGGTTTCTTTCCAGGTTGATGAACTGTTCTAAAATCTATTGTGGTGATGAATGTGCAATTTTGAATATATTAAAAACCATTGACATGTACACTTTAAATGGGCAAACTGTATAATAAGTGAATTGTAGCTCAATAAGGCTATTACAAAACAAAACCCATCTGAAAGGCCAAGCCACATTTGTGTACCATCACATTGTGTCCCTCAGGAAACCTCAGGGCACATTCATCTTATGTCTTTCCAACAACACACCTACTTCATTTCTGTTTTTCTTCTAAAACATTAATAAAACTGCATCCATAGGACACATCATAAAAAACAAAAAACCAAAAATAACCAAACAAGACTGCTTAGGGGCCCACACCACAAGCAGAACTGCCTAGTGATTAACTGTCAGAACACAAGCAATTTTTAATGTAGATAGAAGCACAAATGCGTGGAAAGTATGAGTTCTCTGACTTCTTACTGTAATGTAAGGCCACAGGATGGCGGAGCACAGTCAGACCACATAGCTGACGCTTATATGAAAAAAGCAGTTCTGGCTGGCCTTCCTGAAATAAGTGGGGGGAAGCCAAAGTACCCTGATCAGGACCACAGTTGGATGCCTGGACCACAGTTGGATCAGGACCACAGTTGGACCACCATCCCCAGGCATCTGACAGCCTATCGCCTGCCTCTCCCACCTGTCCCTGGAACCAGATCACTCATCTGATAAGATGATGACTGCCAAGATGTGTCCTTGGGCAAGACTAAGGAACCACTGTCCCCACTTGAGGTGAGTGACCCATGGGATCTGCCTGTCTGCATGGGGATTGGGGACTAAGATCATGAGTTTGGTCATGTGGTTTCTCCACATTTATTTTAGGAAAGCTATTCTGAACTAGTAACTTTAGAATGTTTCCTGCCCTAGATGAGCAAGGTTTGGAAGAAAGGTTGTGTCAAGATAGCTTCAGTCTCAAAGACCTAAAGTAATATCAATTTGTCAGACAGAGGCCCAGCCAGACCCAAAGCAGTGTGGCTTTGGCATGCACCAAATCTAGGTGACCAAACCAGATGTCGAGAGTGCTACGAGTAAGCAGTGAACAGGACTGACAATCGGCCGTGTGGAGGAGCTTTCACTAAGCATGCCAGCCCAGGGTGAGTGGCACAAATGGAACTGGATCCCACGGGAACAGACCTTCTGCACATGAGCCGAGCAGGACAGCAGTGTGCTGGGGCCCTCAGCCCCCATTGCCCTCTCATCTGCTGCCACCCTCAGCCTAAAAGCAGCTCCCAGGACCGGTCACAGCAACACAGTGGCTTTTTACTTCCTGCACATGTGTCAGTGAGACCCTCCTGCACACAGCTGCACTGACGGTTCAGGAGAAGATGCCACCGTAGAAGAGGAGGCCCTGAAAGGGCAGGGCCCAGGGATGTGTCCATGCAGGGAAGGAAACAAGAGTGTGAGTTCAGAATGTGCCAGCAGCGTTTGGGCACAAGAAACACTCCAGAAGTTGAAGGGTGTCACTTTGGCTATTACAGCTCTGCACGGCACAGACGTTTCTGGGACTCACCCCCATTGTCTCACTGGGGGCTCAGAATCATCTCCTGAGGCTCAGAGAGGACAAGAGCCTGAGGACCCACAGTGGGCGTGTGACCAACAGAAGCCTAGACTCAGGTCTTTTAACTCCCAACTGTGTATCGTCATCTAGTTAAATAATTTGTTGAATGGGCCTTGAATATTTTGCTCAAAAGATGCCCCAGCACCAGTCAAATGATGTGGGACGAGTGCCATTGCACAGGGAGGCAAATTGATAACTATCAATCAAGACTCTTCTTCCTCTTTTCAACCACTGTCCCCTGTGCCGGAGTGGGGCGGACCTGCCACCACCCTGCCCACCATGGCTGGGCAAGGGCAGGACAGGACATCACCCTCCATCCCAAGGCAGCAGGTGCACAGCGTGGCCCCAGTAAATGACCTGGGAGGACAGGAGGAATGGCGACTCTGAGGAAGGAAGCAGAGAGGGAACCAGACCTGCCTGAAGGACAAGGGCTGGGACAGCCAGGGAGAAGCCCAGAGTTCTGACACCGGCAGAGCCCACAGTTGTTATCTGCTCTTGTCTGGCTGTCCTGCGAGGCTCAGAGCTTCCCGAGGGCAGGCCCTGTGCAGGGTGTGCAGGGTTCACCCCATGCCTGAGGTTTACTCAGGGCTGGCACAGCATGGCACCTGGCACATGCTGCCAATCACCGGCTCACAGTGAATTGCTCCCTGCTGTGTGCAGCCCCCCAGAAGGGCTGGGTGGGCCTCTACCAACCCTCTCTCCCAGCTCACCTCCCAAAGATCTCTAGCCGGTAAAGCTGTATTTATAGGACTGGTTACTATTCTGATTGAAGAGATGAGTCATTTCAAAAGCCCTGGTGCTCTGGCCTGCACATGGGGTCCGGGCTGCTCAAAGGCCATGTGGGCTGAAGGGTCACATCTCTGGAGAAAAAGGAAAGAAGCCTGAACTAATGTTTTTCATTCAAAGCTCAGTTTCCAGGTTCCTGTGCCCCTTTTGACAGGGAGAGAGAAGGATGGTAGCCTTACCCTCTCAGGCTACAAATGGGGACACTGAGGCCTAGAGAGGCGAGTGACTCCCAAGGTTACAAGCTGAACAGTAGCAGGGCTGGAATTTCAAGCCCCTGGCAAGGGCTGAGGGAGTCAGCTGAGCTGAAGTTGTGTTAAGCTGCACTGGGCTCTCAGCTCTGCCCTCCTGGGGTTCTGGTTCTCCCCCAGAGGGCTGTCTCCCCTCCCCTGCCAGTACTCTTGGGCTCCTGCCAGGGCTGCTTGGCGTGGACTTCAAAGGGGTAGGACAGCTGAGCATCTGGGGCTTCCCTGGCGTCCACTGAATGAACGTCAAAGATGTATTGCCGCGGGGCCACCTGTCCCACGGGTGGAGGCTTTCTGGGACGCAGCCTGTCAGCTGAGCCACCCTGTCCTGTGCCAGCTGTACATCGTCTCCAGGAAGAGGTGTGCTGAGCCTCTGCCACACATGACCAGGCTGGTAGGACCGTCAGGGGCCCAGGGTTGGCGTCCAGCAAGCCTGGGTTCAAGACCTGGCCTGGCCATTTATAAAACATGAATATTTCTGAGCCTCAGTTTCCTCTTTTGTAAAATGGGGCTCATAATACTGACACTTCAGGGCTGTTTGTAGGAATTAAAACAGATGACACACTTGAAAGTGCTGGAATAAGGGAGGGCTGGATAAATGTCACTCCCCACCCCCTTTGCAGTAGTCTCGGGGCAGTAGCTTTGTGCTGAGCTGGGATCAGGGAGGAATGGAGGGAGGGCAGGGAGCACACCTAGTCGGGGGCCCCGCAGTGAGGAGGGGCTTGGGGGCTCAGTCTGGAGCTTTCTCTGAGCACAGCGTCAGGCATGCAGCTGCGCCGGGGTGTTGACAGCACGCGGCTTATGTCAGAAAACTTGGCTTGAAGTCCCAGCTTGTGACATGGGACAAGTCAGTTCCCTCTCTGTGCCTTGGTTTCCTTGCTTATGAAGTGGAGGTGACTGTACCTGCCCCATCCAATCACGGTGAGGATTGATGCCCCCTCCCCCAAATGTCCATGCTCTAATCCCCTAAACCTCCAAATCTGTTACCTCACATGATGGGAAAATACCCACATTTGGGGTCCAGTATAATGTCCCTCCAAAATTCATGTTGGCACAGAACCTCCAAATGAAGTTATTTGGAAACAGGGCCTTTGCAGGTATAATCACTAAAACTGAGGTCATATTGGATCAGGATGGGCACTAAATCCCACATGACTGGTGTCCTCATAGGAGAGAGAGACACACAGACACACACAGAGGAAAGGTGGCCATGTGAAGATGGAGACAGAAATGGGAGTGATGCAGCTATAAGCCAAGGGTGGCTGGGACCCACCAGAATCTGGAAGAGGCGAGGAAGGACCCTCCCCTAGAGCCTTTGGAGGGAACATGGCCCTGCTGATACCTTGATTTTGGACTTCCAGTCTGCAGAACAGAAAATAAATTTCTGTTGTTTTAAGCCACAAGTCTGTGGCACTTTGTTGTGGCAGTCCTGGGAAACTAACACCTATAGCCATAGGAACTTTGCAGATCTGATTAAATGAAAGATATGGAGTGGGAATGATATGCTGATTATCCAGATGGACCCAATGGAATCACTCGATGTTATGAGAGAGAAGCAGGAGCTCAGAGAGGAGAGGGCGATTTAATGACAGAGTGAAGATTTGAGTGATGTAGCCACAAGCCAAGGAACGTAGGCAGCTTTTAGAAGCTGGAAGAAAAATGGATTCTCCTCTGGAGCCTCCAGAAGAACCAGTCTTACCGACACCTTTATTTTAGTACCTTAAGACCCATTTGAACCTCTGACTTTCAAAACTGTAAGAGAATAACTTTGTGTTGTTTTAAGCCACCAAATTTATGGCAATTTATTACAGCAGTGTCTGGAACAAATTCAATTACATTAAGTCACTTGACAGTGCTGGTGTACACTGGAAGCATCCGATTCCACCCTGATGGGCCTACACCGGGCCAGGTCGACCTACCTTCGGGGGTGGTTTATTAGGAAATGCAGGCTCCTGAGCCCCACCCCAGTCTCTGGGAGTGGTACCTGGGAGCCTGTGTTTTACCAGCTCGTGGTGACTCTGATGTGCACACAGGCTTGTGGCACCCTAGACACCCCAAGGGGCCAGAGGGGAGCCCAATGACCCTCATGGTTCTGGCAACGAAGTTTGGGAGAGAGTTTTAAGATCAAGTGCCACAGCTTATCCTAGGCCCCAATTGTGAATTTTTTCCCCCCTTCTCTTTATCTTCATTTTACTTGAAAAAATATTGTACATTTGGTCCTGGGGATGAATGAGGAGTCTGCTGAAGGCGGCAGGTGTGGTTGAGAGCATTACAGTGGGTTGGTGCAGTGGCTGCGGCCAGGCCCGTGGGGCCTTGGGAAGGAGGAATCGGCCCTGCAGGGGCTGGCAGGGAGGAGGACTTCATGGAGGAAGAGATCCTTGAGCAGAGTCTGGAAGGAGGAGGTGACTGTCAGGAAATCAAGGGGAGGGGATTCCAGGAGGAGAGGAAGGTGTGGACAAAGCCACTGAGATGTCAACCAGTGTGGAGCAAGTGCGAAATCAGTAAGAAATGGGACTGGCCAGGCCGGGCAGCTCATGGAGCATTCGGGCTGTGCAAGGAGCTTGGATTTCACCTTGGGGGCCTCACTGATGGGGTCTGGAAGGACTGAGATTGGGCTGCAGTCATCAGAGTTATGACAAAAACATTCTCAGGCACTGTGTAGGGGGCCCGCATGTGATGATATCTGCGGTTTCACAGAGAGAAGCCAACATCACAGCAGCACAAAACTAGTGATGACTAAGCTGACCCTTCATCAAATCAGCGCCTGGACCCACTCATCCTGTCTTTGTCTTTGTCTTTGCTATGCTATTTCTGCCTGAGCCCTGTGTGTCGTAAATGCACCTGCTACTTGACGGGGTTATTTGTGACTATAAATAATACGATGCAAATCCATTGTAAGAAACTGCAACCTTGTCAAAAGACACAGACTTTCATGAAGATTATGAGAGATGATGGAGGACTGCTTGAATAAGACCCTCAGGCATACACGACTGGGGTTGGCTCTGGAGGAGTTAGCCCAGTAATGACCAGAGAAGAGACACAAGCCAAGATAAGGACGCAATGGCCACTTCAAGAGAGACAAAAAGATCAAGCAAGCCTTCCAAGGAAACTGATTATGGGAGCCCGTGAATATTGGTGCAAGAATGATTCTCTTTATTGACATGCTATGACACTGAAATATGAAAAACCTTATTGTGCTTCCACATAACGTTATTGGTAAAATTCAACCAAAAAGGAAAAGGAAATCCTCTTTTTCATTTAAAAAATTCTCCCAGGGTTGCAATAATAACTTAAATTTTGTTAAGTAGGAGAGACAATATTAAAAAAGAGTTTATTTTTTGGTATCTATTTACAATGTGATTTAGTACCAATGAAACCTTTGTTCACTCTTTACTGTGAAATTAAAGGCCTGTTTCTGGGCCCTGTTCCTCTTATATAGAAGGGCCCCTGAGCTCACCTTTTTCTGCAGATCTGTATACCCCAGACTCCCAGGCAGCCTGACATATATATAGTGGACACCTGCCAGGGTCTGTTAAACAGATGAATGAAGAAGAAATGAAGAAACAGCTGCATTCTGTGTCACTCACTGGGATGTTTGCTCAGTCGTGGTAAAATAGTGGGCTCAGAAGGTCACCACTCAGTGGCTTGGGGAGGGGGAAACCTGGGATTATGGACTTAAATGCTCTTGCTGGGCTGAGAGAGAGCACTGACGAGCGAAGCAAGGCCACCCAGGGAGGGAGACCCATGAGCAAGTGAGCGGCACACCCAGGCTCGGCAGGTGGAAGGGGCCTGTTCTCATGCCTCGTGCGTGGATGCTGGCATCTAAATGCAACCAGACAAATTGCTTCTCATGAGGAAAATCATGAAAGGAAAATGACTGCAGGGAGTGCAGTGTCTCTCAGCAGGAGGTCAGCTTCCCTAGGGCCTAGCTGGGGAGCTGTACCTTCCAGCACTGAGGAGAGAGACTTGGGAGTCAAAGGGAGGGCGGGACTCCTGGAGGGCGAGGGAGGAAAGAAAAAGAGACAGAGAATCCTGAGGACACTAATTAGTCACTGGATCCAACTGTGCCTGAGGGCTTTAAGATTCCTTAGCTGGCACCTTTCCTTTTGTGTGGAAGCCAGCCACTTGTAACTGAACCGACTCTTTTTGTGTGTGTTTCTGTACAAGCATTTTAATTGGTATGCAACATACATAAAGTTCATTGCTGGCTACTATGATTATAATAATAATTATTTAATGTACCAAGACCAGAATTGTTTTATTAAGTAAAAGCCAACTAATTGAAAGAAAGGGTATGCAGTGACTGCAACCACACATCCTCCATCACACATCAGTTCCCATGTTCTGGAATATTCTCTCCCAGCCATGAAGCATGCATGGTCCCTTCTCCATCTCCACTCACTCCTTGCCCAGTGCCTGCCTCACTCTCACTAGTCATTTCTGTTGCTGGGTTACAGTTAAGCAAGGTTAGTTCAAAATTTTTATCGATTATACCCTGATCTCTTTGGAGTTAAGATACTTTATGAGTCTGAAATGGCAAAACCAAGAACAATTTGAGGTAACAAGGAAAGCTGCAGAGACTCACCACAGGGGCAGAGAGCTAAGAGGAAAGGTGACTACGCAGGAAGCCACATTCTCATTGCAAAACAGCTCAGCCCTAACGGTTCCCCATCTCAGACAAGTTCCTCAGACTCTCTGAACTTCAGCTTCCTTGGTTTCATATCATAGAGTTGAACTATGGTCATGTGCCACATATGGCATTTCAGTCAACAACAATGGACTAGTGTTCATCAGTAGATGAGGGGATAAAAAAGTAGTGGTACATTTACATAATGGAATATTACTCAGTCCTAAAGAAAAAAGAAACCCTTACCCTTTGTGACAGCATGGATGGACCAGGAGAGTATTATGCTAAGTGAAATAAGCCAGTCAGAGAAAAACAAGTACCATATAATTTCACTTATATGTGGAATCTAATGAACAAAATAAAAAACCAAAATTGAAACAGATTCATAGATACAGAGAACAGACTGTTAGCTGTGAGAGGGGAGAGTGAAGAGGGGCTGGGTGAAAAGGGTGAAGGGATTAAGCAAAAAAAATCCATCCCACAAAACCCTCATTGCCCGGCTGGCATGGCTTTGAGGCTGAACATCAACCTATGATCCAGGAGATTGAGGTTCGATTCCTGGTCAGGGCACATGCATTCCACTAGCAGTCTGTGAGACTTCTAGCCAACACTTGGTATTGTCAGTCACTTCTGTTTTTTTTAACCCATAAAATATCCATTAATTGCCAGATCTGAATTATAGAATAATTAGAGTGGTAAGGAGTGAGTGAGTGAAAACTACAATTTACTGAGATATTCTACAAGCCAGACACATATCAAACTATTACCTTGTGCTAGACATCATGCTTACAGCTTTTCAAGTATTGTTTCACTTAATGCTTATGTTATCCCCCAATTTATTGAAGTGGAGACTCAGACCTGGAGGGGAGAAATAACCTGCCCAAGGTCACTTGGCTAGTAATGGTTGAGCCAGACTTGAATGCAGACTCTGATCCACCACGACTGTGCCTCCCTCACAGGTAGGTAGGTGCTCCCTTTGGAGAATTTAAATGCATTGTCTCAATGGCAGCAACACCCCTCGAGGGCAGGAGTGTTCTCTCAGTGAGCAAGGAGCATAGACCCTGGAGCCTAGTCCACCTGCCTCCTGAGTCCCAGCCCCTTTCCTTAACATTCCAGGTTCACAATGTGCCAGAGGCTGAGCATTAGATTTGTCCACTGGAAACAAAGGCCCAGACCCTCTAGGTAGCTGAAGCCTCGCTGTCCTGTCCGAGTGGCCCTTATTACTCCTGGCCAGGATGCCTTGCAAATGTGCAGCCCTTTGTTTGAAGCCACTTCCCTGCGCATGACTTTGCCCAACATCTGCAGTGCTTTCCAAGAGAGACAATCTGAGGCCAAGGGGGAGAAAAGAACAAATGCTTCTGTGAAGAAAACCCATGGATTTGAAGGTGCCTTCTAGCCTTTTGGGGCAACTCAGAAAGTGACAGATGTGGGAGGCCACCACTGAGGCCTCCAAACCACAGGCTTCTCCAACTTCTCACAATAAAAGGCTCAAAAGAACAAGGGTTTTTTTTTTTATAGGAAGTTCAAATGGATCTTGTCTTGCCTTTCGTGGGATTCCTGGAAACAGAAAGGCAAAGAAGACAGAGGCTCAGACTGGGGTGTCATGTACCCCGTGTCTCCCTGTGGTCCTCCATTCACCCTGCCCCCATTCACGTGGTGAACAGTCAGAACCAGAAGATACAGCAGGCATTCACTGAGGGCCTACTGTGTGCCAGGCAGGTCTGCCTCCAATTCTGGGGTTCTCTCTCCAGATCCCCATCAGGTACCATGCCCATCAGGAGGAGTGGCCATACTGCTGGGTGTTGGTGCCAGAGTAATGCACTCAGTTGTAATCATTGCCATCATCATTCATTCATTCCATATAGAAATGAAGGACTACAGTCCAGTAAGGGACATAGATGTGAATTGCAGTGGAGATGGGCACCAGGTTTGTGGTAGCACCAGGAGAGAGGAATCAACTCGCTGGGTGTGGCACACTTCATGGAAGAAGAGTCTCTTGAGCTGTGTCTGCAAAGAGGAGTTTGCCAGGAAGAAAAGGGTATTCCAGATAGAAAAAACAACATATGCAAAGGCACTGAGGTGAGAATATGAGGTAAATGTAAATATGAGGTGTGAACAGGGTGTGAAATAACAAGAAACACGAGTCATTTCTTAGGTGGGAGTATGGGGTGAGGGAGGGGCACGAGATGAGCCTGGACAAGTCCCTCTATTGGCTCCTGGGACCCAGGTCCACACTGCAAACAGTAGGAACTCAATAAATCTATGCAGCATGGGCACAAAGATTGCTGATAACCAGATTCCTTTTCTCCTCCATCCCTCAGAGACACAGATGTTCACATCATATTGAGGATGGGGGGGCCCTGAGGTTCACGCAGAACCTGGCCCACATCCCTTGGAATTCTCAGAGTGAGGGCACCAGCTGTAACACTTTCTCTCCTACTCTGGAAAACACACCAGGACACCAGTGTGACAATGAAGTCACTATGCTGCTCACCTTGACTTGGTTTTAATTTATAAAAGAGTAATAAATCATTCACAAACCTTAGTCCTTTTAGCATCTATTGGTACCACAGTGTCAATGATGCCCCCTCACGAGGGTGCCTCTGCTATGGTGGTCCCTCCCTGAGCTCCACCCCCTGTGCATCCCTGGGAGCCTGTCTTTACTTCCCCCGCAAGCACTGGCCACAGCAGCCCTAGGGTCAGAAGGGCTGGGATGGCCTGCAGAGAGCCCAGTTCTGTGTTTGCTCTAGGAAATGTTGATGGGTAAACCACGGCCCTGCTCTGAGGCCACCTGCACCCTGATGTTTCTGCTGCTTTGTTTCATGAGTCAATAAATTCCCCGTTTTACTGGAGCTAGTTTAAGTTGCTCCATGTTCCAAGGCTCCTGATTAATACAGCACTGCTCTTGTTTAGATTATTCTTTAAACATATTGTGATTCAATTTTTTATTTTCTTTCTAACCCAATAGTTATTTAGGAGAACGTTTAAAAATCTCCAGATGGCAAGTTGTGTGTGTGTGTGTGTGTGTGTGTGTGTGTTAATCCTCACCAGGGGATATTTTTTCCATTGATTTTCAGAGAGAGTGGAAGGAAGAGGGGAGGGAGAGAGAGAAACATCAATGTGAGAGAGACACATCAATTGGTTGCATTCGGGGATCGAACCTGCAACCCAGGTATGTGTCCTTGATCAGGAATCAAACCGCAGACCCTTCAGTGCGTGGGTGGATGCTCTAACCACTTAGAAACCCTGGCCAGGGCCAGATGGCAAAGTTTTGGCATGTTTAGTGCTTTTGTTCTTCATGCCTGGCTTATCACATCGTGAAAAGAGGGAGAATAGAAACAGGTAAGTCCTCTCCCCTGCATTATTACAGAAAAAAAGTATGGCAAACCAATCCAGCAAGTTATCACACCTAAGGCTGAAACACAGAAAGAACCCCCATCAAAGCCACATGAGGGTGTAGCATCACCATTACTGGACAGTTTCTGGAAGGCCAAGAGAAAGGAGAGAGTGCTAATGTTGGAATGGAGCATGAAAAATATAATTATTTACACACACTATGGCTCCATACTTCAGATCCACAAAAACAAACTAAAAACCACTAGAAAAAATGAAAGAACACACTAAAGTAAATGGATGAAAATTTAATACACAAAAATAAGTAGCATTTCCATACACAAATAATAACCAGTTAGAAGGCATACAGAAAAGTGTTCCACTTACAATAGCTACAAGAAAAGGATAAGACACATAAGAGCAAACTCATCAAGAAACCAAAGGAGGAGGACGGTGGGGGGTGAAGGGGGTCTAATATATGGTGACGAAAAATGATTTGACTTTGGGTGGTGGGCACACATTGCAATATGCAGGTCTTGTAACATAGAAATCCATACCGGAAACCTATATGATCCTATTAACCAACGTCACTCCAACACATTTAATTTAAAAAAGAGGGTGGGTGGGAGGAGACAGGAAGAAATCAACCAAAGGACATACATGCATATATGAATAACCCATAGAGACAGACAATTGCACAGGGAAGGCCTGGGGTAGGGTGGCGGTTGGGTAGAGGGGAGCAAAATGGGAGAAAAGGGGAGACATCTGTAATACTGTCAACAATTAAAAAAAAAAAGAAATCAAAGGACCTATGAAGAAAACCTGAAATGACTCTATGACTCTCCTGAGGGATACGGAAAAGGCAAACACTGGGAGGCACCCATGTTCCTGGAGAGGTAAGTAGATGCTCATTCTCCATAACATACAAGGTTGATGAGATACCAATAACCATATCTACATTCTTCCTTTGGAACTTAAAAATATAAAAATATAATATTGGGGTTTACCTGGAGAAAACACATTAAATAGCTTTGATAATTCTGAAAAAGAGCAATGAGTGAAGACTTGCTCAACTAGTCTTTACATGCTTTAAATTTAAACTAGTCTGTAACATGCTTTAAATTTCCCTAATAATATGCTTAAACATCCTTATAAACAAAATTCTGAACTCTGTATCTGTTAGCTTGCTTGGATCTATTTCATTTAGTTCCTCTTTTAGAGATTTCTTCTGTTCTTTCCTTTGTGACATGTTTCTTTGTCTCCACATTTTGGCTGCTTCCAGATGTTTGTTTCTATGTATTAGGTAGAGCTGCTATGTCTCCTGGAATTTGTAGAGTGGCTTTGTGTAGTAGGTGTCCTGTAGGGTCCAGTGGCTCAGCCTCCCCAGTCACCTGAGCTGGGCCTTCTAGGTGCTGCCCTGTGTGGGCTGTGTGCACTGTCCTGTTGTAGCTGAGCTTTGGTTGCTGTTGGTGTCACTGGGAGGAAGTGAGTCCCAGGCCAATCAGCTGTGAGGACCAGCTGCAACTACAGCCAAAGAGCTGCTGTGCTGGAGACACCCCTATGGAGCAGGATTTACTTCAGTGGAGCTTTGGTGTTCACCAAGTATGTCCCTTGAGTATCACTTATGGATGTGGTAGGGTTGTAATCCAGCGTGGTCGAGTCTGACCACCAGGTGCACTGTCTCTGTCAGCTGATTTCTCAACAGAAACCTTGCAGGCCAGAAGGGAGTGGCAAGAAATATTCAAAGTGATGAAAAACATGGAACTACAACCAAGATTGCTCAACCCAGCAAAGCTATCATTTAGAATTGAAGGTCAGATAAAGAGCTTCACAGATAAGAAAAAGCTGAAGGAGTTCATCACCACCAGACCAGCACTACAGGAAAAGTTGAAGGGTCTTCTTTAAGAGGAAGCTAATGATCAAAAGAATCTGATGAACTAAATAGATCCAGAGACACTGACACATGTAACAGACGATCATATTTCAGAGGAAAGAGGGAAGGGGGGTGGAGGGTGGGAAGAGATTAACCAAAGAAGTTATATGCATATATGCATAACCCATGAACACAGTCAATAACGGGGTGAAGGCCTGGGGAGGGGATGGAAGCGAAGTGGAGGGGATCAAATGGGGGGGAAAATGGGACACCTGAAATACTCTCAACAATAAAGATAAAGAAAAAAAGAAGAAAAAAAAAGAAAATCTACTCTGTAATGTCAATAGGAATGAAAATCAAAGTAATTTATTCCATAATATATAGAATTTTTAAAAATTGTCACAAAGAACCCAACATACTTCTTTCTAACAATTTTCTCTATTAAAACTACCCATATTCAAAAAAAAAAAGCATCTAACAAAGCTAGAATGTAAAAAAATACACAACTTCACATCCAGTATTCACAGATAGCATGACTTAATATTGTTAGGATAGTAATACTTCCCAAAGCAGTTTACAGAGTCAATGTAATACCTATCAAATCCCAATGACAGTTCTTTTCTTTCCAGAAATGACAAAGCCAATTCTCAAATTCATAAGGAATTGCAAGGGGCCTTAATAGCCAAAACAACATTGAAAAAGAAGACCAAGTGGAAGGACTCACACTTTCTAATTTCAAAACTTAGTACAAAGCTGTAATAATCAACACTGTTACTGGCATAAGAATAAACATACAGACCAATGAAACAAAATTAAGAGTCAGAAAAAACCCTATAATCTATAGCTAATTAATTTTTGACAAGATGCCATGTGGGAAAAATAGTCTCCTCAACAAATGGTGGTGGAACTGGATATACACATGCAAATAATGAAGTTGGACCCCTATCTCACACCATAGACAAGAACGAACTCAAAATAGATCCATGACCAAATTTTAAAGCTAAGACTATACAATTCTTAGAAGAAAACATAGGGATAAATCTTCATGACATTGTAGTTGGCAATAAATTCTTAGCTAAGACACCAAAAGCACAAACAACAGTAAAAATAAATTAAGTGGGCTTCACTGAAATGAAAAACTTATGCACTAAAGGTCATTATCAAAGGACTAAAGGGTCTACTAGCCAGAATGTCTAAAACATATAAAAAGAACTCCTACAATTCAACAACAAAAAGACAACCCAATTAAAAAAATGACCAAAAGTCTTAAACAGACATTTTTCCAAAGAAGATATACAAATGGCTAACATGAAAAGATGCTCAACATCATTAGTTATGAAGCAAATGCAAATCTAAACCACAATGAATACCACTTCACAACCACTAGAATAACTATAATAATAAATAATAATAAAAAACAAAAAACAAACAAGTGTTGATAAGGACATGGACAAGTTAGAATCCTGATGTATTGCTAGTGGGAATGTAAAATGGTTCAGCCACTGTGGAAAAACAGTTTGGCAGTTTCTCAAAAACTTAAAACATAAAATTGCCATAAGACCCAGCAATTCCACTCATAGGTATGTATCCAATAGAATTGAAAATAAGAACTCAAACTAATACATATATACACATATGCATAACAGCACAATTAACGATATTCAAAAGATGAAAATCCAAATGTCCATCAACAGTTGAATGTATAAAGAAATTGTGGTATGTCCATACAATGGAATATTATTCAATCATAAAAAGGGATGAATTACTGATACATTTTACAAGGTGGGTGATCCTCAAAAAATTCTGGTAAGTGAAAGAATTCAGACACAAAAGGTTATATATTGTATGATTCTATTTAAGTGAAATACACAGAATAGATAAATCCATAGAAACAGAAAGCAGATTATGATCGGTGGTTTCCATGGGCTGGGAGGACTGGAGTAAGGAGAGTAATTGCTTAATGGGTATGGGAGTGATGGAAATGTAGAGGTAGTAGATGTACCACAGTTTCAGAGTATTAAATGTCATTAAATTGTTTTAAAACAGTTACTTTTATTTTATGTGAACTGCATCTCAATAACAGAAAAAAATTAAATCTTACATATAATAAATTCATTAAAATCTAAGGAAGATACTGTTTTTGTTTATAACATTGGTAGTTTTAAAATTTAATAATAATCTGTGCTGATGAAGAATAGTACAAACAGGAACTTGTGCATAATGTTGCTGAGAAAGTAAGTTGGCACAATCATTTTAGGGCAATTTGGCAACAGCTATCAAATATGTAAAGGAGCCCTGGCTCGTGTGGTTCAGTGGTTAGAGCATCGGCCTGAGCATCAAAGGGTTGTGGGTTCAATTCCCAATCAAGGGCATGTACCAGGGTTGCAGGTTCGATCCCCAACCCCAGTCAGGGCGGGTATGGGAGGCAACCAATCAATGAGTCTCACACAGATGTTTCTCTCTCTCTGTCTCTCTCTCCCTCCATTCCACTCTCTAAAAATCAATGGAAAAATATCCTTGGGTGAGAATTAACAAACAAATGTAAAGGAACATACCCTTTGACCAGACAAGTCCATTGGTAGAATTATTCCATATAAATACATTAATAAATGTATGCATAACTATAACATTATTTATAATTATTTATAATGTTATACATCAATTACGGACTGACTAGATAAATTATGGTATATCCATGCAATAGAGTACTACATGGCCATTAAAAATGAGAAAGCTCTGCATGTGACAATAGGATCTCTAAGATACACTATTCTGCAAAAATAGTAAGATATGAATGGTGTGATCTCATTTGTATAAATTTGTATAAGTGTGGATAAACTTTTCTTTCCCCTGGAGGGATATACAATACTCTCTATCCAAAGTAACCACAGTTAGAAGGACTAGAGGTAGAAGAAGGGAAAGGAAACATACTTCATTTTATATTTTTCTGCACTGTTTTTCTTTTTACGATTACATATGAACAAATCTAAACTTCTCCAATTCTCAAAATCAAGAATAAAATGATTTCTAATGTTCACTCCACACATATATTAATAGTCTACATGCCTTTATTTTTCCTGCCCCCTCTGTTAATTTGATCTGTATTATAGAGATCATGTTATTAAATAGTTCTCTCTCTCATCTCTATTCCTCTCATATACTTTATTATTTACAGCAGCTTTAGGTTCACAGCAACACTGAGCAGAAGGTGCAGAGATTTCCATACATCCCCTGCTCCCACACATGCACAAGAATTCCATACACAGCTGTGTTGTCATTCGTGGATGAATACTGAAAAACATTTCCAGATACAGAACTTTATTAAGTACAGAAAACTTTTCTAATATCATATATTCAGTTCCTACTGTTCAGGGCTCATTTATTCATCATCAAACAAATCCCCCATTATGAATATCCCCCACTAGAGTAGTACATTTTTGCAATGGATGAACCTACATTGACACATTCTTATCACCCAGAGTCCATAGTTTATAGTAGGGTTCACTATTGGTGGTGTATATCCTATAGGTTTGGACACATGTATGTTGGCATATATACACCAGTATAATGTCAGAGTAGTTTCCTTGCCCTAAAAATCCTGTGCTTCCCCCAACCCTTGGCTTTACAATTATTTATGTATGTATGTATGTATGTATGTATGTATTTATATCTTTTTAATCCTCACCTGAGGATATGTTTTATTGATTTTATTTTATTATTATTATTATTTAAAATATATCTTTATTGATTTCAGAGAGAGGAAGGGAGAGGAAGAGACAGAGATAGAAACATCAATGATGAGAGAGTCATTAAACGGCTGCAGCCCGCAACCCGGACATGTGCCCTGATCGGGAATCGAACCCCGATCTCTTGGATCCTAGGTCAACGCTCAACCACTGAGCCACGCCCGGCTGGGCTGTTTTATTGATTTTAGAGAGAAAGGGGAGAGGGAGAGAGAGAGAGAAACATCGATGTAAGAGAGAAACATCAATCAGTTGCCTCCTGTACGAGCCCTGATTGGGGATCAAACCTGCAACCTAGGTATGTGTCCTAGGGAATCGAACCCGAAACCCTTTCTTTTTTTTGTGTACGGGATGATGCTCCAGTCAAGTGAACCACCTGGCCAGGGCAACAGTTATTTTAAAAATTTTTATTAAAATATAATACAAATAAAAGTGCACGTATCACAAGTGTTATTTACAACTTTTAGCATTCTACCCTTTTTGAAAAATGTTTCTGGATTTTGTATTCCACTTGGTGATTATAATTTTAAATTACTGTCAGTGTCTCTCATAGCTTTTAATTCATTTAGTTGATTTTGGAGCTTGAAGAGCTCTTCCTGTCTGGATCCTGATACTGATTCCTTTCTTCTTTCATGGGTATAGATGCTAGAATCGCTTTCTCAGAAATAATAATACAGTGCCTGAGACACGGCCTATCTGGAAATGTTTTTCAGTATTCACCCACAAATGACAACACAGCTGTGTATGGAATTCTTGAATATAACCTTTTCTACCCAAATTTTGTGGGAACAGTCCCACTTCTGATCCTTAGAACTGTGGCGAAGTTTGAGGTTATTCTGCTTTTTGATATTTTCCAGATATTGGTCATGGGATCCTCTTTATGGTAACTTCCCCCCAAAAATGAATCTTTGTAGAATATTTTTATTTGCTTTTTTGCTCTTTAAATTAAAATATTTTGCCACAGGAACTCTAAATGAAGTTTTTCACTATTTAACTCAAAATCAATGAGTCCTTTAATACAGAGATTCAGGACTTTCTTAAGTACAGAGAACTTTTCTAATATCATATATTCAGTAGTTGTTGATGTTCCTACTGTTCAGGGCTCATTTATTCATCATCAAACAATTACTGAGGCTCTATTTAAGTGCCAGGCACCGAGAATGCAGAAGTAAGACAGACAGGGTCTCTGCTCTCACCACACTTTAGTTTGGTGGGAGAGGCAGACAACCGATGAAGCAATTATAACAAGGTGTGATACCAGTACAAGAGGGAGGTTCCAGATGTGATGGGTCATAGGCGAGGGGACTTTTCTCAGCCTGGGGTATTGGGGAAGGTCTCCTGAGCCTGTGTGGGGACAGGGAAGGGGACGAGGCTGGTGCACGGTGCAGGCAGAGAAAGAGCACATGCCAGAGTTGGGCTGCTGGGAGCTGAGGGAGTGGAGTGCTGCTGTATAAGCTCCATGTTATTGCTTTGTTTGGGGGGTGGGGTGTTTCCTCCTTTTTCTTTTTCAATCCTCACCCGAGGAAATTTTTTCCATTGCTTTTCAGAGAGAATGGAAGGGAGAGAGAGAGAAAAACACTGATGTGAGAGAGACACATCAATTGGTAGCCTCCTGCACTCACTCCAGCGGGGGCTGGGGATCGAGCCTACAACCGAGGTATGTGCCCTTGGCTGGAATCAAACCCAGGACCCTTCAGTTCACTTGCCCACGCTCTAATCACTGAGCCAAACTGGCCAGGGCACCTTTCCTCTTTAGTCTACCCAGTCTCCGTTTCCGCCAGCAGACAGGGTAGGCTCCTGGGAGTTGGTTTGGTCCCTCCTAGGTATTTCTGACCTTTTCTGTCTGCCCCAACCCTGAACTGGAGCTGGGACACCAGGAAAGCATTCGGCGCAGGCTGGGCCTGGGCCCTGTAGCGGGCAGACGCCCCGCTGTACAGAGGCAGCTGTCGGAAAGGGGGTCCCTGGGCATCCTGCTGTGGCACTGCTCCCCGCTGTCGGTTCATGTGCAGAGACTGCGGCTACTCTCATGGCAGTTTCATCTGGCATGTCCGAATGCTGGTTCTCTTCCCCCAGTGAGCCTCCCATGACGAGGCTAAGATCCAGCCAATAATCCTGACACCTGCTTGATAGAATTACACGCTCCTTTCCCTGACTGAGGTCCTTATCGGGGCGGCTGGGTGGTACCAGGAGTGAGTCTGCCTTGCTGGGCTAGTGAGTTGGGTCTGCGCTTGCCGTGGGAGGGCTGCAGACACTTGAGCCCACTGTACTGAGTTAATACCGGCTCCAAATCGGTCACGTGTCTAAAAGCAACTATGGCCCCCACACCCTCAGAGCCCAGGCTGTGACTCTGTCAGCCTCTTCTTCCCAGCGTCAGTCCCACTGGAGTGCCATCTGCCCTGCCTGCCTCCTTCTTTCAGGATGTACCCGCTCTTTTTAGATCTCACCTCCATGAGCACTGGCACTCTGCTGAACTCTCCACAGCCAGTGCTCACAGGCACACTTCCAGTGGATTCACTGCTGGCAGGAGATGTGAGTACGTGCATCTCAAATGTCACAGGGCACAGTTCTGTTTGAGCCCCTCTCTGTCTCCACAAAGGGTATGGGGGTGGCAGTCAGAGAGGTGAACAAACAACAGATACTATGATGGCACATCTGTGCCGGACTCCTGCTGGGCACAGGGAGGCTGAGGAGACAGGCCATGGTTCTTGTCCACAGAGAACTTCCAGCCTAGTGGAGACAGAGAGGCGAAGAACTTGACAGTGAGCTCCTGGAGGGCAAGACCACAAGAGGTGACAGCCAGGCCGAGGGAGAGGAGGGTGTAGCAGATCCAGCACAGAGGAGGGACAGAGGTGGGAATAGAAGGTGGGGCCAGAGAGGGTTCCAGGGGAGGAGCTGTCAGAGTTTCGAGGGGTCAGAGTGAGCTTCCAGGGACAGGTGATGTCAGGGCTGGGACTTGAGGGGTGGGTGGAGGGGTGGCAGGCAAAGCAGAGCACAGCAGGGCCCCCATGGGCCTGGGCCAGGGCCAGGTTCACAGGCAATTTGCCATGTTATGAAATCCTCACACATTAGGTGCCCTGATGCCACTCTCCTCCCTCAGCCCAGACCCTCCTATTCGCTCAGTCACTCACTTTCTGGAAACAGTATATACTGAGCGCCTATTTGCCAAGTACACATACAGAGTCCTTGTCCTTGAGCGGTTTACAATCGGAGAGGCCCTAAGGGTGCGAGGCTGGCTGCAGGGGGATGAGTCATCTGCTCCCATCCACTGGCTGACTGCCAGCTGCCTCCACCTTTGGGTCTGGATCAGATCTGCCCTAGGGAAGACTCTAGGGTGGCAGCGCTGGTGGGCTGGCTGGAGGGGGTGACGGAGGGGAGGGTGTCCAGGGAGGAGCTGTTGCCTGGACCAGGATAATGAAGTGGGGCTAGAGAGAGATGGGTGGAGGTATATAGGAGGTAGAATTAACCATAATTTTTAAAGCTCTCAATCCTCACAACTGGTGGTAGTATCATTCCCATTTTACAGATAAAGAAATTGAGGTTTAGAGAGATTAAATAACTTGCCCAAAGTCACACAGCTAAGTAGGTGATTAATGTGATCTGGAGTGGGAATTGCTGTGGATGGGGTGGGGCTGATCCCTGAGACAGGGAGCGCAGGCAGGGAGGGGCTGATGGTGAGAGGAGACGGCCAATAGCCGGGCCCATCACAGGCTGACCCACAACCCAAGGTCTGGCCTCATCTCCACCTCCCATCCCTCCTGGCGGGGAGCCTTCCCCATCAGAGCAGGAGTTTTCAGACATAAGGGACTTCATGTGGTTAAGCACCAGCATAGGGCCTGCCGACAAATAGTGCTTGTTGATGAATTCCAACCCAACAAAAACATTCCAAACATGATATCAGCAGCATTTGGTCTTGAAATGAGGCTTGTGCTTACTCATACTGGGGCAAGGCAGAACCATTCCTCCCTGACGGACAGCTCTTCTGGACACACTCACGCCCATGTGCATGAACACACACACGCACAAGAGAACACAGACAGAAGCACACCAACACATACACAAAACACTCACAGACACACGGACAACTAACTTCACAGGCATGATCCCGGGGACCTCTGCCTTCAGATTAAATCCAAAAATCTGTCTTCCTTGCTGTGTATACCTTTTCGTTTTTGCCAATATTTTTACAGGTAAAGAATCTGCCCTCTCTTCAGCAGCAGAACTGTGCTTCTAATCACTGCCCACGGCGGGAAAGCAGGCCTGCAACGTTCTGGATTCTCCGTCTGAGAGAAAACCACAGCACTGCCTCCACAGTCCATCCACATTCCCCCAGTGAGATATCATTATACAGCAGAAAACCATGGGGTCTGTATCGGAGGGAAATCCAACCCTCAAAGATAAAGGGACATTTGAAAGAATGCCCAGTAACACCAACATCTGATTAGATGGTTTTTATAGGTAGTTACGCCCCTGCCCCCTTGCTGGGCCCCTTCATCTAGGCCAAGGAGACTGGGTTCATTAGCAGAACAGATGTGGCCTGTCTCTACCATCAGGATAAAGATCACAAAATACCCGCAGAAACAAGGACATTCTGAACTGGGGCTGCAGCAATAACACTGACTTGGGCCCAAAGAAAATTGCATTTTTTCCTTCCAGTTCAATTAACAAACATTTATTCAGGGCCTGTTATTTATTCAGCTTCATGTTTCGGTCCTGGGCTTCTCTGTCAAGGCCTTCCTCTAATGCTGGGATCAGCCCTGAGGAAGCAGCCTCAGGCTGCAGGAAGTCAGTCCTGTGTGGAGGGCCCAATGTCTGGAGGGCCCAGTCCCCATTGCTCACTGGGTTAAAATGCTAGCTCTGCAGCTTAGTAGCTGTGTGACCTTGGATAAGTTACTTAACCTCTCTGTATTTTGGCTTCATAATCTGTAAACTGTGGGCAATTGCAGCAAATCCCTCAGGATTGTGATGATTGGATGAGACAGTATACATGAGTGTGAGACTTTCACGCACTCAGTAAAGGCTGGCTATTATTCTTATTACTAACATCAGGACAACTGTTACCAAGTTAGCTCAGCCCTCTTGTCCGAGCTCCAGCCTCAGTTTTCTTGTCCTGTCATACTTAGACGTAAAGTTCCTCCATGGAACCTTATGCCCTTACTTAATTTTAGCCCTCCTGGCCAGACCTGACTCTGCTGCTCCTGTAACAAGAAACTGGAAACAGCCCCTGTGTGTCCATCTTAACCATGTCTGGATGCCTGACCCAACTAGAGTGCTGCTTGCCCCTGGATGACTGGTCTGGCCTGCTGCCCTCAGGCAGAGCCTCCTACTAGGTACCAGACAGCTGGCCAGCCCTTCAGCCCCACAGTGACCCATGCTGCCCAGTCTTACCTCATGCCCCACTCAAGCCCTTTGGAGGTAGCAGGATGGCGATAAACGGGTCAGAGAGAGAAGATCTGAAAAGAAGCCTCAGGTATATGTATCATACTTCGTTTTTCTGGGTCTTTTGGTGACCTAGCTCTAAATCTTTGGTCAGGGATAGTAAACCACAATGTCTGTTTACAGGGCTGCAGAGATCCAGGTATTGTGCAAAGACTGTATCACGTGATTACAGATTTAATGTCTACCCCCCCCCAAATGTACACCCCAAGACAGGAAGGACCCCGTCTGTCTTATTCACAATTTAGTGCTTAGAATGATGTCACACCAATAGCAGGTTCTCAAGAAACACTCATAGGATGACTGATCATACACCATTGCCCCATACTGCCTGCTCCCTGCCCCCTTCCATCCAGGTCTGGCCACTTGTTTTTAAGGCAAGTGGCATTTTCCACTGTGCCCAACTTGGCAGTGGCCATACCAGAGGCCACTGTCCCAGGACAAAGGGAGAAGAGCAGAGCCAGGCCAGCTTCCAGCCCTTCGGTGCCAGGACTGTAGTCATCGGTCATGACACTAAATATTTACTGAAAATGTGTTCTGTGCCAGGCCCTGGGCTGGGCACTGTTACCCTGAATCATCTCATCTATCTGCAGAACCCACCGAGGTACGTATTATTACCATCCCATGTCACAGATGAAGAAGGCAGGCGCCAGGAGACATGCAATGGCTAAGGTCACAGGCTTTAAATAGCAGAGCTGGACTTGAACCCAGGCGGCAGGATTGGGACTCAGCTCCCCTCTCTGGTGCTCCGCTGCCCCAGATATGGGGCCAACCCCAAGTGTTGGAGATTTCAGCCTCTCCTCCTGCCATGCTTGCATCCTCAGGGAAGGCTGAGAGAAAAACTTGTCAGCAAGGCCGAGTATCCACTCCAGCCCATAACTTAGGACCTGAGGGAAATCATGCTCGGTTCCTCAGTTTCCCTCTCTACAAACAGGGGTCACAGAAGCACTTCTGTGGGGCTGCTGTGCAGATGAAGCAAGCAGCACGGGGCCTCATGCAGAACAGGTCCTGATTCCTTCCTCCCTGTCCTGAGATGTTACTTCCCTTTTGGCTACAGGACAAGGGGAATGTGGGTTTTGGTTCTTTAAAGGGCAAAGAATGTCCCAAATAATGGGACACACTGAGCTCTGAAGTCCCAGTTTTGGGTGGTCATCACGCCCACCCTGGGGGAAGAGCTGACCTCATGGGGGCCTTTCTTGTTTTCATTTTATCTGTAGAACATGAAACAGAGTTCCATTCCCAGGGAAACCCCCCATGGAAGCAGAAATAAAAACAGAACAGCCCCTCCCCAGAAGGGGGTCACAGAACTCTAGCCCCAGGACAGGGTAACTGGTGTTCTTTGTTTACTGGGAAGCTTAAAACTCTATCTGCTCTCTTTTTCCCCATTTTCTCTTAATAAAAATATTAGGCTGGGAAAAAGGGGTCTGGAAGTGTTAAAAATTCCTATAGTGTAACCCAAACCATTTCTGAAGTGAATTATCAACAACAGTCATTATCTCACTTTCAAAGATACAGGTTGACCTAATGAGTGTGTCCCATAAGAAAAATATTTTTTTACAGAACAAATGTGAGACTCAGACACAGTATTGCTGAGCAGACTCTGGACTCTCCCGGAAGGGCCTGGATTTCCTAGCAGATTCTGTTCTTACTTGCTGTGTGATCTTTTCTTTTATTTTTTATTTTTAAATTTTTTAAAATTACAGTTTACATTCAATATTATTTTGTATTAGTTTCAGGTGTACAACATAATGGTTAGACAACTATATACTTCACAGAGTGTTCCCCTGATATTGCTGTGTCATTCTGCTCAGGTCACTGAGCCTCTCTGAGCTTCATTTTCCTCATGTATAAAATGGGGATATTTATATCTCTATTAGAAGCTGAATTTGATGATGGATTACGGTCTCAGCACATGGTAACTCCTCCCATCAAGTCAAACCCTTCTGCACAGGGACCCATCTGCTGTCATTTGTTAATAGGACCTGAGACTCAGTGTGTTAGAGGACAGACAGGAGGCAAGTCTGAGGCAGAGAGTATAGTGGGGAGAGAGCACACAGATGGGGCAGGGGCCACCAGGAGTCATCCTAGTGGTAACAATTCCTCCTTCCCTCCAGGACTCAGTGTCTCCTTTTTTTTTTTTAAAGAACTTTAAATTTTATTTTTCATTTAGTTTACATCCAATGTTATTTTTCATTAGTTTCAGGTGTACAGCATAGTGGCTAGACAATCATAAACTATACAAAGAGCCCCCCCGCCAATGATATTTCCAGTACCCACCTGGCACCATACACAGTTATTATAATATCATTGACTATATTCCCTGTGCTGTACTTTACATCCCCATGACTATTTTGTAACTACCAATGTGTACTTCCTAATCCCTTCACCTTTTTCACCAGTCCCCCAACCCCCCTTCTACCTGGCAAACTCAGTCTGTTCTCTGTGTCTATAACTCGGTCTCAATTCGTTTATTTTGTTCTTTCAATTCCACAAGTAAGTGAAATCATACAGTATTTGTCTTTCTCTGACTGACTTATTTCACTTAGCTTAAAACCCTCTAGCTCTATCCATACTGTCATAAATGGTAAGATTTCATTTTTTATGGCCAAGTAATATTCCATGTGCCCCACAGCTTTTTCATCTACTCCTCTATTGATGAGCACTTGGGTTGCTTCCATATCTTGGCTATTGTAAATGACACTGCAATGAACACAGGGGTGCATATATTCTTTTGAATTAGTGTTTTGGGGTTTCTTTGGATATATACCCAGAACTGAAATTGCTGGGTCATAAGTCAGTTCTATTTTTAATTTTTTGAAGACCCTCCATACTGTTTTCCATAGTGGCTGCACCAGTCTGCATTCTCATCAACAGGGCACAAGAGTTCCCTTTTCTCCACACCCTCACCAGCACTGTTTATGGATTTATCGATAGCCATTCTGACTAGGTATGAGATGAATCACATTGTGTTTTAATTTGCATTTGTCTGATGATTAGTGACATTGAGTATCTTTTCAAATGTCTACTGACCATCCATATGTTCTCTTTGTACAAGTGTTTATTCAGGTCTTGTGCCCATCTTTTGATTGGATTGGTCTTTGTGTGTGTGTGTGTGTGTTGGTGTTGAGTATTTTGGATATTAACCCTTTAATCAGATGTACCATTGGTAAATATGTTCTCCCATTTAGTGGGTTGTCTTTTTGTTTTGTTGGTTTCCTTTGCTGTGCAAAACCTTTTTAGTTTGATGTAGTACCTTTGTTTAATTTTTTTCCTTTTGATTCCCTTGCCTGAGAACAGATATGTCAGAAAAAATATTGCTATGAGAAATGTTAGAGGTTTTACTGCCTATGTTTTCTTCTAGGAATTTTATGGTTTTCAGTTTAACATTTAAGTCTTTAATCCATTTTAAGTTTATTATTGCATATGTTGTAAGAAAATGGTCTAGTTTTTTTTTTGCATGTATTTATCTAATTTTCCCAGCACCATTTATTGAACAATTTTTACCTCATTGTATGTTCTTGCCTCTGTCAAATATTAATTGACCATATAGTCATGAGTCTATTTCTATCTGTTCCATTGATCTATGTCTGTTTTTATGCCAGTACCATGCCATTTTGATTACTACGGTCTTGTAGTATAGTTTGATATCAGGTAGTATGATACCTCCAACTTCGTTCTTCCTTCTCAAGACTGCTGTGGCTATTTGAGGTCTTTTGTGTTTCCATATAAATTTTTGGATTATTTGTTCTAGTTCTGTGAAATATGTCATTGGTATTTTGATAGGAATTGTGTTGAATCTATAGATTGCTTGGGTAGTATGGATGTTTTAATGATGTTAATTCTTCTTATCCATGAGCACAGTATAGGCTTCCATTTATTTATATCTTCTTAAATTTCTTTCTTTTTTTAAAATCCTTATCTGAGGATGTGTTTACTGATTTTAGAGAGAGAGGAAAGGAGAGAGAAAAACAGAGAGAAAGAGACAGAGAGAGAGAAACATCGAACCTTTGCCTCTTGTATGTGCCCCAACTGGAGACCAAACCCAAAACTTAGGTATTGTGCCCAGACTGGGAATCAAACCTGCAACTTTTTTGGTGCATCAGACGACGCTCCAACCAACTGAGCCACCTGGCTGGGGCTTAAATTTCTTTCTTCAGTATCTTATAGTTTTCCAAGTACAGGTCTTTTACGTCCTTGGTTAAATTTATTCCTAGGTTTCTGTGTGTGTGTTTTTTTTGATGCAATTGTAAATGGGATTGTTTTCTTAGTTTTCCTTTCTGATAATTCATTATTGGTATATAAAAATGCAACCAACTTCTGAACATTTATTTTGTATCCTGCTAGTTTACTGAATTCATTTATCAGTTCTAGTAGTTTTTTGGTGGAATCTTTAGGGTTCTCTATATATACTATCATGTCATCTCCAAATAATGAGTTTTCCTCCCTCCCTCCCTCCCTCCCTCCCTCCCTTCCTTCCTTCCTTCCTTCCTTCCTTCTTCCTCTTTCTGTACAGTGAGGACATAGCCTTGATCTCGGGACCTTCCATGTTCCCCAGTTCTGAGACTATAAAAAGCTGGCTAATCCTGGTGCCCACATCTCCAAACATGATTTAGAAGCACAAAGCAGTTAAATAACATGTGAGTCCCTTGTGCTCTGTGGGGGGAAGTCCCCAGCTGTGTGCTGGGAAAACGCTGTCTAAAGGAATTGTTGAGCACTTACTCGGCACTTCCAGGTACAAAGTTTCCCCACATTCTCACTGGAATCCTGACACTTCCCATAGGCACCCCCAACTAGCATTTCTGCTGAAAATTAGACAAAAGCCAGGTTTGATGGAACAGAGGTCCTGAGCAGCTGAGAGCAAAAATCAGGTCGGAGAAGACCTTCGGTTCTGGGGACTGAGGGCTAGAAAGACCAGCAGGGAGTGGGCCCATGGATGAGTCACACAGAGGCAGGCCAGGCCGGAACACAGCCACTCAGGAGGCACATGGTGTCCTCACAGCTCCTGGGAGGCAGGTGGGGCGGGACCTGTCATCGCCCACCCCTCCACCCACCCCCACCGCCCATGGTTACGGAAGATGCTAGGAACAGGGACATTCTGTATTTCTGCGTCATGCTTTGTCCCTTGTCCTTCAGTAATAGAGTTGGAATAAATTACAAGAAAAGCATTACCTAAACATGTCAGCATACTCACATGAAAGAGCACTTGTATTTATAATTAAATTGTGATTATATGTAAACGCAACCTGAACACATGTACCAGGCCTGGGCACATTCCCTCTCCTCATCTGATCCTCACTCCTGCCTGGTGGTCCTGGAGATGTATTTATCATCCTGGTACCCAGAGGCAACTGAGGCTCAGATAAGGCTGCTGCAGGGAGGGGACATGACTGTGTCCCACCACCATGCTCACTGTTAGTGTCTGTGAGCTGCAGAGACTGAGGTGGGGAGAGGTGTGCAACTGTGATCTGCAGGTAACCCAGGAAGGCTGAAGACTAGGAGGTGGAAAAGCTCATTTTATAGATGAGGACACTGTTGCTTGGCAGAGTTAAATGACTTTCTTAATGTCACATGACAATGAAATACCCAAGGCCCTCTGCTTTCTCATCGAGAACTTCCTCCAAGAGCTGAGTTGGAGGAAGTTCATGCTCACTCCCTGCCCCCAGGCAGTGGGAAGGGACTAAGTCCTGCTGCCTCACTGGCAGACAGGCACACATTCATTCATGCATCACCCATTCATTCATCCATCCAGTGGCAGTGACTTCCCCGTGTTAGGTGCTAAGGCAGCTCTACAATCCTCTTCAGGACAAAGGCTATGAAAAAGCCTCTTCAAGCTGCCTCACTGCACTGGGCTCAGGATGCCCTGTGCATCTAAAAGCGGCCTACCCACCCAGGATCCTGGAGTGGGTGCTCACCCACTGGACGCAGACAGGGAAAGCCATTTGATCCAGGTCCCAGTGTGTCCCCTGCTCCACTGCTCTGGGAGAGGCAGTAAAACATGCACATCAATGGGAGAGAGAATACCCAATGCTCTTCCCTGGGGCTGAACAAAGAAGGGGCAGTGCTAGGGCCAGGACAAGGCGTACCAGCAGCCCTGGAGCTGGAGTATCTGGCCGGCTGCAGCCACTTGTTCTACAGATCTGGACAAAGAATTCTTGACTCACTTCCTTAAAATAACAACTCCTCTGTGAAACCCGCACAGTCACGGTTATGGCTCAGGCTCTGATACTGCCAGCTGGGCCCCCTGGCAGGCTGCTTAGCTCCTGAGGTTCAGACACCCCTGACATAGTCTCTCTGACTCTTCCAGGCCATCTTGGGATTCAGTGAGATCATGGGTGTAAAAAGGGCATAGTGGGGAGTTCAGTAAACGATGTAGGACCCTCTTCTTGGTCTAGAAAACCACAGAGGGTCCTGGCCCTCAGTCCCTTCTCAGGAGGCAGTGTCAGGGTAGAAAGGGGCAGAGCTGGGGTCCAGGAGGGAGGGTTGATTCTCTCCCCGCTTGCTACTTTCTGCCTTGGCTCAGCTCATCCCTTCTGATCGTCAATTTCCTCCTCTGAAGAGGGGAGATACAAAGGAAGACCTGGCAGGACTATTAAGAAAACCAGAAGAGGACAATGGGAAGGAAACTACATGTAAAGTCGAAAGCACTGTGTGAAGAGCTGCTGGTTTCCAGTCTCTCCCTTGCCTCAGTTTCCTCATCTGCACAGGGCTGTTTTGAGATGGATGAAAATTAAATGACATGACAGTTGTGGAAACAGCTAGCACATGTCTGGCATGCGGTGGGCGATCCATTAACGTAGAGTTTGGGTCTGCAGGCAGCCTGGGAGGGGCTGTGATGAAACGCTGAATTCCAGGGGGGCCATCTGCCGTTTCAAAGAACACTGGAGCCCACTGTCAGCACCTGCCTCCAATTACAGTTTCCTTTGTTATCTGGCTCAGCTTTTATTTGAAAAGATGCTTCGATATCAGCCAATTAGGACAGCATGCCAGGCTTGTGTCCCAAAAGCATGGTGGCACAGTGACCACAGGTGGTGGCAGAGGCAGAAAGCCAGCTCCCAGGTCCTTCTCTCTCCTCCAAACACCTCTCCACCCCAGTAAGGCCCCATATCAGGGCCCGGAGTTGTGCTCACAGGCAGGAACCCCCTCCTCTGTTCTCTCCACAGCATGGAGGTGCAGCCAGGGACTCAAAGTCCTGGACCTTCCCTTGATGCCACTGCAGAACCCCTGGTTCAGCATGGTCAGGAATGGCAGCAGACACATTAAGAATCAGTTGTTTTTAAGTAAATAGTTGTCTTGATAAACAAAGATCTATTAAAACATTGTCCATCCTTTCAAAACTTGAAAGGAGAAAAATCCACACACAAGTCCATCAACCCAACAGAACCGTTCGGGCTTCCTGAGTTCCTTTCTAGCCTAGGACCTCTTATCTGAGTCCTGTGTTCCCCAGCTCGCCATCCAGTGACTCACATTTCCCGAATTGCCCCCCTGCCTTCATAAATACCACTTCTCATAGCTGCCCCACGGGGCAGGCCGGGACCCGACTGCTGGACGCTGGCCCTGCTGACAGCTCCTGTCGCGCTCTGTGCTGAGGTCAGGGCGTAGGTCCCCGTCTTGCTCAGATGCATCCCTTTAGGGACTGTCAGGGTGGTGGAAGCCACATACCACCCCCTGCAGTGTGGGACTCTGCAGCTTCCCTACCAGACAGGGTCTGGATCAGCCATTTAAAAACGAACTGTCAGCCCCTGGCTAGTGCGGCTCAGTTGTTTGGGTGCTGTCCCGTGCACCGAAGGGGTTGCAGGCTCGATTCCCGGTCGGGGCACATGCCTGGGTAGTGGCTTGATCCCTGGTGTGGGGCGTACAGGAGGCAGCTGATCGATGTTATGTCCTCACATAGATGTTTCTCTCCTTCCCTCTCCCTTTCCCTCTCTCTAAAAATCAATAAAAAATTTTAAAAAATACAATGAACTGTCAGAAAAGCCACAGACTGGGAGAAAATATTTACAAAAGACACATCTGATAAAGGACTGTTATCCAAAATATACAAAGAACTCTTAAAACTCAACAATAAAAAAACAATCCAATGAAAAGATGGGCCAAAGACCAGAACAGATACCTCATAAGAAGGTCCACAGATGGGAAATAAGCACATGAAAAGATTTTCCACACCCAATGTCATCAAGGAAGTGCGAATTAAAACAACAAGATAGCACTACACCTATTAGAGTGGTCAAAATCCTGACAACACTGAATGCTGGAGAGGGTGTGGAGCAACAGGAACTCTCATTCATAGCTGATGAAAATGCAAGATGGTATGGCCACTTTGGAAGACAGTTTGGAATTTTCTTACAAAATTAAACAGTCTTACATACAATCCAGCAATTTACACAGAGGGGTTGAAATCTTACGTTCACACAAAAACCTGCACACGGATGTTTATAGCAGCTTCACTCCTAATTGCCAAAACCTGGAAGTAACCAGGTGCCCTTCGGGTGGTGAATGGATATACAAACTGGGGTACATCCAGACAGAGGAATGTCATCCAATGCTGAAAAGAAATGAGCTATTAAGCCATGGAAAGTCATGGAGAAAACTTAAATGCATATTACTAAGTGAAAGAAGCCAATCTGAAAAGGCTACATACTGTATGATTTCCAACTATGTGACACTCTGGAAAAGGCAAAACTATGGAGACAATAGAAGATCAGTGGTTGCCAGGGTTAGGGGAGAGGGAGGGATAAACAGGCAGAGCACAGAGTGTCTTTAGGGCAGTGATACTGTTCTGTATGATACTATAATCGTCGCTACACGTCACGCATTTATCCAAACACAGGTAACACCACCAAGAGTGATCCCTGAGGTAAAGTATGGACTGTGGGTGATAATGACATGTCAGTGTAAGTTCATCCATTGTAACAAATATACCACTCTGGTAGGGTATGTTGATTTTGTTAGGAACCTAAAACTGCTCTAAAAAATCTATTAAAAAAAGAACACATACAAAAAATACAAAACAACAGACTGACAGTTCAAGAAGGATTTCTTTTCCTTCCTGGGCCATAAACTATGATTCGGTGGTACTTGCAGTAGTCACGAGGGCCTAAGCCATCTCTGGGCTTTGGTGGGCAGTACCATAGCACCAGCTGGCCCAGTGCCCTAGGAGTCGAGGCCTCTGGACAAGCCCTGCTTCCTTCCACAGATCCTCAGCCAAGTCCACTGGTATCCACCTGAACGGTCTCAGTCCAGCACCAGCCACCTCTGTGCACAGCGGGAAGTGAACCACAGCCCTGAGATGCTAAGAGGGAGGCCTCCCACCTGCATCAGCCGGTGATGACCTAAATCCCGTCTGCTCCCATGTCCCCAAGGGGCAGCACCAGGAACCCTGGAGCAGTCTGACTTTCAGTCCTGACTCTGTCACTTATTTACCAGCTGTGTGACTGATTGCATTTGGGAGACCCACTCCTCTGGCCTCCTAGCCTGCGCTGGAACTTCAAGGAGGAAACCGCTCACCTGTGAAGGCGAGGACCTGTGCTCACATTGTCCCGTGGTGAGTAGTTCACCTGTGTTGCCTCTGCAGGAGTTGGTGATGGATGGGTCAAAACGACCGAAATACAGCTCCCATGAAGGAAAGTGGAGCCAGGCCCCACAGACAACAGTGCACTCACATTTAAATAGTCCCTCCTGCCTGCATGCTGAGAGGTAAACGTCCCAAAGCTCCTCCTCTATGGCATCAGCAACCACACAGATGAGTTTGTTCAAGTTTTTTCCTGCATGCCCCCGTGCCCTGTTTCCTCTGGAGTTTGCCCTGGAACAGGGGCCAAAGTCAGGAGTGGCACCCCCTGCAGTGGAAGTGAGGGTGCCAGGTGGATGAGTGGCCACTTGGCAGAGGAACCAGCACTCCTGTGTTTCCATTAAATCATTTGCATCCTCCAGCTGCCCCACCAAGTCACAACAGTGAGTCCATTTTCCAGGGAAAGAAAGGGAAGGCTGGGGTAATGTAATGACTTGCATCAGGTCGGAGAGTTGATTAATGAGAGAGCTGTGTGACTCAGACCCTGTGACTCCAATCCAGAGCCCTTTCCTCTTGACACCAGCAGGGGAGAGAGAGAAGCACTGCTCCTGTCAGAACCAGCCATCAGGATGTCCATGGCTCAAGGTCCTGTGGCCTGTGAGTCCAGGAGGAATGAATTCGGTGAGTGGGGGGTAGGAGGAGTCACTGAAAAACCTGTCAAGAAGGCACAACTAGCTCCTCAAGTTGGCATTAGGTAATCAGAGTGGTGGAAACTATGGCTGGAAGGAGACCTTAAGATCTGCTAGAGGGGGCCTGGGGCTCTGCCCCAGCCAGTCACTGCCATGTGCAGATAATGGCCCAGCATTGCCAGAACTGCCTATTTTTATACAAAAGCCAGAAACTCAGATTTTGATGCAAATTCTGCCCAAATTAAAAACAAACGAACTGAATTATGAGTGGGCCAAAGGATATGTCTGTGTGTCAGGCAAAGGGTGAGCCAGAAGGTAACCATGATGCCAACAGCTGTTGCTCCTGAATATCAAACATGGTACGTCTGTCCATAAGTTACAAAGACTTGCATTTTCTCATTTTATTGTCAGCACAAGTATGCCAAATGGGTATTATTATAAATATGAAAACTAAAGTTCAGAGAGGTTAAGTAACTGGCCTAAGGTTCAACAGACATAAAATAGCAGTCCTGAGTTTTAAATTCAGGTCATCAAGCAAAAGCTTTCTGCTTCTGCTGCTTCTCCTTCTTATCAGATATGGGAACAACCTAAGTGTCCATCAGCAGATGAATGAGTAAAGAAATTATGGTATATCTATATCTATACAACGGAATATTATTCAGCCATAAAAAGAAAATCCTGTTGTTTGTGACAACATGGATGGACCATGAGGGCATTATGGTAAGTGAAATAAGTCAGACAGAAAGATAAATATCATATGATCTCATTTACATGCAGAATCTAAAGTAAAACAAAACCACACCATAAAAACCAAAACCCCAAAACTGAACTCATATTTACAAAAAAGAGACTGGTGGTCCAGAGGGGACTGAGGGGTTGGGAGAAGTGGGTGAAGGTGGTCAAAATGTAAAAAATTCCAGTTATAAAATAAATAAATTCTGGGAGTGTAATGTATAGCATGGTGACTATAGTTAACAATATTCTATTTTGTATTTTAAAATCGCTAAGAGAATAGACCTTGAAAATTCTCACACAAGAAAAAGGAATTTTGTAACTATGTGTAGTGATGGATGTTAACTAGACTTATTAGTGGTGAGCATTTCACAGGACAGGATATACAAATATCGAAGCATTATGTTGTACACCTGAAACTAATATAATGGTATGTGTCAATTATATCTCAGTTAAAACCCCCAAGTGTCCTGAGCATTAACCATGTGCCGGGGTCACAGAGGAAGACCCTTTTCTTCCCCTGCCCATTTATCTGGCTTGGCTTTGACCACAAGTTGTGGAAAGTAGCTGTCTGCCATCTCCTACGCCCTCAAGGAACTCTCCATGCAGCAGTGGAAATGATGCCTGTGGCCAGTGGCTGGGACAGGATTTGACCACCATGGCCCATGTCGCCTCACTAGGTGGGCGCAAGTGCCCTCACTCTCTTAGGCTCTTGAGGAGGCTCAGGGAGGCCAGGCCCTGCCAGGCCCTGCCAGCGGCTGGCTGGGTGGGTGCCTGCAATCACCCTCCGGGCTCTGCCCTCCAGCCCAGCCTTTCCAGAAATGAAGAAGGCATTCTGACCCATGACAAGCCACTTTCTATTCTCAGTTGCCTCAGATCTCAGAAAGCAGAGGAGTAAGAGGAATCAGAAGTCCAGGTACCGTGTCGCGTGAGGCAACGAAACTTTCTGTGGCCAGCTCCTGAGGCATTTCCTGGGGAGGGGGGGGGAGGCCTCTGGTTTCCTAAACCAACTTCTGTCCAGGCCAGAAGATGCTCGGGCAGCTTGAGGCTGGCCTCTCCTGCCAGACCTGAGGGACCCCTGGGCTAGCTTTTTTAAAAAAATATATCTTTATTGGTTTCAGAGAGAGGAAAGGAGAGGGAGAGAGAGAGAGAAACATCAATGATGGGAGAGTCATTGATCGGCTGCCTCCTGCACGCCCCATACTGGAGATCGAGCCCCAACCTGGGAGTGTGTCCTGATCAGGAATCCAACCTCGATATCCTGGATCCTAGGTTGACGCTCAACCACTGAGCCACACCGGCCAGGCCAGCTCTTTTGCTTTTTAGACCGAAGAGAGAAGAATGTAAGGAGGAGCCATCCTGTACCACAAAACATTCAAGATACTTTTCTTGTTGAAAACCTCAAACAGGGGGACACTCTGGGGCCAGGACATGATGAGCCCCACAAGCCTACATGCTTTTTATTGTTTTTCCAAAACATAAAGCAATTAAACCTAATTGCATGGAGTCATAATATAAAAGTTGAACACAAATTTCAGTAGTTTCTGGATAGAAACCGTAAATACCAAGTTTCTCTTAGGAGGACATGTGGCTTTGGGTTTACATGGAGGCCTCGGCACCTTGGCCCTTGGAGGCTGGCTGGACCCGGACACGCCAAGCTCAGTGCCAGGTCTGTGGCCTCTACCACCCTGGCAGTAACAGCGACGTGGGCAGCCTCCGGGAACTCTGGCTCTTTCTATGCCTCCGAACTCCGTGCGAAGAGGCCGGAATGAATGCTGTGGCCTGCCTGCCCAGTGTGGCCTGGTGGATGGCCTCCTGTGGCCTGCAGGCTCTCTCAGCACCCAGGTCTTCAGCCCATGAACCAGGACAGCAGCCATTTTTCCAGACCTCATTATGTCAGGGCCAGGCTGGGCTGGCAACAGATGTCTCCTGTTCCTCCAGGGCACTGTCACTATCTCGGCCGACAGCTATTTCAGAGCTTCATTTTGTTCCTGAACTAGGCCCAGCATCCGGATTTTAACCCCTTGGCTGCAGGGATGGAGGCTTGGAAGCAGAGGCTGTGAGCCCATCAGCCCCAGGCCTCAGGTGATCCATTGGGGTGGGGGGGGGTGCTGCTGCAGCATCTTTGCCACCACCCAGTCACCTCCCTTCCTACACCTGGGGTCCCGAGGCGTGGCTGGGGTGGCCCTACCCCTGGGGTGGCCCTGCAGTGAGCTTTCTGAGGCCCCGCTGCACTCAGTACCTCGCTGGCCTGGCATCTTCTCTCTGTGCTTGGCAGAGGCCCACAGGCTCACTCTCTGAGTGGGGAGGGCAGGCAGTGGTGTAGAAACGTCAGCCTATGCTGGGTGCCAGGTGTTTCAGTGGCTGTAACCCTCAGCCATCCTGGGGAGGTGGGTGTCGCCCCCATTCTACAGATGGGAGTGTGGGAGCCCCAGGAGGTGCAGTGATGCCCCACCAGGCAACAAAGGGCAAAGCTGGGACTGACCAGGCCTGCCTACCTCAAGTCCAGGGCTCCTGCCACCACACCATAGTTCCCCCCTTTGACACCCCAAAAGTGAAGTGCTTTTCCTCTGGAGAAAGTTGTTCTGCTCCCTGATCATCTGAGCCTCATGGTAATCCAGGCCCATGGGGCATCAGTGCTGGGAATGCCCCGGTTCCAGGCTAACCCCCACGTCTTCTTGGTAGGGCCACGTGGTCTCTTGCCTGGACTGTGCACAGCTCTCATACTGTCTCCCGCAGCCCATTTCCACACAGATGCCACAGGGAACCTTCTGAGTATGTGGTCCTGACTATGTCCCTCCCTCCCTGCTCCACCCTCCGTGGCTTCCCCGTGGCTCCTACGAGGTGCAGTCCAAGTGCCTCAGCTTCCCATAAGAGGCTCTTGCAGGGCAGGGAGGCTCTATTGCCGCCATCCAGCCTGTGACCTGGCTCTAACTCTAGCACCTTTTCACCGCCTCGAGTTCAAGTTCAGTCTGTCTCCACTGACTGCCATTCCCTCTGTGGGGCTGCCCCTCTACGCTCCTGTCCAGGCAGGCTCTGGAGTCAGCTTTCACGTCCTGACCCCAGCAGGTCCCATAGGTATTGTTCAGTCAGGGAAGTCAGCCAGGTACTCCACTGACCCCCGCCCCAGGTCCACCCCGAAAGACATGTGTGCAAAGGTTTGCCACAATGCTGAAATTTAAGAGCATTAAGTACTTATGAGTGAAACTGTCACTTTGAGACCTTAAGCCTGAACATAGGGCACTTAATCCAGAATATACCGCATTATCTTGACTGCATGTTCATTTCATGTCTCCTGAGAGCTGGTGTCTTAATGTTCCTCCTGCTGGGAATAAGCAATTACACCCCCTGAGGGATTTCTTCTATGCAAGCAATTAACAAAGACACCCAGGTCACCGCACCAGGGCCCAAGTTCCAGTGCCTCTGCTTACTGGAATTCTGCCACTTGTTGCCAAGGATTCCAGAAACGGGTTCTGATTTCCCATGGATGTGAATGACACTTGCACAATTCCATCCCTGGGGCTCACAGTGCCCTGGAAAGGACAAAATGGGACCTGGGAAGACAAGGGAAAGAAGAGTAGTTTTGTTTTCTTAACAGGTGAGCTTTATCTGTTCCTATGGGCTGTCAACCCCTGGCTTGTCCACCTCTGTGTGTGTGCACGAGTGGTGAACACACAGCGTGTGAATGTGCAGGGGATACTGGGGCTCAGTCTTGATCTCTAGGCAGGATAATGAAAAAAGAAACCAACAGAGTTGGATTGTTCCTTTAAATGGCAACTCAGGCAATTGGGTATTCTGATGAAATGAGAATGAGATCACTCATTTATTCAACAAAATTCACATTGCCCAAGTGTGCGCTCTATCCCAGGCCCTGGGATCCAGGTCTGTGACTCTTTGCTCATGCACATGCACATGCGGAAGCCTGGGGTGGCCAGGGATGGTGGCCAAGAGGTGAGCAAGCAGGCAGTGACAGGTCTACTGTGATGCCACGGGGATGTTAATGCAGACATGGAGACACGAGCAGCTGCTGTGGGAGCACAAGACAGATAGACATCGGAAAGGTGACAATGGGGATGGGCCTTGAGCAGAGTCCTCCAGGCAGAGGAGGAAGGAGTGAACCCCAGGCAGCAGGTCCAGCATGAGCAAAGACACAGAAGGTGAACGGTCGGTTTATGGAAAGACAAGTGGGTGAACCAAAGGTGCTGAACGACAGTGGAGGGGTCATGAAGGAGCCCAGAAGGCCAGTGGGCACGGATGCAGGGTGGGAGCTGGACTGGGGTCTGCAAGGCTCAGGAACTACCTTCGTGTTACTCGCAGGGTGTATTTTAGTCAGAGACGGTTTTAGAAAGCTAGTTCTCGGGACAGACATCCACTTACACAAAGTTCTGGAATACAGCTGCATGAGGAACTTCTGAAAGACACTACGGCTGCCGAATAGCAGCCCCAGAGACATCTGCGTCCTAATCTCTAGAACCTGTGAATGGTATGCTGTATGGCAAAAGGGATTTTGCAGAGGTGAATAAGGATCTTGAGATAAGGAGATTTCCCTGTATTATCCAGGTGGGCCCCAAATGTAATCACAAGTGTCCTTACAAGAGGGAGACAGAGGGATATTAGACACAGAAGGCGAGAAGGTGAAATGACCAGGGAGCAGAGATTGGAGTGATGCAGTCACAAACCAAGGAGTGGTGACAGTCACCAGAAACTGGAAGAGGCAAGGAATAAGTTCTCCCCTATAGCCTCGAGAAGGAACTAGCCTTTCTGACACCCTGATTTTACCCCCATAAGACTCATTTTGGATTTCTGGCCTCCAGCACTTTAAGATAATAAATGTGTGTTGTTTAAAGCCAACAAGTTTGTGATAATTCATTATAGCCACCATAGGAAACTAATAAAGACACCCTCTTGAATTGCCACACTTTGCCAGCCACAAAACATTTCACTTTGAGGAGAACTATATTGAATTTGTTTGTGATTACTTCAACCAAGCAGACTAAACATGGCATGAGGAGAAACATCTTTTACCAAAACTTTCTATAGGTAGAGAACAGAAATCAATCAGAAATCCATGAGAAATGAGAACTGATTTTAAAATTCTGATTAGAAATGTAAGAAGTTAAAAGTCCTGCCTCAAAAGAAAGGGGCTTTTTACAACATGTTTTTAAGGTCTCGGAATAAAGAACGGGCATTTTCTTCACTATTGCAAGGCACTGGTTGCGATTAATCACTGTTGAGTCTTTGAAAGCACTGTCTAGAACACTTTCCTTTATTTTGAAGACTTCAGAACAAAATCTTTCTATTTTTTCATGTAGACAGGGTCTAGGAAAAGAGAAACCACTACAAGTATTTACAACAGAGGGTGTTTAATGCAGGGAGCTACTTACATAGATGCTGGAAGAGTTGAAAAGCCAAACAGAGAACATTTAAAATAACTCAAAGTTAGCACCAATACAAAGGAAGCTATTACCACCCATAGGTTAGGGTGACAATCTAGAGGAGGCTGTGGAAATTGGAGCCCAGGTAATGTGGCCCACGACAGAGAGAATGAGGAGAAATACCCTTCCTTCTTCTCTCTTCCTCTCGCCCTCTATCTTCCTCTTGTGTTCCCGTTGGCTGAACCAGCAGTAAGTCAGGAGACCTTGGAGTGGGGTGGGGGGTGGGGGCCCACACAGCCTGCAGGGCCCTTGTGATTAGAGCAGAATAGGAGAGGCCCAGGGCACACAGGTAGTCATTTACTTTTTCTTGAACACCAGAGTTGGTTTTGTAGGTCTGTACCCAGTGATGCCTGTGTCACCCTAAGTATATTTGTGCCAGGAAAGAGGGAGACAATACTGGCCAGAAGTGGAGGGAAGATGAATGCAGGTAAGTGAAGAACCTCTGAATAATGTCCCGCGAAGCAGGGGACAGTGAGGACCCACACCCCACTGGCACAACTGGGGCCTGAGTGCCTCTTGGCTGTGTGTGCCTGGCTTCTCTCCTACTCTGTCAATGTGATTCTGTGCACAGAATCCAATTTCAGCGATTCTGCTGTCCTGTTTGGGGCCCTTACCCTCCTTACATTGGTTGCTAGTGCCCCTCATAGTTCCCTTCACCCAGCAACCAACTCTGTCAACTCAGATTCTAAGGAGCATCCGCCTTCCTCAGCTCTGAACTGCTGAGATCATCAAAGCTCCTTTCCTGGGTTTTTCACTGTCTGAGAGTGTTTTTACCTCCTGACACCAAAAACGTGGTATCATTTCCAAACCTGCTTCTCCAAGTCTCCAACACATTGTAGGAACTGCGTGTCCTACAGTTCAATTTGATTCAGACACTAACTGCCCAGAGTTATCATAGACCCCACAGGTTTAAAGGCCCAATCCTACAAGACTGTCCCTACTTCAGTCCAGCTCAGTGGCTGAGGATCGACCTAGGATCCAGGAGACTGAGGTTTGATTCCCGGTCAGGGCACATGCCTGGGTTGCGGGCTCGATCCCCAGCAGGGGCCATGCAGGAGGCAGCTGATCAATGATTCTCTCTCATTGATGTTTCTCTCTCTCTCTTCCTCTCCCTTCCTCTCTCTGAAATCAATAAAAATATATTTAAAACAAACAAAGAAAGACTGTCCCTACTTCAGACACCAGTCACAAGTATTGGGCCACCTATATTTCTAACTGACCAGCTATATATTGGGGGTTCCTATGACCCCTTCTCAGATTCTATAATTTGCTAGAATGGTTCATAGAACTCAGAATTTCACTTTAGTTATGTTTACCGGTTTATTATAAAGAATACGAGGAGCAGCCAGGTGGAGAGGCACACAGGGCAAGGTCTGAAAGGGTCCCGAGTGAGGGAGCTTCTGTCCCCAATCTAGTTGGGGTGTGCCACCCTCCCATGAATGTGTTCATCAACCCAGGAGCTCTCTATACCACTGTTTAGTGTTTTACGGAGGTTCCATGACCTGGGTGTGAGTGATTAAATCATCAGCCACTGGTGACTGTACTTAATCTCTAGCCCCCTTCCCACTCCAGAGGTGGGAGGGAGAGCCGAAATTTCCCACTCTGTAACCATAGCTTGGTCTTTTTTTAACCAGCCCCATCCTGAAGCCATCAAGGTCCCCAGACACCAGTGACCTCAGCATATAAGACACTCATCACTCTGGGGATTCCAAGGGTTTTAGGGTGTTCCAGGAACCAGTGACAAAGACCAAATGTTTATTTTGTTATACCACAGTCTCCCTCATTTAACCCTCTGTTATGGGCTCAACTGTGTCCCCTAAAATTTATATGTTGAAGTTCCACCCACCAGTACCCCAGAATGTGACTGTATTTGGAGGCAGGGCCTTTAAAGAGGTAATTATATTAAAATGAGGTGGTTAGGGTGGGCCTCATTCAATGACTGCTGTCCTAATAAGAGGTGATTAGGACATAGATACGCACACTTGCAAGGGAAGGGGAGACTGAGCAAAATCACAGGGAGAAGGCGGCCATCCGCAAGCTAAGAAGCCTAGAAGAAACCAAACCAGCCAACAACTCCATCTGAATGTCTGGCCTCCAGAGCTGAGAGGAGACAAATATCTGTTGTTCCCCGCCCCCCAGTCTGTGGCAGCCCGAGCTGACTAACACCCCCTCCCAACACCCCCAGAGCAGATACTATTATCATTTACAGATGGGGAAATCAAGGCTTACAGAGGTTGAATATTGTGCCCAAGGTTATGCCTTTATGCTCAAGGTCACACCATGGGAAAACAGTGGGCCATGCTCTTTCCCATGGGGTTCTGCAGCGTCTTGGGGCATCTCCTTACTGTCCCTGAGCCTCCCCTCTCCAGAACAGGTCACATGCCAGGACAGCCCCACAACACAGTGGTGTTGGGTAGAATGTCTGGACCTGGACTTGGACATTAGGTTCTGCCATGTGGTGGCTGTGTGACTGGCAGGGACTCCTCAGTCTCTGAATCTTAGTCCTCGTGTGTAAAATGGTGAGGCCGGCTGAGGGCAGAAGAGGCTGCTGAGCCCAGAGACGGGGCTCAGCCAACAGTGCTCAAGCCGAGCATCAGCTGGGAGCAAGTCTCCGTGCCCTGTCTGGGGACAACTCCTTGGGACCCCAGCCTGAAGACCTCACCTTGTACCTCTCTTGGACAGTTCGGGGCAGGGGACTCTGGTCATGGCTAAGAAAGGGAACAATCCAACATTAACTGTGCCCCTCGGAGGCCAGGTGCCTCACCCACATGTCCATTTCAGAGCTAAGGAAACTGAGGCCTGGGAGATGAACGGAAGAAGGTATAATTTTCTCAGGGCCACAGAGATGGAACTTAACAGAGGTGAGATTCAGACTCAGTCTGATTTCAGAGCTTCTGGCCCTTCCTGAAAGGCAGTGATTTCCTTCTAGACTGCAGCAGGCCCACTGAGCAGGCCACATCTGCTCCAGCGCCCACTGCCAGGCGGCTCATGCAGGGCACCCCAGCACTGACCGGGCGGCTGGCTGCTGGCGGGCCCTGTCTCCCAGGAGCCGCTGCCATCCAGGGAAGGGCAGGCACCGTTCCAGAGCAGCTCACTTGACTCCAAACAAGCGCCGGATGTAGGAGCTGCTGGCCCTGCGGGGTAAGCAATAATCTTTTCGTCTATTCCTGGCTCCTGGAGATTTGCCTCTCTCTGGGGAAATTAGTTTGGGGTCACAGTGAAATTTCTGTGACAGCTAATAAAGTAATCTTTCTGTTTCTGGAACCAGATCCTGGAACCCTGCGGCCCTGAGGGATGTGTGCGCTGTATTTTTTCTCCTCCCCTTTAATCACCAGATGAAGAGGGAAGGGGTGAGCCAGGTGAGGGCAAGAGCTCCCAGCTGAATTACCTCCTTGACCAAAGTTCACTCTGACTTTGTCATTTGCAGACACGGAAACCCGGGGAAAAGCGTGTCTCCACTGGGGCCTGCAGTATGTGTGGGGGTGGCAGGGTTCAGACTGGGCTGATGGTGGCTGCCATGTGGGGTGCCAGTCCTGGCTCTGCCAGGTAACCCGCGGGCAGGTATCTCAGCTCTCTCACACTCAGTTTTCTCATCTGTAAAATTAGGTACAACAGGACTCATCTCCCAGGCTTCCCTGGCAGCGCCAGAATTTCTGACTAGGAAAAGCCCAGGCGAGGGAGGTGATCTGGTCTCAAGGTGGTGAGGTGGGAGCAGCATAAAAGGGCACTGTCTTTACTTAGATTGTATGTTTGGGGGTGGCCCTGGGGAAGGAGCCCCCCAGCCTCCCGCAACTTCCTGGCCCTGTGAGGAGGAATGAATCAGATCATGAATCAGATCATGTTCGAGAATCGCCCAGCACGATGCTCACCACCTACTTAGCGTGGACTATGCTGACCGCGATTTTTTGTTGTTTTGTTAATAATCGTATCTGATGCTGCCCTGGATGAGTTCACAGAACCCAGGGAGGCAGCCATGCGACAGGCCAGGCCTTACGGGAGGACACGGAGGGCCTGTCCGGTTCTGCCTGGACACCTGGGGCCGACTTTACAGAGCCGGCGACATTCGCTGAGCCTCACAGGGCAGGGGGGCCTCAGGCAGGGGCCAGCGGGATGAAGGGGGCGCGGGAGGACCGCCGGTGGGATGCGAGTTCCAGGCAGCGGCAGAAGCAGGGGTGAGGCCTCAGAGCCATCCTAGGAGGGGGGGACTCTGAGTCCCTGCCTCAGCTGCCTGGCGTTTAGCTGTGTTCACAGTGTGCAGAGACGGAGGTGGGGACAGGGAGGCCAGTTAGGAGGCTGCTGGAGAGGTCTAGGGGAGGTGGTGGCAGGGAGATAGAGAGGACAGAGGGTGTGGGGGGTGAGGGTGCCGGGAAGGGTCCGGGCTGAGGTGATGAAGTGGGAAGAATGCGAGGAGCAGGGCTGGGGGGGGGGGGGGGGGAGATGCTGTGTTTCAGAGAAAATGCCATCTATGGTGAACACTACCCAGAAACATCCTGTTCGCTTTTCCCAAAATGCACCAAATCAGGGATTTGCCAGGAGTTCTCAGAACAAAGGCACCAGAATGTCAGATGAGCTGCTGCTTCTCTTATGGTGTCACTGTGCAATCTCTGGTGACCCAGCTAAGCTGTCCTTACTGAGCAAAGAAAGAGGTGGGAGCCCAAAGATGAACGATGCTCATTCCAGTCTACCTGTTTAGAGCACAGAACTAACAACTAACATTTATTGGGCACTTACCCGTGAAGGAACTGTGCTAAGCTCCTGGCAGGCTCAACTCCCTTAATCCTTGAGGGGTGATACCCCATTTTGCAAAGGAAGAGACCGAGTGTCAGAGAGGTTACGCCTGTCAGTCAGAGTTGCACAGCAGAAGGTGGTGCAGCCAGGGTCAGTACTTTCAGAGCCTCACCTCCCAGCAACTCCCTATTTTCCAGTTGTTTCCTTTCCCAAAGTCACAATGATCTTAAATGGTAGACTGGGTACTTGAACCCAGAAGTCTGTCTCCAAGTACAATGTTGTTACTTCCCTGCCTCCACCTCAGTGGAGTATAATCTTGCTCTTTAATCTCATTCCTGGTGGGAGGTGGGGGTGGTTACTGACCATAATCACCTCTGGCTCCGTTATGATCCACCAGGGATTGCAGGTGAGGAACTGAGCACAGAGCCTGGGGGGCAGGTGGGCATCAGGAGCTGTCCTGCTTCAGTGGCATCTTGGGCTCAGCATGAGCCTCACACTTAATCATTCCTAGTGGTAAATGGAAGTGTGGTGGGGAGGGGTGCAGGGACGAGACTCCTGGCCCCTGCCTCCCTGTCCCTGTTGGGACAATAGCCGGGCCCCAGCTATACCACCTGCCCAGTATGAACTGTGACCTGAATTCTGCTGCCCTGCCCAGGGGTGAATACAGCCTCTGAAACTATGGCCCTGGTCTTGCTCTGAGTTCCAAGGGACCAGGCCCTGAAGGTGCCTATTTATTGTCCTACATGAGTCCTCTTAGCCACGGCTCTATGCTCCCCCATCCCTTATCTGGCCCTTCTGGGGGTAGCACTATGTCTCCATCAATCCCAGTACCAGCTCCCATGTTCATCAGCCAACAGGCAGAAGAAGGTGACCCAGTCCTGGGGGCACTGGGAGCCTGGACCCAGGGCCCTGACCAGCAAGGGGCCCCAAGGGGAGGTGGGATGGTGGGGTGGCCTTAGCTGAGCTCATCCCTGGAGGGCCTAAGTGCCCACTATGGGCTCAGAGGTCCCTGATGGCTGCAGTGAGTAAACCCAAGTCTGAAGTTAACCCAAGGCTGCTGGTCAGGCCTCAAAAATCTCAGCCAACATGTTGCAATCCCCTGGAGGAGACAAGGGCCAGAGACAAGCAGAGGCAAGGCTCCTCTGTGGCTGCTGTCTCTGCCCTGAGGCCTTCTGTTCTGGTCCACACTGAAGAACTAAGGCCTTAAGTGTGAAGAATGGAAACAGTACCTAGAGAACGCAACAGGCCAGCACACTCGGGGAAACAGTGCGCCTTCAAAAATCAAGCCCGCTCTGGCCTCTTCCTCAAGTTACTGCTAAAAAGATTCTTGGGTTTCATGGGCAGGAATGCATGAGTGCCAAACACCTGGAGGAAAAGAAAGGTACAAGCCATTGTTTTGTTTATTTAATTTACGATCTGAAAATATTTGGGCAAGAAAAGTATGCATAAATGAGCTCTCCAGTACGATCTGGGGCCTGTTAAATAAACTGTTTTACCTGTAGATACTCAGTTCATCATGTGTGTCTGATCTGTGTTTATGGATACATGCTCTGTGCAGACCACAGAGTAGGCAACATACAGCTAATATGCTGGTTCCTTACCCACAAATCTCTTGAAATTCCTTCTGTGTCCATATTTGTAAATATCTTATATAAAACAGATGGATTTATAGAACATGTGCAATGGAATCTGGTTTTTATTTTATTTTTAATTTTTAATACTCACCCAAGGATATGTTTATTGATTTTAGAGAGAGAGGAAGGGCCGATGCTCCAACCACTGAGTCACACTGGCCAGGGCTTTATTATTTTTTTAATCTTTACCCAAGGACATGCTTAGAGAGAGGAAGGGGGAGAGAGAGAAACATTGATATGAGAGAAACATCGATCAGTTGCCTCCGGTATGCACCCTGACCAGGGATCAAACCCGCAACCTAGCTATCTGCTCTGACCCGTAATTGAACCTCCAATCTTTTTGGTGTACAGGACAAAGCTCCAACCAACTGAGCCACCTGCCCAGGGCTGGTTTTATTTTTCTTTAACATGTGCTATAAAATGCTTCAGAAAAATGATCTGTGCAGTTGAAAGGGGAAAAAAAAGATTTCTTGGTGTACTTATGAAACAGCAAGAGAGCATGGGAAATGCCGGCACTGGAAGCATCTACTCGGAATGGCTTCTCAGGTCCAAACAAGTTACCTGGAGGGGTGGCTCTCACCCTTTGCCTGCACATTATGATCACCTGGGGAGATTTTGAAAGCTCTGGTGGTTAGGTCTCAACCTTTCCAAATGATACCAAAAGCTCTGGGTAAGACCGAGGTATCGCAGCTTCTCAACCCCCCAGGGCTTCGAGTGTGCACCCCAGTTTGGGAACTGGCCTAGGAGCCGTCCAGGTGCAAGCTGGAATCACCTGGGGCTGTAACCCTCTGCACATCCACATTGCACCCCAGTGCTGTTACAGCACAACTAGCCAACAGTACATCTCTCTGTTTCCCAGTGAGTCCCATGTGCAGTCAGGCCTGGGAGCCACTTCCCTCAAGGGATTTGGGAACAATCCTAAGGGGCCTGACTGCTGAGCCAGCCTGGTTTGATGGGAACCTAAGGCGGACCACGGACTTCAGCACCATTGTCTCCGTCCAGATGCAAGTCTTGCTCCCAGCTCACCACCATCTTCCCTCTCTGACACTTGTTGGGTCAAAGCCAATTGACTCAAAACCAATTCGAGAAGTGCTCCCTAGCTCCTATCCCCTGGACTCCAGGCCTTGTCACACCCACCTCTCCTCTCCATCCCCCAGGATCTCAGCTTGAGTCCCATGGGCCTTTAACTTCTCCCTCTGACTCAGCCTCCTTTCTCTCTCTCCTTCCCAGTTACCCCCATCCTGCAGCTGGAGAAATCTTCTTTTTATATGTATATTTTAATAGGTCTTTATTGATTTCAGAGAGAGGAAGGAGAGGGAGAGAGAGAGATAGAAACATCAATGATGAGAGTCATTGATCAGCTGCCTCCTGCACACCCCATACTGGGGATCGAGCCCGCAACCCGAGCATGTGCCCTGACCAGGAATCGAATCAGGATCTCTTGGATCATAGGTCGATCGATGCTCAACCACTTAGCCATGCTGGGCGGGCTGGAGGAATCTTCTTAAAGGCAGATCTAACCACATCTACTTCAAATCGCCCTGCAGATGTGGAGACACTGGCACCCTCGTACACTGCTGGTGGGAATGCAAAATGCCGCAGGGGCTGTGGAAGTCAGCGTGGCAGCTTCTTACAGAGAGAAACATGCATCCACCATCTGATGCAGAGGTTCCACTCCTACAATCGCCCCAGGGAGAAATGAAAACACATCCACACAGACTTGGATGCAAATGCTCATAGAAGCTATATTTATAGAGCACCAAACTGGAAACACCCCAAATGTTCACCACCTGGCTAATAGGGAAATTGGAGATATATACATACATGCATAATATAATGGATAAAATCAATGGAATATTACTATACACAACAATGTGAATGGACCTTGGGAACATGACGCTGAGGGAAAGAAGCCAGACCCACAAGACCATATATTGGATGATTCCTTTGTTAGAAATTCCTAGAGAAGACAAATCTATAGAGACAGAAAGTAGGTCAGTGGTTGCCTGGGGCTGGGGCTAGAAATGGGAATTGACAGGAAATGGGCATAAAGGAACTTTCTGGGATTGTGGAAAGGTTCTAAAGTGGATTGTGGTGGTGGTTGCACAGCTGTAAAAATGTGCTAAAAATCATAGAACTGTACACTTGTAGTGGGTGAATTTTATGGTCCATATATTATAATTCAAATCGAACTATTAACAAAAACTTCTGGTGGCTCACAAGACAGTAAACAAGCTCCCTGCCTGGCATGCGAGGCCCTGACCTGTCTTCCCAGGACCATCTCCTCAAATTCCCCAGCTCATGGAACCCTCACCTTCTCCGAGGTGCAGACCCGGCCCCAGAATCTGGAATTCTTTGTTACCATGGCCATTTTGCCACCTGGCAAACTCCTTCTCAACCTTTAAGACTCAGAGCAAGTAACACTTTGCCTGAGAGGTCCGCAAGGCCCCTATCTATTATCACGCTTATCAAAATTATTTGCTTACACATCAGTCTCTCCCATCAGAGCGATGCTTTTTAAACTTAGGCTAATGGGTTGCAAAATCAACTTCGTGTGCTACAGCTAGCATTTTTTTTAAATGGAAAAATGAATAGAAAATAGAATATTTCTACATTGTAAACACATCATTCCATGAAACTACTGTTTCACTTTTCTATGTATGTATATTTGTATGTGAACTGAGTTGCTTATTTCTTAGTATGGGCTGAGGTTTAAAAAGTCTGAAAAACACTTCTTTAAACAAGGAGTTCCTTGAGGGCAGGGGTTGTGCTGTGTTCCTCAGTGTCCCCATGGTCAGTATGGCTGGAACTTACAAGTTCCCCCATAGGGTATCTGCTCAGGACACAGTGGTTCTGCCCTCATGTGAAGCTCCTCCTGCAACTCAATTATACATCCCTTTGTGTCTATACATCTTCCTCTCCCATGACACATGCACATGGTTTTTAAAAAGTTGCTGGCTGGCAGTCCACATTCCCCTACAGTTAGACTGGCAGCAAACCTGGCAAGAAGTCCAAATAATTATTGTAAGCATGAGTTATAAAACTAAGTAGAAATGTCAAACACATTTTTTGAGAGTTAAGATATACAACATGAAAATAATAATGCAATAACAATAAGTCAAACCTAAAACTCCGGACAGAACTGGCTACATAATTCGTGGAGTCCAGGGCCAAGTGAAAAAGCAGGTCCCCTTAATCCAAAACTATTAAGAATGCAAGATGATGACAGCAGAGCATTAAACCGAGGGGGCCCCTCTGAGTACAGAGGCTCCTCTAAGTGTGGGACACATGGTGTTCGCACATGATGCCTAGCCATGACGCCAGATCACAGAGACAGAGACCTGGCAGGGCTGGGGCTGGGGCTTAACAGTGTTTCAACTCTGTGCATTTGCCCAGATCACAGGAGCCCACCCTCCCCAACATCATGCCAGTGAGGAAAATAACTCCTTAAATGTCTGATAGGGGCCCTGAAGCACCCACAAGAGAAGAATTTGGGCTTCACAACAGAAACACTGTACTACATACCTTGTACATGACTGGGCAGAAGGCCAATCAATCAGCTCATGCCTTGGTTTCTCTGCCCTGAATCCCCATCTACTGGGTCAGGACCTGAACTTTCAACCTGAGCTGAGCTGGCCTTCTGGGACATCCAATTGATGCCAAGTCCTGTGACCTGGTCAGTCCCCCCAGCCTGGCCCTGGCTTTCTCCTTGGCCCCAAAGAGCCCCACAATTATGAGAAGAAGAGTCTGAACATGGTCTCTCTCTTCGTCTGATGTGAGCTGTGGGGTGTGGGGGGTACATGTGGTTAGGAAAGAGGAAGAGGCACGTCTCAAACACCAAAGTATAACGCAAGGTCCCATGTGCTGGTAATTCCATGAAGAAAATTGCCTTTGACTTGTTTGTACAAACAGGTTTGCAAATTTAGAAGGGAACATTTTTTAAAGATCACCCTCCCATCCACATGGCTTAAAATGCTGTCACTTAAATTATTTGGAGCTTCTTTTGAGAAACTTTCTACCCCTAAGTATGTCAGAAGCAATTTCCCAGAGTGAAGCCTTCATGAATCCAAATGTATAGGCCTGAGCATCTCCCTCACTGAGAGCTGGGGTCAGGGTCCCAGCTGGGGGATCACCAGCTTGCTTATGGAGGGTTTGGGGAAACCCAGGGCGCCTCAGGAACCTTACAGATCATCTGGTCCCGAGGTGACGCAACCTTGTTTAAAGCAGCAGAAGCTGCTCTTTAAGTAGCAGATGTCGTGCAGAGGCCCCATCTATAAAAGCATCAGGGTGGAACAGGTCAGGCTGTTGCTTGGCACAAGGAAGCCAGGCCCAACTTCCTACATCCCCTCCACTGCTCCAACCTTTCCCGTCTCACTGCTAAAATCCAACAGAGCCCAGTTCGAGAACCCTTGGTCTATTCTATCCCCCTGCCCCATTTCTATTTCATAAGCAGAGGACACCCATGGTAAAGTGGCCTCCCATGGTCACATGGAACCTTCTGTCTCTAGGCCAGGGATGTTTCCAGCACCCCAGGCTGCCTCCCTGTTTCGTTTTAGTTGCTGGGAATTTCAGGGCCCTGAAAGATTCAAAGCAGCTTGTGAATCTGTGTGGTCCCAGTGGAGTCTCATCTGTGCCACTGCGTTCGCTCGGGCCTGTGTGGCCTCAGTCCTCAGTTGGAGGAAACGCATATGCACGTCCACACCCCACCCCACCTACGGCGATTCCCTGAAACCCATTAGAGTCACAGAAGTGGCGCCCATGTGCAAACACTTACCATGTGCCATTTTGGTTCGAGGAAGTAAATGAGCCCCACATTTAAAGGGAGCTGAAACTTGAGAGGCTCGAGTACTCTACCAAACCAGTGCTGAACCCCTGTTTTGGAAGGTGATTCAACGCCAGACAGGCAGGGGCCAAGTGCCTTGCGGCCACTTGCCTTCTCTGTGTTCAGATTCTGGCCAGAGTTTAAAATTTAAACAATAAAATTCTCTTTTAAAAAGCGTACAGTTGTATGAGTTAAGACATGCAGGAATTCTTATAATTGCCACCACTTACAGGATAAAGGATAACTCCAAACCCCCAAAACTCCCTCAGGCTACTCCTTTGCAGTCAGACCATCCCCCTTTCAATAATTCTTGGGGACCACTGCTTTGCTTCCCATCACTACAATTTTGCCTTTTCCAGAATGTCATATAAATGGAATCATACACCATAGTAACCTTTTGAAACTGATTTCTTTCACTTAACAGAATACGTTTAAGATTCATCCAAGTCGTTGCAAACAATCCTTTTTCATTGCTGAATAGAATTTCATTATATGAATGAACAAGAGTTTATCCATTCACCCACCAAGGAACATTTGTGGGGCTTTCTCTTCCAGTTTTTGATAATTATGAATAATGCTACTATGAACATTCATGTACAGGTCTTTTGTGTAAAGATAAGTTTTCATTTCTCTGGGATAAATGCCCAGGAGTTTGCCGGGCCATTTGCTAAGAGTGTGTTTACCTTTCTAAGAAACTATCAAAGTGTTTTCAGAACAACTGGACCGTTTTGCATCGTCCCCAGCAAAGCATGAGTGTTTCAGTTGCTCCGCAGCGTCCCCACCTGGCATTGTTGGAATTTACTTACCACTCCAATAGGCATTCGGTGGTATCTCACAGTGGCTTTAATTTTCATTTTCCTAATATTAAACATCTTTTCATGTGTTCATTTGTCATCCATATACCTTCTTTGGTGAAGTAACTTTTGCCCAACTTATTGGGTTGTTTGTTTTCTTATTGTTGAATTTTGAGAGTTCTTCATATATTCTCAATACAAGTCGTTTGTTGGATATGTAATTTGTACATATTTTCTTGCTGTGTGCAGCTGGTCTTCTTATTATATTTAGGATGTCTCTTGCAGAACAAAATTTTAAATTCAAACTTATCAATTTTGGAAAAAAAAAAGGGTCATCCTTTTGGTTGTCATCTCTAAGAACTCTTTGCCTAACCTAAGATCATAAAGATTTCTCCTATGGTTTCTTCTACGAGTTTTATAGTTTTGTGTTTTACTTTTATGTCTAATCCATTTTGGTTTAATATTTGAATATGGCATGAGGTTTAGGTTGAGAGTCATTATTTTTTTTCATACGGACGTCCAACTTTTCCAGCACCATTTGTTGAAACTACTGTTATTTCCTCAATGAATTACCTTTGCCCCTTTATTAAAAATCAGCTTACTCTATTTGCATGGGTTTATCTTTGAGATCTCTATGCTGTTCCACTGATCAATGTGACTATCCTTTGGCAAATATTAGTGTGAATCCTCCAGCTTTGTTCTTTTTCAAAACTGTTTTCACTATTCTAGTTCCTTTGCCCTTCCATGTACATTTCAGAATAAGCTTGTTGATATCCACAAATATTCCTGCTTGGATTTGGATTGAGATTGCATTAAATCTATAGATCAATTTGGGGACAGTTGACATCTTAACAGTATATGAACCAAGTATGTCTCTCCATTTATTTAGTTTTTCTTTGATTTCTTTCACCAACATTTTGTAGTTTTCAGCATACAGATCCTGGACATATTTTGTTACATTCAAACCTAAATATCTCATTTAGGAGAGAGTGCTATCAATGAGGCTGCTTGTTAAATTTCAGTTTCCAACTGTTAGTTTCTAGTGTATAGAAACATGATTATTAAAGTGTTGACCTTGTTTCCTGTGATACAACTATTTATTAGTTCCAAGAGTTTTGTTTGTTTGTTTGACAATTCTTTTGGGTACTTTTATGTAGCTAATCATGTCATTTATGAATACAGATCGTTTTATTTCTCTCGTTCCAACTTGAATGCCTTTAATTTCTTTTTCTTATTTTACTGCACTTGCTAGGACTTCAGTACAATATGGAATAGAAATGAATGATCTCCCTGCTTCCCGGGGAGAACAACCCATCTTTCACCGTTAGGTACGATGTCAGCAGCGTATCTTTGTAACGCTCCTCTTCATCAGCCATCCCGTCCCCCACTCCACCCCATGAAACCATTGATCCATCACTACAGTTCTTCCTGTTTCAGAATTTCACGTAAATAAAATAACATCTTTTGAGATCTACCTTTGGTTTCAGGTTAAAGGCGTTCCCTTCTATTTCTGAGAGTTCCTTTCTATTTCCCTTCTAGTTTGCTAAGAGTTTTTAAAAAATAGTTTATTGATTTTTAGAGAGAGAGGAAGGGAGAAGAGAGAAACATTGATGTGAGAGCATAGCATCGATTGGCTGCTTCCTGCATGCCCCCCACAGGGGACTGACCCCACAACCCGGGCATGTGCCCCATCCGGAATTGAACCAGCAACCCCTCAGTGCACGGGACGATACCCAACCCACTGAACCACACCAGCCAGGGCAAGAGTTTTTACTTTGAATGGACACTGAATTTTTCAAATGCTGTTTCTACATCTACTGATATAATCATGTGATTTTTCTTATTTAGTTGTTAATATGGTGGACTTCATCAACTGATTTTTAGCATGCTGAACCAGTGTTGCACAGCTAGAAACTTTTAAGCATGGCATTTATTACTTCCCACCATGTTTTAAAGCTGTTTAAGTGTGTGTTATTTCCCCATGAAGATACGGACTGTATTTTATTCAATTAACTCAGATTCATCTCACGTGCTTTGGATGCCCACTAAGTGCCACCACGACTCAAGGTAAGTTCACATACATCATCTTATTTAATTTTAACAACAGCACCAGGCGGCAGATATTATTATGCCCTGGTTACTGTCAAGAAAACCGAAGACTGGAAAAATTAAGAGGCTTATCTTACATCTACGTCTCTTAATTCTGCATCCCATGTTCCTCCTGCTGTAACTGCAGTCTCTAATTCATCTTTTAACCCATAACAACTTCAACGTGGTGATGACACACAGCAGGAGGCCAATCAAACAAATGGTTATGCCTCCTTGCACACACTTGTAAAAAAGACCCCTCTTTCTGGGTTCCAGCATAGCACGGGCTTTCTTATACCTTATTCAAAAAATTTTACTACTAAGACCAACTTATAGCAATCTAGCCCCAAGACAAAAACATGGAGGTAGCAAGTTTTTACCCATTGGATCTCAATGAAAAGAGCAACTCCACTTAAAGGCTGCAACATTTACCTCTACCCTTTGACTCAGGTGACTGTGAAGGAAGATAGAAAGCCAGAGAGGGCTAGGGGAGCCGTACAATGAACAAACCCATCAGGCATAAAACTCCTGAGGCCAGAGAGTGGTGAGTCCTGGAGGTGCTATGCATCCTTAAGGACAAATCATTCGAAGATAGTCATGTTCTGTTTCTGAAAAGTAAGGTGAACATCATGTGCACAGTATAACCAGAGTGTCTCCCATCTCACACATCTGGATTGAGGATTAGTAAGTAGGCAGGTGAAAAAGTCTTTGTGATCTCCTGGTATACCAAATATATAGCTGCATTCTGAAAAAGTTGCCAACTGTGTTCAAATATCCACCAACAACCGTGTCTTCTCTCACTTTCTTCCTCCCCACTGAAACCAGTTTGGTCAGGGAGGCCCTGGAGATGTCTCAGACTTTACAAAAGGTAGGTCCCCAGCCCAAAGCCAGACCCAGGGTTGAACCATGGTTGGTTCTTTCTCCTTGGATGGGCAGGCAAAAGTCTGGGCTAATGAGACAGAAGAGGAAGTCTGCCGGGGAGGGCCACCTCCCTGAAAGGACGAAGCTCCATGGAAGAAGGCCTTCTGTCCCAGCCCTTCTTCCTTCCTGGTACAAAGACGTAACGTCTGGAGATGGAGTGGTGATCTTGGGATCGTGGAAACACAAGTATGAGATCCAGAGCCAACCCACTAAGGACCGGAGGGCAGAAAGAGCCAGGACCCTGATGGCATTGTCAAGCAACTGAGTCAACTCCAACAACTACCTACCTCCAGAATTCTGGTAATGTGGAGAAGAAAAAAATCCAACTTCTATTGGTTCAAGGCATCATAAGTCAGGTTTTCTATTACTGATAGCCAAAGCTTCCACTTAAACTTCCAGAACCAGCTTCATCATACACCCCCGGCCCCTGAGGCCGCAGCATCAGCCAGCATGTGTCCCCCTCCCCCCAGTTCTGGGTCCCAAGCTCACAGGGCTCCTGCTCTGAGCTTGGAAGCACCGGCCAAGTGATGCCCCCCTTCTCAGAGACAAAGAGAAAGTAACATTTATTCAACACAGATGATGTGCAGGGACTGTGCTAAGTGTTGTGTATACATTATCGCCTTTAATCCTCACATGAGGTAGGTACTGGGTTATCCCCACTTTACAGATGGGAAAATCGAAGCAGGAAGATGTCAAATAATCTGGCTTATGTCGTGTCACTAAACTGTACTCTGTCTCATCATCTCATCTCATTTGCCTCTCATTTAAAAAATAACAGCCCGGCCGGGCGTGGCTCAGTGGTTGAGCATCGACCTGGGATCCAGGCGATCGGGGTTCGATTCCCGGTCAGGGCACGTGCCCGGGTTGCGGGCTGCAGCCGATCAATGACTCTCTCATCATTGATGTTTCTATCTCTCTCTCTCCCTCTCCTTTCCTCTCTCTGAAATCAATAAAGATATATATATATAAAATAACAGACATGGAGGGAAAGAAATACTCCACTGACTTCCCTGAGTCTCAAGCTCACCCCATCACCAGCGAGCCTATGCTCCCCACCAACAGAGGTCACTGCTATAAAGAAGGTCAAAGTATTATGAAAGAGAATAACCATAAGGAACCTACATTACCATATGTAAGTTGGTGATTTAGACAAGGATCCACAAGGGATGAGTGACACTTAGCTAGGGGAAATGGTGCAAGGAGAAACCTGGCAGGTAGGGGAAGGGCATGTGCAAAAGGGCTTGATGGGACAGAGAGCTTCCCCTCCCGGTGAAAGGGTTTCAGATTTGTCCCTGGTTGAGAATAACTGACGTGGAGAACGCTGTAGCCAGTGTGGCTGAAGCGGAGCAGGAGATGGGGAACAAGCACATTCAGGGTCTAGTGGGCAATGTTGGGAATTCTGATAAGAAATCAGGACAGGGCTTAAACCTGAGAGTGTGGTTATCTGACTGTGCACTTACAGGATCACCATGTAACACTGATCCTTCTCAGACTCTTCCAAAACAGAGGGAACACTTACTTCATTCTATGAGACCAGCATGACTCTGACATCAAAGCCAGACAAAAACATCACAAGAAAAGAAAACTATAAGCCGATCACCTTTGTAAATATACAGGGGTGGGCAAAAGTAGGTTTACAGTTGTGAGTGACATTCTTTTGAGTTAATAAAGCTACTGTGATAATAATCTGCATGTCTTTTTCCATACGAATAACTATAAACCTACTTTTGCCCACCTCTATAGATGTAAAAGTCCTCTATAAGACACTAGCAAACAGGCCTGGCCAGTGTGGCTAGGTGGTTACAGTGTCAGGTCACACACCCAAGAGTTGACGGTTCAATCCCTGGACCTGGTCAGGGGGCGACCAATTGATGTGTCTCTCACATCGATGTCTCTCTCTCTCCCCCCCAAGCCCATCCCTTCCTTCCACTCTCTCTAAAAATCAATGGAAAAAATATTCTTAGGTGATGATTAATAAACAAACAAACAAACAAAAAGGACACTAGCAAACTGAATCCAGTAGCATATTAAAAGGATTATATGTCATAATCAATTTATACTGAGAATGAAAGGTGGTTCAATATACATAAATCAATCAAGGTGACACACCACATTAATATAACAAAGGGCAAAAAAAAACATTGATAATCTCAGTTGATGCAGAAAAAGAATTTGACAAAATTCAACACCCTTTCATGATTAAAAAAACCCAAACACTTAATAAACTAAGAATAGAAGGGAAATCCTTTAACGTGCCTGCTTTTACCACTTCTAATCAACATAGTATTGGCAGTTTTTACCAGAGTAATTAGTCAAGAAAAATAAAAGGACAGAAAAGAAAAGAAAAGAAAAGAAAAGAAAAGAAAAGAAAAGAAAAGAAAAGAAAAGAAAAGAAAAGAAAAGAAAAGAAAAGAAAAAGTAAGATTATTTCAATTCATAGATGATATGATCTTTTGTATAGAAAATCCTGAAGAAGCCACAAAAAAACGGTTAGAGCTGATAAATTTAGCAAAGTTGCAGGATACAAGATCAATACAGAAAATCAATTGTGTTTCTAAACATTAACAAAAATTGAAATAAGAAATTAAGAAAATAATTCCATTTACAGTAGCATCAAAAAGAATAAAATACTTAGGAATAAATGTAGCCAAAGAAGTGTGAAGCTTGTACACTGAAAACTACAAAACATTGCTAAAAGATTTTAAGAAGACCTATAATAAATGGAAAAATCCTGTGTTCATGAGTTGGAAAACTTAATATTGTTTAAATAGCAATACTCCTCAAAGTGACCTACAGGGTCAACGCCATTCCTATCAAAACCCCAATAGCCTTGTTTTACAGAAATGGGAAAGATGATCCTAAAATTCATAAGGAATTGCAAGGGTCCCCAAAGAGCCAAAACAATCTTGAAAAATAAAGGACAAACTTGGAGAATTCACACTTCCCAATTTCAAAACTTGCTACAGAGCTATGGTAGTCAAGCAATGCGGATCTGGCACAAGGACAGACATACAGATCAATGAAACAGAATCGGCAATCCATTAAAAAACCCACACACCTATGGTTATTTGATTTTTAACAAGGCTGCCAAAGTCATTCAATGGGGGAAAGAACAGTTTCTTCAACAAACGATGCTGGGAGAACTGAATATGCACATGCAGAAGAATGAAGCTGATGGACCCACATGTCACAACATACACAAAACTTAACTCAGAATGGATTAAGGACCTAAATTTAAGACTTCAATTTAACTATCTTTTCTTAGAAGTATTGGCAAGGGTGTAGAATAAACTGGAACCCTCCTACATTGCTGGTGGGGATATAAATTTTGGCAGCTCCTCAGTAAGTTAAACATAGAGTTACCATCTGACTCAACAACTCCATTCCTCCATTGAAAACAGGTCCATCATTTAAAAACAGATACTCAGACAAATAATTGCATACAAATGTTCATAGCAGTTCTACTCATAATAGCCAAAAAGTGGAATTAACCCAAATGTCCAGCGATGGATGAATGTATAAACAAAATGTAGTATATTCAAACAATGGAATGTTGTTCAGCCATAAAAGGAATGAAGTTTTGACACATGCTACAATATGGGTAAAATTTGTAAACATTATGCTAAGTAAAAGAAGCCAGACATAAAAGGCTATATATTGTATGATTCCATCTACATAAAATATCCAGATTTGGCAAATTCATAGGGACAGAAAGCAGATTAGTGATGGTCAGGGACTGAAAGTAAAATGGGGAGTGATTGCTTCACAGGTACAGGTTTCCATTGGGGTAATAAAAGAGCTCTGAAACTAGATAATGGGGATGGTTGCACAACACTGTAAATGTACTTAATGCCACCAAATTGTGCATTTTAAAATAAGTCCAATGGTGCCCGGCCGGGCGTGGCTCAGTGGTTGAGCATCGACCTAGGATCCAGGCGATCGGGGTTCGATTCCTGGTCAGGGCACATGCCCGGGTTGCAGGCTCGATCGATGGCTCTCTCATCATTGATGTTTCTATCTCTCTCTCTCTCTCTCCCTCTCCTTTCCTCTCTCCAAAATCAATAAAGATATATTTAAAAAATAAATAAATAAATAAAGTCCAATGGTAAACTTTTATGTGTATTTTACCTCAATAATAAAAAGAAACTAACGAATCAAGCAACTTACACTGTCTTTTACTGATTATAAAACTTATAAATAGACATTTTATGTTAAAAAAAAATCATTGTGGCTGTTATGAGGACAACGGGTAGAACAGAAGCCAAAGTGGAGGTGGGGCAGCCCAGGGAAGTGCTGCAGAGGGAGAGAAGAGATGAATCTGTGCAATGCTGGGAGATCAGAGAAAGATTATGGACTCTGTCAAGATGGGGAGGGGGTACGTTTGGGGACATCAAATCACAAGTTCAGTTCTGATACTTAACCTTTATGGACCAGTGTCACTTATAAATATAGGTATCTAATGTCTTCAATGAAATATTAGTAAATCCAATTCAAACACAGACTCAAAGAATATGTGGTGTCTAATTAGTATTTATTCTAGAATTGTAAAAATGTCTCAATATTAAAAAATTTGTCAATATAACTCATACATTCATAGTCAAAATTATTCATTTAACAGTCCTTCCTTTTTTCACCAATCTGAAATATTTCACTCTAATGATATGGTGTAATAAATTATTTTCTACCCTTGGGTCTGTTTCAAAAATTTCCATTGTTTCATTGATTTTTTTGTTCCTATACTGGTAACATGTTGTCTCGTTTTAATTACTGTAGCTTTGTAATTTTAATATCTGATAACTTAAGTTCTTCTTCTTTGAACTTTTTCTTTCTAAAATTTTCTTGGCTGTTCTTATACGTTGGTTTTCCTAGGTGAAATTTAGGGTGATGCTCCAAACACCTTAGCTACCCAGCCGGGGCCAACCATAGCATCTTATAATAGGACAGTGGTAAAATAAAACATGATATGTCTACTGGACAACTGGATAGAATTTTTCAGAAAAGGCTTATTAACACATGGAGAGAGAAACCAAGATAAAAGGCTATGTATAAACTAAAATTATAATTATGAGACTAATTATGCTTATAATTAAAAAATACTAGAAGGGAATGTATAAAAATTAATGATGGCTATTAGGATGTAGAATTATACATGATTCTTTTTTCTGTTTTCCAAACGTAGTTATATTACTTTTATCATTTAAAACATTTATAGTTGAAAGAGAAAAAGAAGAAAAGGTAAGCTAGGTGGCAAGATGGAAGGGAGAGGATGTGAAGGGTCTGAAGTGAGGCAGAGGGGGCCGATTGGCCTGGGGACCCTTGGAACGTGCTGACAGGGTTAAAGGGGTTCACCCAGGTATCCAGTTGGGGCAATGAGCTGATGGTGACGCCTTAGCCTGGAGTGAGGACATAGTCTGCATGGCATGTCAGTAAGCACCTGTATGAGGAAATGTCAGACTCTCAGGAGGCCGATCCTGCCTGCCCTGCGTCCAGCACTTTTTCCCATGTGTCTGCCATTGGGAGACAGTCATGGGAAGAGGGGAACCCAGGCTAGCCTGAATCCTGTGATTCCCTGAGAGCAACTGGCCGTTTGCCTTCTGGCCAAGACTCTGATAAGAGGTTTCTGGCTCAGAGTTGCTACAGATCCAACAGCAATAATTCTGTCTTTCGAGCTTAGTGAATAAAAACTGTTTTATACGCTTGGATGCAAAACGCACTTTTTTTCCTCTTGAAATGAAGGCATTAAAAATAATGCTCATTAAAGTCAACTCAGACAGGATAATTAAAGGCACAGCTGTCGCGGACTAAACACAGCTTTCAAACTCAAAAGATGCCGTACCTCCCCCACCCCATCCCAACTTTTTACTTACTATTTTTCCTAATTAGAGAAGTGGCCTGAGAGACAGGGAAGCTTTTGTTGTCTGGTCTTAATAAATTGCTAGGAAGATTTATAGATAGAGTGCCCTCTTCCACAACTCCTGAGATAAAAGCATTGACATGTGGTCCCATCCAGTGCTGTTAAGCAGGTGACGTGAACTGAGCTTCGCTGATTGTGTCCAAACAATCCTTTCACTAGAATCAGTCTAGCAGTCACCAATCAACATTTATGGACACGTGCTGTATGTCTGGCACTGTCCAGGCACTGAGATGGTCGCACACAGGGTCGAAGTTTGACCTCCACCAACAGTATCTGTCACACCTCAGCAAATATCACGATACCTGAGTCCAGGTTATACTTCATCACATGATCCACTTACCATGAAATGGCAGCCTCTCAAAGCGAGCCCCAGAGAAAGAGCGAGGCTGATCTGGATATGGTAATTATATACCCTCATGAGCTTGCAATAAAATAAGACGTCATAACAGATCCTCAGCCCCTCCCACTCCTGCACCCCCTACACACCAAAATGGGTGGCAAGCAGGCCCATCTGCTGGTACGCAGGACGAATCAGTTTTAGATACCAAGTATGGCTCCAACTGCTAGATGTCCCCAACGTTTGTTTCCCTCTTCTCCTATACAAGACAAGTTTCAGAAGAGCATGAGCCTACATTTCCAAGGTTCCTCTGCAGTTTACGGCCAATGGCACATGAGCGGAAGTGACGTAGCAGCTTCCTGAACATGATCTTAAGGAGAAAGTGCATGCGCGGCCTTCCCTTCCCTGGCTTGCTTCCTGCAGGCTGAGTCATGACGCAATGGTGAGAGCTGGAGCAGCCATCTGGGGCCTCCACCTGGGCCGTGAGACAAAACTGTGTTGCTAGAGCCACGGAACATTAGGAACCGGAGTCTCCAACACCTCCGAGCCTCTATACCTGTGCCTCTACCGTTACACGAGAGGCGAATATATTTCTATCTTTTTTAACTACAGTATTTGGGGGTCTAGGTTATAACGGTCTAAATTGCACCTTAACACACCAAGGGCGGCTTGAATTAATAGACCTATTAATAATAATAGCCACCATTTGCTGCATATAAGCCATGGGCCATGCAATGTGCTAGATGCTCTCAATATACATGATCTCATTTGATTCCTCATAACAACCTTTTAGTCCTATTTTATAGATGACGAAATTGAGGCCCAATTAGGTGGGTGCATTACAACGAATTGGTGACAAAGCCAGGGCCTGAGCTCAAGTCTTTGAGCTCTCAGTTTAGGGTTCTTCCCATTACCCTGTGCCAGGTACTTGCTTTAACTTAGATACTTTTTCTTTCTATCAAATTGTTTTTGAGAACGTGCTATTTCTTCCTTTCTTTTTAAATATATCTTTATTGATTTCAGAGAGAGGAAGGGAGAAGGAGAGATAGAAACATCAATGATGAGAGTCATTCATCGGCTGCCTCCTGTATGCCCCCTGCTGGGGATGGAGCCCGCAACCCAGGCATGTGCTCTGACCTGGAATCAAACCTCAATCTCCTGGATCATAGGTTTATGCTCAACTGCTGAGCCATGCTGGCCGGGCAAGAGCATGCTATTTCTTATATCAAAGTTAATTCTGAGCACAAATAGCATAAAGAATTGTAGGTCTCTATTTTATTAAAATTAAATCCCATCAGAACTACATTTTCAAATTCCATTACACTGACTTTGTTTTCAAAGCAAGCTCTTCTATTAAAACGGGGGAAAAAGAGAAAACTTTAAATCTACTGAACAATTATTTACATTTTAAGAACTGGTACTTTCAGTCCCCTAAAGGAGAAACATAAGATCACTTAATTCTCAATTTTCTTATAAATTAGTTCCTCAAAATACTCTGATACTTGATATAACTCTTTACCTAGAAATCCTAAGAGAATCAGAAACAATGAAAGAGTTCAGTAATATGGTGACATAAAAAAATAATATAGAAATCAATAGCATTCCTTTATAAAAATAATTATCAAGTTATAAGATATAATAGAAGAAAAGATCCTAATTCTATTCTATTTTATTCCATCCCATCCTATTCTAAAATACAAGATACCTAGAAATAAATTTAATAAGAAACTTAAGTATCTACATGAAGAAAAAGCCAAAATCTTCTAAGAGATGAAAAAAAATAAATAAAAAAGACTTGAAGCATACCATGTTCTTGGACAGGACAACTCAGAATCATGAGTGTCAATTCTTCCCATTAATCTATCAATTTAACACAATTTGCATGAGTGCACCTTAACCTAAAAAAGGTTTAGGCTGTAACAAAGAATAAAAAGCATTTATTTGAACAAAGGAATTCAGAGACACACATTCACATCAACTTAAATTGTGCTTAAGACAACAAAGAAAGGTGGAGTTTCTAAAAGGCAACCACAGGCACAGTTCTCATTTCGGTCCTCTATGCAAATGAAGGATGCTGGTTGGTGAAAGGGATTGGTTCCTTCCCTGGTGAAGAATGCAGGTGTTCTGGTTGCCAAGGTAAAGAGAAAGTAAAGTTCAAGATGTGGTTACACAGTTGGCTTAAAAGTTCTAAAGTCAAAGGTCAGAGGAGCATAAGGCAAACTTCTTCAAGGCTTCCCAGCTCCATTTTAGTTCCCTTGACATAAATGACGCTATCTTGGCAATTTCCATCTACATATACAAATCCTAACAAGATGTTTCCTTGAATAGGAAAACATTCTAAGGTTGGTATGGAAAGTTCAACATGCAAGACTAACCAGGACAATTTTAAAAAGAAGAGTAACAAGGCAGGATTAGCCCCATCATATATTAAAACAAATGATAAAGTCTTGGTAATTAAGTGTGGTATTGACATATTAATATAAAGATCAGTGGAATGTAATAAAATCCAAAAATAGACAAAATTATGTACAATAATTTATGAGAAATGTGACAATTCAAACTAATGTGGAAAAGATGAGATGGTCAACTAACAGTTGGAACAACTAGGTAACTATTTGAAAAAAAAAGCTGGATTCACACCTCATACTTTACAAAGGACAAATTCCAAATAGATTAAAGATTTAAAGATAAACATGAGACCATAAAATGGTCTAATAAAAATCAAGGAAAATTATGTTAGAAATTCCAAGTGGTGAGGATCTTTCTATCCAGTATGCAGTAGCCATAGGAGAAAAGACTGACAAAATGGACTATATGAAAAATAAGAATGTCTGTATATCTAAAAATTACCATAAGCTAATTCAAAAGACTAACAATACGCAGGGGCGGGGGGAATTCAGTTCATACCACAAAGAGCTTATTTCCCATATTTATATACAAAGAGCTACTACAAATTGTTAGGAGAAAGTCCAACCATCTAATGGGAACAAAAGCTACTATGAAACAATTTAAAGAAAAGATGTCCAACCACACTCATAATAAGAGTGTGGCAAATTAAAACTTCTCTGAGATAGTATGTTTTCCTTAGGAGAATGGCCAAGACCAAAATACCTGATAACACACTGAGGAGAGGGTATAACCAGGAGCATAAAATGGTGCAACCTCGATAATTAGGCAATTTGTTAAAACTAGCAACGCGTGTATCCTCTGACCCAGGGTTTCCACTAGGAATTGATCAGTTGGATGTATTATACATATGGGAAATGACGGATATGTGAAGTTACTCCATGGCAAGGGAGTGGAAACAACCTAAATGTCCACAGGGGACTGGCTAAAGGAACTAGGGCACATGCACGCAAAGGATACTACACTGTGAGAGGAAAGAATGATGAAGCTCTTTATGTGTAAATGAGGAAAGATCTCCCAGATGGCTTGCTAAGTGAAGGAAGCAGGTGCAGAGCAGCGAGAGCAGTGTGTTTGTGTGCTGTAAGAAAAGTAGGGAAAAGACACACACACACACACACACACACACACACACACACGAATGTCTGCTTTTATATGTAAGAACTATCTCTGGAGGGCTACTGATACAACTAAAGCACTGGGGTTCTGTGGGGGAGATAACTGAGCGTCTGGAAAACAGTATATACCCCAACATACTTCAACACTTTTCAATCACATGGATGGAGTAGCTATTACATTTTTTTCAACCATTAAAAAAAAAAAAGTTGGAGCATTTTGTACTCACTCGCTTTCTGGTGCTTCCTGAGTATATGGTGCTGTTATAAATGCTATGGGGAGACTGTGATGTGGATTTGGAACTTTGTCCAACTCTATTAATTGCAATATTTAGCCTTAAGCAACCAAACTTCAGTTGGATATGAAATCTTACTGAAAAGTTTCAACTTTGATAGAATCCCAGAGCAAAGAGCTAGTAGAATTCTCAAGACTGATCCAAGGTTTACTTAGGTGGGGCCAATTCATTTGTTTAATCAACTAACTCGCCATGATGAGGACGAAGGCAAATACAATGATGATGTGGATGGGTGTTATTCCCATTTTATAGATGATGACACTGCGGCACAATGAGGCAAAACACTTTGCCCACAGCCACCCATATTTTCTCCAATAGAGGCAGAGTAGGGATTCAACCCAGCAGTCTGTCTCGCTTCTCACCACGATTCCAGACTGGCTCCCAAAGCCTCCTTTATGTCATGTATGTGCTGAACTAGACATATTAAAAGAAGAAATCATCCCCAATCTTCCAGGAGCTTCCGTTTAGGAGCAGGGATTTAGGCGTTGTGGCCAGGTAGTTACAGAATACGGTAAAACCATTTCATGGCGTTCAGCTCTCACACAAAGAGTAAAGAGACATTTACCTTTGTCTTTGCAAACCCTCTCCCCTCTTCATACAGTGGAGCCCAATAATTAGTACAGATGAACACAACATTTGGGTAGTTAAGTAACAGCCCTGAAAAGTGATCACAGATGAAGCTGAAAGGACTTTTTTTAAACAAGCAGCCCCCAGTCCCACCTCAATACTAGGTTAACAAATCCAGGCCACATTTGAGAGAATTGCTGACAGGAAATAAAAAAGCTCATTACAGTACTTCATTCAAACAAGTTTCTAAATTTAAAAACCTATAAAAAGCAGCTCAGATCAAAAAGTGAACAAAATGCCCCTTTCTTTATAGTTATCAAAGGTACTAAATGTACCAGTATTCTAGGCCCACCAGCTTGCCTGCTGTCAGCGAAAAAACCTGTCCGAGAGCAGGAGCTACACAGTCCTCAAGCAATGACAGCTGGGCAGGGACTAGCCTAGCTAGGCCGGAGAAGCCAGGAAGGAGGGGCAGCCCACAGTGTTTGGGCAAGACATTTAGTGGGCCTCAGTATCCACATCTATGAAATGGGGAAAATAATACCCTTTTTGCAGAATTGTGAGGCTCAGGTGAGCAAATCTATTAAGGTTTCAGGAGCCTGGGTCCCAGCAGGGGCTCAGTGTCAGGTATCACCTTTCTTCTCCAGAGAGAACACATTCTCACTCCTATGAGGGAGGGAAGACCTGGGTGGGCGAAAATTCGCAATATCACATGTTTCACTGGGTCTTTGCCAATCCTTATTGAGTGTATTTATTTCCTGGGGCTGATATACATACAAACTGGTGGCTTCAAACAACACAAATTCATTCTTTCACAGTTCTCCAGGCCAAAGCCTGAAATCAAGGTGTTGGCAGGGCTGTACTCCCTCTGAGAACCCAGGTAGAATCCTTCCTTGTCCCTTCCTAGCTTCTGGTGGTGGCCCCCGGTCCTCAGCTTTCCTTGGCTTGTGGCTGTACCACTCCAGTCTCTGCCTCTGTCATCCCATGGCCTTCTCTCTGTGTGTCTATCCTCGTATCATCTTCTCTCTTACAAGGACACTAGTCATTTTGGATTAAGGGCCCACCCTACTCCAGTATGACCTCATCTTAATTCATTACATCGGCAATGACCCTGCTTCCATATAAGGTCAAATTCTGAAGTACCTGGGTTAGGACTTCAAGAAATAGTTTTTGGGGACACACAATTCAAGAACATGAATAATCCTTTACTGAGTCCACCAACGTAAGGATGACAAAGGAGACCAAGGGCCCAAACTAGACCTTTTCTGCTCCGAGTCTCTTTGGGGCAAAAGGACGCTGGCACAGAGTGACAATGAGAGGGGCCAGGCCACAGGCACCCTCTGTGGGAAGGCCAGGGCTGCCATGGACAGCCGTGTGACCAGGGCACTCACTCACCGGTAGGAGCCCGGGCTCCTCTTACGTAAAGACACTAATGAGAACACCTGGCCACCCGGCTGGACACCAGCACGCACACATGCGGAGAGCACGGGTCCTTTTTTCTCAAGTCACAGAAGCACAGCATTTCAGAGCCGTTAATCCTCGACGGTGGGAAGTACCGCCATCTACCCAGCTGCTCAAGTGGGAGACTAGGGTTCAATCTAATTCCCTTCTGTTCCCGTTGCCATAGCCAAGTGTGACGTCGTTCCCTCCTCCCCATCTCTTTAACACGGGTCCTCCCTGCCATCGCAGCCGGACCCCACTGCGCATCCTTCTCGTGAGCAGCTGCAGGACGTCCCGCCAGGCCCCACGTGGCTGTCAGCTCGGGGCCCGGGGACACAGGCCCCTGCCCGCCCTCCTGCGGGAACCGCCTGGGCTCGGCGCCCCTCCCGCCAGAAGGTCAGCTCCACCGAAAGCCGTCCAATCAAGGCACCATCGCTTTAACCTGCCCGAAGAATGCTCCGTGTATTTAGAAGAATGAACAGACAGGAATAGCGAAGCCATTTTTGAAAAAGAAAAGGAACAAGAAAGTGACTTGGGCTGTTACGGAGTCTTATGTGACCACATGAGTGAAAACGACGTGGCGCTGGCCCAGAGTTTGAAAGGAGCTGTGCGTGTACCGGACAGTTTCGGCTACAACCCGGGAAAAACAGACGGCTTGGCTACTGAGTGTTTGGAAAATAGGTAAGTCAGATCTTCTCCTCACACCGTGTACCATAATAACACAAATTTACAAAGAGTTAAGTATAAAAATAAATGAAGACTTCTATACGTTCTAGAAGCTTTTATAATTCTATGGCAAACGTGCTCCTTTTACAACAAAGGAATAAACAATAAAGGTGGAAAACATTTCATATGCACTAGAAGGAAAGAGGTAAACACTGAGCAGATGCCAGGTGGCGCATTCTAAGCATAAAAGCAACGAAAGAAACATTATCAATTCTGATTAAACTTTTCAAATTATATATGTGAAAAAACCCCACAAAAATTAAAAGGCAATGACAAAGTGAGGAAAACATTCACAATAAAGATAACAGAGGTTTGTCATCCTTAAGATATTAAAAACTCTTGCCAATCGGTAAGAAAAACACTAAAACTCCGATTCCTCACCCCAAAGACTATTCTAAATAGAACTACAATGGTCTAATAAACATATGGCTCATGATAATAATAAAGACACACAGAAAAAGCCACGAGGCTTTATATCAGTTTGGGAACACTGAACAGTTATCATTAAAGAAAAAAACAAGAGAAGAATCCTGAGATGTCCTAAATTAAATTACAGCAGGCCAGAGAGTGAGAGAGAGACAAAAGTAATTAAGCAGTCAGTGGCCTTAGGCCAAGTAGCAAAAGATGGCCCACATTCCTGGATGTCTGTGGAAGCTTTGAATTTACTTCTGCTGTGACCACCAGACACAGACGCAGGAACTTTAGGGCTGGTGCCTGCCACCAATCAAAAGCAGTAAGTGTTCATTCCTTACAGCCTGTGCACCTGTCCTAGAACTTCCCCGCTTCACCTTGCTCTGCCCCTTTATCTGCAGCCAATGTAAAGTCAAAACAACTTACATCTTTCTTCCCCAAAGCCATGTATCACAGCCTCCATCAACTCCAGGATGGTGGACGTGTTGTCTTCTACATCTAGCCCTGCTGCTGGTGGTTTCGACCTCATGTCCCAGGACCTCGTCCTTTTCTGGCCAGCATTTGGCTCAACAGACCCTTTATTTCGGAATAGCTTTCAGCTGTGAACGTTTTTCTGCGTAACAGTAATGAAAAGTGTGGATCAGGGTGCAGGTCCTTCCAAGCACAGCTGGTTCTGAAAAAGGGACTGGGCACTATGTGTGTGGGGCCTAGACACATCCACTACCTTTGCCTGCCTGTCTCATTTAAGTCCTAAAATCCTGGCCTGAAAGAACTGATCAGAAATAAAAGACAAAGACAAGGATGTTTATCACAGCATTCTCCGCAACAGCAAAAATTGGAAGGTGACCTTAATGTTCCAAAGTAGAAAAAATTCTACATCAACTATGGACTATCATGCCTCCATTAAAAAGGTTTTCCTTACGAACCAGAAGAATGTCCTCCCCCCTCAATTGTGTTTAGTACTCCTGTTGTTGAAGGCAGTGTGATATTGTTTTCCTGAGACTGCTGTATGTGTATGATAGGACACAGCAAGTGAATTCAGTGTCTGTGGTAAGAGTCAGGATTTTCAGCATGAGAAAAAGATCATGTTGTTAAATAAGAACCTCGTAGCTCTGAATTTAAATGGAAATCAGCAACATGTTTTCAGGATGCATTTTATCTTAAAAATAAATATTTTCTCGTTCTGTCCACTGAAAAGGCCTAAAAAATATCTAACCCAGTACCAATGAGTTACTCACAGCACAGAGTATGCCCTATATATATTTCCTGTTTAAGGGAATATATAAGATGAGTCTTGTCATAGCGGGAGCAAAGAAACTATCAGAAACTACCAAGTTCACATCAAAAGAACTCATGATGCAACTTGAAGAGTTTCCCTCTGGCCAGATAAGGGACCCCTGAAGCATCAATAAAAATAACTGCAATGAATTAAAATACACCAAATATGTTTAAATGCATGAGGTCCTAATGGTACTAAAAAAAAAAAAAAACCCATTCAGCTGTCCCTTTCGTCAGATGCTAAGGAACAAACTATTTTCAAAATTGGTAAATAATTGGGGGGAAAAATCCATCCTGTTTTTAAGTGAACTCTACCATGGGGTAACCAAACAGTTTCTCCTCATAGAAGTATCTCAGCTAATAAAGAAGAATAGCAGAATTAGAATATCACTGTTTTACAAATCCCTAACAAAATAAAGGCTCTGGGCAATGATTATCAATGGCTGTCAACATCACAAAAGAAACACATTCACCCCATCATCCTGGTGGGAGCACACACTAACACTTAGCAAGTATTCTTACCCCAAAACCAAACCTGAATCTCATCAAAGCCTAGATCTACCTACCGATTTACAGGAAATACAGGGGCAAAGGGAACTATTAAGTGACACCGCAGGAATGCAACCATCACAACCCAGGCTGTGGGAAACTCTGCAGAAAAAATGACCAGCTTCTTCGATAAATAAATTGCAAGGTAAAATGAAAGTGGAGGCAGAATCTATAGACGGAAAGAGACTTAACAGACATATCAACCAATCACAATAGATGAACCTTATTTGGATCCTGATCCAAACTATTAAAAAATTATGAAACAGTAGGAAAACTCGAACACCAATGGGATACTTAATTGACATTAAGTATTTGTTAACTGAAAAAAAATTTAGGTGTAATAACGTATTTTGGTTATGTTTTCATAAAATGTCTTTGAATTTTAAATATTTGTATTGAAATATTTACCCCCAAAATTATGATGCCTGTAATTTGCTTCCTAATAATCCAGGTGGTTAATAGATGGGAGTCTAGATGCAACAAGATTGGCTGTGATTTGATTGTTGTTAAAGCCATGCGAATGGTACCTGGGGTTCATACTCTTCTCTCTACTTCTGTAAAATGTTCGAAATTTTCCGTAATAAAAGACTTTAAAAACATTTTAAATGAGATTTTTTTCCCCCATGACAATGAAACACCATGGAGAAATGCTCAGGATATGGCAATAACGGAAAAGCTACATATCTAATACAGAGTCTTATCTCAGTCTTGTTAAACACACATCAAGCATTTTGAGACAAAAAGAAAAAAATTCAACATAATGTTAATAACAACTGTTATCTCTTTGTGGTGGTATAATGGGTGGCTTTTATTACCTTCTTTATATTTAGTGTTTCTACAATTAGTAGGCCTTAATTTATAATTACAGAAATATATTTTAAACAACATTCAACTTGGAATTTGTCAGGGAAAGCCAAGTTGTTATGTTCATAGTGTGTTTATTTCTGCTTTGGCCTAATCAGTTCCAACAGTCTCTGGAACTTCCATCAACCCAGAGATGTTCACCGTGCAGACAATCCCCAGACTTAATAAAATAAACAGCGTAAGCAGACTTGGTACAAGAAGCACCTCTCTCAGGCCAAGAAGGCTTTACAGAGCCCACAATTCTTTACTCCAAGGGAAAAATAGCCAAGCATAAAAAAAATCCTTTGCAAAGGTGGGCACAGCAGTGGCCCTCCCAGTAGGGGAGAGCTGGCCTAGGGCCTGAGGAAGGAGCCTCCAGCCCACAGAGACAGAGCAGTGCCAGGCTGTGGGCCCAGGACCATTAGCCACCACAGGCATGGGGTCTGAACCAACATACACAAAACCTGTAAGGGAAGTTCTGTCAAGTGAAAAAAAAATAATCCTAACAACCAGTTAATCCCAACGAGGAAACATAATTTGAGTTATCAGAAAAGGCTCAGTGAGAGGGTGACATAGTAAAGGACTTAGTTCATTGGGTGAGACCACTCTCGTCCCTTTAGGATTCAGCTTCAAGATTCAAATTGTTGAGAAAGCCTAACTTCCAAAATGCTTGGCCATTCAATCTGACAGACATCTACCCCTACCTAGCTGCCTTGTTTCAGTGAAAATGGAAACCTGTTTTCTTTCCTTTTCTTGCCTTATATCTGCTTCTGTGGGAAGAAATAAGGGCTTTTTTTTTTTTTTTCCCCTTCATATTTTACAAAAGGTTTTAGCAACTTTATCAACCATATGTCATTAGGACCTATGGGGAAGAAAAAGTCCCAGGCCTTGCTGGTATGTGCTTGTTTTCAGTGCAATGTGGGAGAATCTCCCTTTTATGATATTCAAGTTTGGGGGGCCTGTGGGTGGGGCATCTCAGTTCATACCAGCATTTTTTTTAACTAAGGAAACAAGAGAAATTCCCATGGGAAAGTCTGGATGGCACCACCTTTAAGAGAGCCGTTGTCTCACAGAGGCCGGTGAGCAGAAACAAGCCACTTCAGGGTTTTGGCAGCAGGACCAGGTGCCTTCCCTGCGATTGTGCAGAGATGAGAACTGGCTGCAGCCCAGGAGCTGAATTCCTGGTGTTGCCTCACGCCTCGAGAGTGGGTCACTTCCCATGACCTTACAGCCAAAGGGACTCTCCGGACAGCTGCAGTGCATGTGCCCAGGCTGGTCACTGTTGAGAGTCCAGGCCATGGCCGGGTCACTTCTCCCCACGGTAAGGGCTGTTTCCACCACAAGGGGCGGCAGCGGCAAAGCTGGCCCATCGCCCACAGGCTGAGAAGGGCTGAGAGGGGGCTAAGTGACCTGCCACTTCCCTGTGCCTCCTGCTTTCCCAAACTGGGCTTGGAGCAGACCCTGGGCCTCGTTACCCACAAAGCGATCCCACCAGGGAAGGGCTCCTCAGTAGCACGGTGAACCGTTGCTGCTCTCTGAAAATACAGAACCAGTGTTTAATAGCTTGGACAACCGTGGGAATGCTTTTAGGTATGTTAAATAATTTCTCTACTTCAGAGAGACCACGGTAGCCAACATGCAACAGTTTATACAAAGGTGCCTCATCCAGAAGTTCCTGCAAGTTCTGCAACTTTGGGCAATTTGCCTCACCTCTCTGAGCCTCAGTTTCCTCATCGGTAACATGAGCGAGATAACAGAACCTACCTCACAGGGAGTTTGTGAGAGGATGAGATGAGGGAATGGGCATGAGGTAGTCTTGGCAAGTGCTGCTGTGTTCTTAATAAATACTAAGGCATTCCTTGTGCTTTTTGCCCCCATCCAAAATAACACAAGTGCAAATTAGAGAACACACACAGTGAACTCTACACACATTCAAGAAAGGACTTAAGGAAAACTTAAGGGGGACTATACGGATAAGCTGTTGTACTTAAAGGAGCTGCCCCACAAGTTCCCACCCCGGCAATCAGACACCATCCTGCAAATCTGGTTTTGAATTGGTGTGTTTGCTCAGTGCTTCATTCTTGGCACTAGCACGGCTCCTGGCACATAGTAGGAACTTATTCAATATTTTGGAAGGAAGGGAGGAAGGAATTATGATAAAAGCAGCCATATATTCAACACTTGCTCTGTGCCATGAATGGTAAACATCTCCACATAATTTCACTTTGTTTTATTACCACCATTTCACAGATGGCATGACTTAACCAAGAAGTTAAATCAGCCCCCCCCCCCCCCCCCAATCAGGCCCAATCCCCAAACAACTTTGAAACAAAAGCAGCTGAGGCATTCACCCTGGTCAGTAATGAAAATTCAACATTCTTCTGTCATTGATATAACTTATAGGGAGCTTTTCATATTGATTCCTTTTATCTTTGCATTTGGGGCTAAGATAAACCTGTACATATTTAACTTATTTCAGTCATTTAAAGAAATAAAGAACAAAAGAGTAGAATCTGTATTAAATCAGGCACAATAAGGGGAAACATTTTTAACAAAATATAATGTCAAGAGCCTCAGGTTACTATAAATCACCCCAACTGAGCTCTGAAATCCCTAAATTACTATTGTTGGGCTATTCGACATTCCCCATCCATAACAGCTGATGAAAACAAAACCAGGCCAGCTACAAAGTTGGAACATTTCTTAACTTAATTTCAACTCTGCATTACTAAAACAACAAAAACAAAAAACTCAAAACCTTCCAGGATTGAACAAATTTAACTACAAATTACCAGTCATATCCTTTCAACAATTAAATGCCATATAAAAAGAATGGTTCCCAAATCAAATTTCCCAGATTTTTCATTAACAAATGTCCCCATGGGCCCCTCTTCAGAACTAGAGCCAAAATGGAAATTGGTGTGAAAATTAGTGAACATTTACGAAGAGCAGATGACTGCAGAAAAAGGAAGGAAGAAGCGGGAAGGCAGTGTTTGCTGTTTATCTGGAATAATTAGCAAAGCAGAACCAGCTGGAGGCTGGCCCCATGCACCTTGCCCAAATGCTGCTGGGGGGGGGGTGGTGCAGAACATTCAAAGGGCCTAGTAAGTGGATGGTTAGGTGCCATTTCATGCCTCACTGCACAACTAAATAAAGGGAAATATATTTTTTTAAGTGTAATTGAACTTTAGCAGCCTTGATGGGCTGTTTTGCTCTGGGGAATCCAGCTGTTTTGAGAGCCACACACCTTTTAGCTACGACAAGGGTTTTCACATCAGTCTAGGGAACATGCGAGTAAAAAGAAGATTTCTGCCTACTGTCACTGGAAAATAAACAAAGATTCTGAATTTTAAGTGTTTGGGAAAACTCTGCTTTTAATTAGATGCATGGAGATAAGTTTATTTTCTCAGAAAGCCCAAGATGTCCATTTGGCTTTCTTTTCTGGAGCTGAGGCTGTGAGGTTGAGTAAAACTGTTATTGTGTCTGGAAATGGGCAGTAGAAACAAGATGGGGGAAAGGGCAGGAAAAGAGGGGTAAATAACGCTAATAAACACGCATGAAGCCCTTGTCACTGGCAGCCACTGTCCTGAATGCTCTGCAAACACTCCCTCAGGAGCGGCCCTCCACAGTGGCACTGTTAGTTTCTCTGTTTTACAGACAAGGAAAGTGAGGCAGAGAAGTTCATGAACTCCTGAGGCCCCACGGCTAAGCGGGGAGCGGGTGGGCACCCACAAGCAACTTGCCCAGAGATGCTTTCCAAGTGTGCAAGGCTGCCCCCCGCCCCCCAGCCCTTTCGTGTAAACACAGGGGTTCTGGATGGGAGCAGACGTTTGTTTATAAACAAGGAAGAGTTCAGACATCTGGGCCTCCTTGCTTTGTGGCCCAGGACACTGTGCAGGTATGGGCCCTTTGGCCTGCCCAGGCCACATGGTATAAATAGCAGGGGGCCTCCCCTCTTGGGGAAACCAGCCTGGTTAAGAGGGGTCAGGGAGAGGAGCACATCTCATTACACAAGATTCCCAACAATTGGTGGGGGTCAGGGTGCAGGCTGAGGGGCAGAGATCCAACACTCCTGGTCTGCGGGGGTCGATTAACAAATCATGTTCACATGCCCCCCAGCTTTTGTATTGTGGTGATATACACATAACATAAAACTGACAATCTTCACCATTTGAAGAGTCCAGTTCTGTGGCATTAAGTACATTCACACTGTTGTGCAATCATCAACATTATCCATCTCCAGAATTTTTTTTACCCCAAACTGAAACTCTGTGTTTATTAAATAATAATTCTCCATTCCCCCTCCCCCAGGCCCTGGGACCCGCCACTCTACTTTCTGTTTCTATGACTCTGACTATTCTAGGAACCTCATATAAGTGGGATCATACTCTATTAGTCTTTTTGTGTCTGGCTTATTTCATTCAGGATACCCACCTCAAGGCTCATCGGTGTTGTAGCATGTGTCAGAATTTCTTTCTTTTTAGGGCTGAATAATATTCCATGGTGTGTAAACACCACATTTCGTTTATCCATTCATCTGTGGATGGACACTGGGTGCTTCCACTTCAAATACCTGTTAGACACAGTCAATATCTTCTCCCTGGTATACTGCTCGTGATTACAGCACGTAGCTATTTATAAGGCACTGTCCTCCCTGGGGTACATGTGCAGGTTGAGGCTGTCACTCAGCCCTGACTGTGGCAATGCAGGAGTACCAGCCCATGCTGCTAGAGCTTCCCATTTGTTAAAGAGCATGGGAAGAGGAATTTTTAAGGTACATCTCCTATATATCAAAATTGTTCTTTCAAATGCTTTAAAACACTATGCCAGCCAAGCAAAAGTGGTCTGGAAGCGAGGTTTGGTCTTTGGATACCTAGGGTGACCAAAGCCTTATAACAATTGCACGCAGCATGGTTTTGTAGATGAGAAACCATAGCTCAGAGAGCTTAAGTGAGTTGCCCAAGGTCACACAGCAGTGGGTTGTACTTGAACAGAAGTCTTCAGCTCTAAGCTCAATCTCCTTCCAAAATACCACTGTATGTGACAATATGGACCACATATTTCATGCATTACTGTTAACATGAGTGAAGAAAGAGCTTTGAGTAGAGTCCTCAAAAGAGTTAATTAGATTTAAAAAGCATATCCAAAGCCCAGCCAGGTGGGGGCCACGGGTCTTATGAAGAGCTCTTGACCTCCCAGTGGCAACCCTTTCCCCAGCACTTCCACATTCACAACCTCACACAGTGTGTACATTGATGCCATCAGGAAACAAGGGTAGGACTTCCAATAGTTAATCAGGACCCTGTCAGATGACGGGCTTCCAAGGCTGAGTTCTGAGATCCTGCTGCCAGGTCTGGGACTTCTGAGATTCAGGTCCTGAGAACACCAGGCTCTCATTAGCCCTGCTGGTCCACAGGCCAGAAATTCTCTAGCTTGACCAAGTCCCTAAAAACCCAGATGCTGGGTTCCTCCCACAGCAAAAAAGGGTTAAACGGTGCATCTGTTTTCTCTCTCAGGAGGTCAGAAACGAAGGCATGGGTTTAAAAGCATTCTTCACAGCCACAGATAACCCTTCTGACACTGCCTTCTGAGCAGGCCTGCTGTGCAGCCCTGCAGGGGCAAGGGAGGAACACCACTGACGTGGCCCGCCTGAGGGCAGGAGCAAGAGGCCTTGTCCTGCTTGGGTGTGCTTTCTGGGCCCCTCGAGCATATTCTCGCATGTTCTGAGCCCCTTGGTGCTGGAGACACAGCAGTGAACAGAACTGCAAAAAAGCTCTGCCCTCATGGAGTACACATTCTAGTGGGATGGGGGTGGGGACACAATGTGATAGCGCTAAACCTAAGAAATAAGTAGGTTATCCACTGCCTGAGAAGGCAGTGAGTACTATGAGGGATTAGGAGTGCCAAAAGTAGAGACATTTGTGATATTAAATATATTTAAAAAATTTTTAAACCACTTTATTGATATATAATTGACATACAAGAAGCTGTGCATATTTAGCATCCACATCATTTTGGAGACGAGTATACACCTGGGAAACCAGCCCCACAATCCATGCCATAAACGTATCTGTCACCTCCCAAAGCCTCCTCCGGCCCTCTTTATTTAGTATTTTGTGTGTGTGTGATAACGACACTTCACATAAAACCTACCCTCTTAACAAAATATGAAGTGCACGATACAGTGCGGTCAGCTGTGTGCCGGACAGTAGCTCTCCAGAACTGACTCCTCCTGAGTAAGGAAACCTTGCACCCTGACCAGCACCTCCCCACGCCCTCCCCTGGAAGCACCATTCCGCCCTCCGCTTCTCTGAGTTTGAATACTTGAGATTCTTCGTATAAATGGGATCAGGCAGTGTTTGTTAATCCGTGTGATATTAAATCTTAACCAGTGGCTGCCATGGGGACCCTAGTGACCATTCGGTCTGTTCTAGTCCATCTTCCCAATCAACTCCAGACCTTCGTGTGAGTCTACACTTCACACCAGAAACCCTTTGGAAAGTCTCTTATGTGGCCATACAAACCCACTCCCCAAGCCTCTTCCTCTGTCCTGGATCCCATCTCAGTGAATGACAACACTCATCTGCCTCCCACGCTATGATCCTCAGAGGCATCTTACCTCGGCCCTCAAAGTCACCCACCATCACTGACCGCCCCTAAGGGCCATCCTCCTAAATGCCTCTCCATCCCCTCTCTTGCTTTGCCTCCGTCTCCACATCTTTAAAATGGAAACATTAACAGGACCCACGGTGGCTGTGAGGACTAGACGAGCTGAGATACTGAAGTGGGTAGAGCAGTGTTTGTAGGCCATTCCTGGTAGCAGCACCGGTCCCTGCCACTGTCATCACTGTCATAGTAGTGTCACTGAAATGCTGAGTTTCATCTTTTTTTATTTGTTCTATAGCTCTCACTAAAAGAAGAGCTGCCTGTCTCTGTGTGATCATTCTGAGGTTGCTGGAGCTGGAGGGACCCAGCGCTTTCACACAGCTGCGGGATCAGACAGGCCCGGGCGCCCGCCCCAGGCCCGGCGCTTTGCTGGGGATGGAGTGCGCAGAACCATGCAGCGTGCTCATTCCCGGCCCCAGGGGTGGGTCTCCCTCCATCTGGGTCTTGCCAGTCCATGGGCCAAGCATGTTGCTGTTTCCTAGGTCCTTGCAGCTTGGAGTGGTGGCCTTGCACCCGAGGTCCCTTGGCCGCTCTGGAAAATGTCAGAGCCACAGTCACAGTCCATCTGTAGCTGAGTGTGTGTCTGTGTGGGATCCATGACATGTCCACCAGCTGAGAGGGTGCTGTCGGAGCAGCTCTCACCCTGTCAGGCTGGGCCAGGTGGGGGGCAGCCGTGTCCCAGGGGCAGCGGGTAGTGATACGGCAGGCCAAGTGGGATGGCAGAACAGGTCGGAAATCAGGAGATGGTGTGTGTCTCCATTCTAGCTGCGTGACCGGGGTGCAAGCTATAGCCTGTTTCCCTGGCTGTAAAATGCGGGTAACAGTCCCTCCCCTGGGGGTTTATGTTGAAGAATAAAACAATACATGTAGAAAAAGATACATAGGCCACACATACACTACCATTATCACAAGGTTAAGTTGGAGAGGCTCATGACAAGGTGAGTTTAGACACGTGGACTAAGTTAATCTGATTAGGGCCTGCGCCGGGGCCCTTTATTTTAGTTTCGGTTGCCTCACTTCACGAGTGCTCCTGGCTCCTTTCCTGAACCCACCTCTTCAGAGTCATAAACAGGGGCTTCTGCTGCCTGGACTAACAGAGCCTTTGGGAGAGAGAGAGGCCTGGGAACTCTGACCTCACCCTATCCAAATGCCCCTGGAGGGAGACCCTTCCACCCCTCAAGGCCAGCAGCCTCTAAGTGACAAACACCCCCTGAAGTCTGCTCTGGGCTGGCTTTGAGCACCGAGCTGGGGACCCGGGGGTGGCCTTCCCTGCTCTCTGTCTCAGGAAGTGCATTCTTTAGACCTACAAAGAAGCAATTTCCATATAGCGTGACACGTGCTGTGAATGGGGCTGCTGTTTGAGCTGTCTTGTTTGCAGGGTGGGAGTCAGGGAAGAGGTGACAATTAAGCTGGCATTAGGAGGATGCGTAGGAACCCTCGAGGGCCGTGTCCCAGAAACCTCCGACCCACTGTTGCAAATCCACACCCGCTGCACACCCCCTTTGGGATGCCTGCCAGAGCGACATAGTTCTCCTATTACTGATTTAATATTTCTCGTTACATCGATTCACGTTTTTTTTTTCACTCAGTTATTTTAAAAGCAAATGTTATACACTACAGTAAATAGAAAACCAGTTCCACATGCCCCAAATAGAGAGAAACCCTAAAAATAAATCCAGGAAAGGAAGTTATTAAATTATAAGCAGACAGTGCAGCTTGCTGGAGTCTGGGAGTCTGAGGCCCACACTCTCCTTGTGTGAAAAGGGGGATCAGCGAGAGGTAGAGAGGTGCCGAGGGTACACCAGCACCTAGGGAGACTTTGCAAAAGAACCAGCACCTAGGGAGACTTTGCGAAAGAACCAGCACCTAGGGAGACTTTGAGAGGGAGGCAACATTCTCCAAAGTGGGTTGATGGTATTTAATGCCCCTCGTGTGCACTTCCCGTAGCAGCCTCTCCTGGGGGCGCTGCCCTCACTTTGGGAGAAGTTGCAGAGGCTAAAAGAGGTGGGGAAATCAAGAGGCATTTGTGTTTGGGGGGGAAATGGACAGAGCTCAGAGTGTGAGGGGGTCACGGGGCAGATCACTGTGAATGCCAGATCGACAATGACAACCACGACTCCCACTTACTGAGGGCCTCCTGGGACTCAGGCAGGGCCCTCAGGCTCCACGGCATCATTTCATTTCATCTTTCCCCAGCCTCCAGTGGGAGAGACAGGCAGGAGAGGAATATTATTGTCTGACTGTGAGAGATCGGGCTTGGCCTCGATCTTCAAAGATCGTCTCTAGAGCTGCCTTGGAGATCACTGCATGCCTCTCCCTCATCCCTCTGAGCTGGGCTGACTGCCTGTGCATGTGCGCACACGTGCACACGTGCACACACACACACACACGCACACACACACACAAAGCCAGGGTGACCCACAGTCCTGGGAAAGGGAAGGGGCTGACTTTGGGGCCAGGTGCGCAGCCACACTCCCTTAGACCTCACGGCACCCCTGCTTAGGTTGTGGAGCCTATCACTCCCCTCGATGGCATGCTTGGGGACAGGACTCAATGTTTAATTTATAAGTTCCCAAATTTTAAAAAAAATTAAGCCTGGTCGGGCGTGGCTCAGTGGTTGAGCATCAGCCTAGGATCCAGAAGATCATGGTTCAATTCCCCGGTCAGGGCACATGCCTGGATTGCGGGCTCCATCCCCAGTGAGGGGCCTGCAGGAGGCAGCCGATCAACGACTCTCTCATCATTGATGCTTCCATCTCTCTCTCCCTCTCCCTTCCTCTCTCTCTGAAGTCAATAAAGATATATTAAAAAATAAAAATAAAAAATATTTTTATGGTAAAATATGCATAACATAACATTTACCATTTTGACCATTTTTAAGTGTAAAGTTCAGTGATATTAAGAACATCCACCTCCTACAACCATCACCACCATCTGGAATTTTTCATCTTGCAAAACTGAAATTCTGAACCCATTAAACAATATCACCCCCTCCCTCCAGGCCCTGGCAACCTCCATTCTGCTTTCTGCCTCTGAATTTACTATTTGTCCTTTGACTGGCTTATTTCACTGAGCATAATGTCCTCAAGGTTTATCCATGTTGTAGCATGTGCCAGAATTTCCTTCCTTTTTAAAAGCTGAATAATATTTCATTGTATGTATAGGATACATTTTGTTTATCCATTCACCTGTCGATGGACACTTGGAGTGCTGTCACCCCTTGGCTACTGTGAATAGTGCTGTTATGAACGATTGCTTTTGCTTCTTTTGGGTATAACCCAGAAGTGGATAAATTCTCAACTTTAAACATGATCAGAATGGCCCTCCTGACCTCTGGGACACTCCCCATGAGCAGGCTCCCTCGGTTCACCTCCTGCCATTCCCTCCCTGGTCCCAGCCTAGCCTGCCAGGGCAGTGTTCATATCCTAACTCTCAGATGATGATTTTATAATCCTCACCACATTCTACAAGTCCTGTACACACACGCTGGAGACTAAAACCTAAACTCTGAAGTTCCAGGAGTAGGTCTTAGATGAAGAGCAGAAGGTGGGACAATCTGCACCCAGGGTCCTAAAGAGGGCCCCAGGCAAGCACCCTTGAGTGAGCTGAGCACAAGGCAGGCAGCCATGGCAGCGAGGGGTCTGTCACTATCTCCTCAGAAGGCCCCTGCCTGTTGGTAGAGCGGTCATGCTGCCCATCTCCTGGCTAAGCTGGAGGCAGCTGGCGATCAGCAAACCCCACCTTGGAGAAGTCCTAGAATGGATAGACCCTTCTAGTCCCAGGAGCAGAGATGGACCACAGATGTGTCTCATCCAGCCAGCCCACTGTGCAGAGGCCCAAATGCTAACATGGTTTCATTTAATTTTTCTTAGGCATCTCCTCTCACTGGCCTTCCTTATGGTAATCATCATAATATGGTTCATTCATTTAAACACATCCCGCCCCCCCCCCCCCCCCGGTCTGTCTAACAGTGCAAGTGGTCACTCCAGGCAGCTGAATCAGCCCCTTTAAAGCTTTACCCTCACATTCCGAGGACTTCATCCCTCCCCACCCAGAGAATGGAGGTTCAGCGTGCAGACATCTGCCTGACAAAAGCAGAGCAGCTGTTGAACCAAACTCATAAATTAATGGAAAGTCCTGGTTGATTAACATCTGGCTTAGCCCGTCCTCAGACCCCTCCCTGGGACTGCAGCTTGCTTTCAGCTGACAACCCAGGCTTTGTGTCCTCCTCTGGGTCAGCTACTACTGAGCTCTTGCACCGCCCCCCTTTTCTGTCCTGTGTCCTTCCTTAGCAGGAGCAGTGTCTGTGAGCCAGGCAAGCAGGCCCGAGCTCCTGCAATTACAGACCCCTGAAACCCAGCCCACCAATTACTGTCTGATTACTGTTTCCCTCGTCCTAGAGACGGCCTAGAAGAATATTCCAAAACCAGAGAGCTGGGCAGTGCCCTCTCGGGCTTTGAGGACCCTGGCTCCCCACCCAGGCCCAGAGCTGGGCTTCAACCTAGAAGGCAGGACAAACCCCGGAGGGTGTCAGTGTGGGGAGGCGAATGGGAAGGTCTAAATCTAAGCTCAGTAACGGGCCAGAGGGTGGGAAGGAACATGCAGATGCAAAATGGGGAGGGGGGCGGGCACCATAATATGGATCCAGGACAAGGCCACCAGGAAAACACTGGCTAACGCGACACAAGCATCCCACTCAGCTGGAAATGGCCCAGTGTTCCTGGGTACCTGTTGCCTGTAATTGTCTGGATTCTCACAGTATATGGTGGCTTTCCCTCAGGACACTGTCCAGAGGAGTCGACCCCTCTCTGGGACCCCACGAAGCAGCAGTCCACTCCAAACGCCCCACCGGGAGAAGCCAGTCTGAGGTCTGCAGTGGGTGCCTGGGAAGTCTCAGGAGCCTCCCCTCAAGTCTGTGCTTCCGTCCATCCCTGGCTGTCCTCCGCGGTGGCTGTTCTCAAGTCTTCCTTCCAAACTGACTTACTGTGAAGACAAACTAGACCTGAACTGGCTTTGCCAACCATCAATTCCATGCACGCAAAAGATGGGTCTGAAAACCCCTCTACTCCAGGGACCAGCTGTTTCAGGATCACCTGGGGAATATGAAAAATCCTGCAGCTCCTCATCAGATCCCCCGCAGAAAACAGAGAGCACTCTCCAAGGGTAGTGAGAGGAGAGTTTAACAGAGAAATTACAAAGTTGCTGTCTAGGAATGGCGCCATTCCCAGGGGCTGTAGGCACATTTACCACCCTGTATTAATTATGGCTTTTATATTTTACGATGCTTTGACATCTTCTGATGCTTTGCTGGCCAGAGAGAGACTGCCCTTCTCATGGTTAGTTAATTCCTAGAGACAAGTGAACAATTTGCCTTCAAGCACACCTTTCACATGCAAACCAACCAATCTGAAGCCCATAGTCCCACCACCTCCTTTATCTAACTCATACACCAACCAATATTAAATCATCCCAGACAACTAGGGACCATCCCCACAGTCCAGAGCCTGCTGAAATTATTCAAACCATGCAATCCTAAACTTGCTCAGTTTGCCTCCCCTGCCTCAGCCTTCCCTTCCCCTGAAAACCACAAGACCGGCTCTGCCATGCCTTCCCTTGCCCCTTCTGCCTTCTAACCAACCCTGGTGCTTCCCCAACTGGCCCTCCATGGCGTGGGGTGTCCTCTCCTCTTGGGAGCTGTGAGTAATAAACTTTTCTTTCAAGTCATATGTCTCTGTATCTGGCATTTTACCACCCTTAATTAAAATAAAAACCTCAGGTACATTTTAAACAACCCCAAAGACTAAAGGGGCAGGTAGACGGAGCAGCTATCTGAACCTGGAGAAAGAGAAAGCCATGTGGAGAAGCTGTGTGACAGGAACTTAAGGAACATCCCCTTGCTTATGGGACATAGTTGGTCCATACTGACCCTTAAGAAGGTCAACCGAGATCCTACTGGAAGCCACAGGCCATACCGGTCAGCTTCCTGAGGCCCAGAGCAGGGTGGACAGGGTGTGAGAAGCAAATGGCAGCTGCCTGGCATACTTGAGCTCCACTCCAAGAAAGTTCAATAGTTCTTGGGTGGGGCCCTGGAATTTTTCTTAAATGCCTGCCAGATATTTCTGATACATGGCCAGATATGGGACATATGTTATGAAATGTAAAGTATTGTAAATTAACAATATTAACAATGGCAGCAGCAGCAATAGCTACCATTCCCAGAGCAAGCCTGTGCCAGGTGCTCATAATGCATAATTCCTAGTTTCCACAACAAACCTTAATTGTGTTATTATTCTCATTTTATATAGGTGGGAAAACTGAGGCTCAGGCTGGTTAAGTAACTTGCCCAAGGTTACACAGCTTGTCAGTAGGAGAGCTGGGAACTTGAGTCTGACCCAAAAGTTTCTCCTGTTCCTTCTGACATTTGCTTCTGAACAGTCAAGGCCACAGGCTGATTAACAATACCCTTGCACCCCAAAATCTCACTGACAAGAGTCTCTCAGAACTCTTATATTTATCCAGCATCCCTATTAGGTTTTGTTTGTAGTTGCTTTTAAAAAAGGGGGGCCTTGAGGGCTTTGAAAGAAAAATGTTGAACAACCACACAAAGTTATTCATTTTGCATTCAAACACCTTCTTTTCCCTTACTAAGATCTAACCACTTTTATTTCACTGCAACCTAAAGAAATGGTGCTCAGCTTTGATGTACAGACGCCACCCCCACCTCACCCCAGGCCAGAAGAAAGTGGACTTCAGCCAGAGCACTGGGGTCAGTCCCCACCAGGAACGTGGACTTGCTTTGACAAACTCTTCAGAACAAGAGTTCTTAACCTCAGGCTTCAGCAAATCCTCAAAACTCCAAACTTACATGTGAGATTTTGCATGAATGGGCACTTTTGTCCAAGTCCTCAGCTTTCATCAGATTTTCAAAGGAGCCCCTTGAAAGTCAGAGTTTTGTATCAATTTCTTTCCTAATTAACCTTAAGGGTTACCCTTCCTAGTTCTTTATTTTTTTTCTTCTTGTTTTCAGTGAAACTATGACCTGCTCCAAAACCAGGCAGTGAGTAGAATTTAGTTCACAAATATTTTATGATAATATAGCAGTAGTTAACATAAAAAATAAATTTTAAATAGCTCCATTCCTTTATCTTATTCATAACTGAATAATTCATGTCTGAGGTTTTTATTGAAAATATTTTTTCTTAAAATTTGCTGTCTTCTCTTCCCCAGTGAGCTGTAAAAAAGTTCACACTGAAGCAGATCAGTGGAACTTGCCATATTTCTTTCCTAACCTTTCTAACTTTAGAGGAATGCAGCATATAGAGGATTTATATTTCAGACACTTTTTTTACTTGATAAATATTCATCAATTAACTCAGCACCTTTTTATTAAGTCCTGTTTGAAACACTGATTTAAGTATGAAGGAGTCCACTGGAAACAAAAGAGAATCAGGTGCTCTCAAGAACTTCCATGCCAGTAGGGAACACAGGCTACAATCCATAGACTCGATGACAGGTAGGTAGGTAGGTGGAGGAAGGGAGAGAAGGCGGTGATAAGCACTGTATCAGTATCCCATGGCTGCTGTTATGCCCACAATTTGGTGGTTAAAGTAACTGAAACTTATTCTCTCACAGTTCTGGGGGCCAGAAGTCTGAAATCAAGGTGTGAACAGGGCCACGTTCTCTTTGAAGGCTCTCACAGGACCCTTTCCTGCTTCTCCCTGGCTTCTTGTGGTTGTCGGCAATTCTTGGCGTTCCTTGGCTTGTTGATGCGTCACTTCCATCTCTACCTCCATCACACATGGTGCTCTCCGAGTGTGTCTAAATGTCCCTCATCTCATATGGACACCAGTCATTAGGTTAGGCCTCCCCACCCAATCCACTGTGACACCATATTAACTTGGTTACTTATGCAAAGATCTTATTTCCAATTAAGGTTACGTTTGCATGGAGCAGCGATTAGGACTTCAACATACCTTTTTGGGTGACACAATTTAACTCACAATGTGTGCCATGAAAAAAATTAAGTTGCTGTATGGGAGACAGAGAGTAATGTGTGCTAGCATGTTGAGGACAGGCTCTTGGAGGAGGTACCACTGCAGCAGAAACCCAAATAAAGTGAAAGAATAAGCTACGAGGACACCTGGGTGAAGGGGTCCAGGCAGAGACCTCGAGGTAGAGGCACCCAGTTAAGCTGCACCTGCGTTCTCGACTCTCAGAAACTACAGGATAATAAATGCTTATTGTTTAAGCCATTAAGGTTTGTGGTAATTTGCAGCAATAGATAACTAATACTGTCACATTGCAGTGGCCTTGCTGTTGTATCAGTTTACTATTGCTGCAAACAAATTACCACATACTCGGCAGCTTGAAACTTAACTCACAGTTTTTGTAGGGTCGATGTTGGGTCCTCTGCTCAGGGTCTCACAGGGCTGTATTCACAGTGCTGGTGGGGCTGCATTCCTTTTTGGAGCTCAGAAGCCTCCTTTGAGCTTACATGGCTGTTGGCAGTATTCAGTTTCTTGCATTGTAGGACTGAAGTCCCCATTTTCTCACTTGCTGAGGGCTGATGGGGGTGGTGGTGGTGGCAATCTTAGCTCCTAGAGGCCACCCACAGGTCTTGCCAAAATGGTCCCCTCTAAAGGCCCCTCATGCTTCAGATCCCTTTGTCTTACTCTCTCTCTGACTTCTAGACCCAGGTTGGAAGGGCTGGTATGATTAGGTCACGCCCACTCAGATTATCTCTGTTTTACAACTCAAAGTCAACTGATTAGTAACCTCAATTACACCTTCAAAATCCTTCTGCCACCATTATCGAGGGACTATTATCCCATCATATTCACAGGTTCTGCCCACACTGAAGAGACGAGACTACAGAGCTGTACTCCAGGGGGCAGGAATCTTGAAGACTATTTTAGGATCCTGGCTGCCACATCCATCTTGCACTCACATCACTGCACACCATAGGTCTGCAAGTGCTGGTGCCCCTGCCAACAATGTGGGTGGGGCTGCTTGACTACCTGCCTCTTTGCTGCTGACTCAGCAAGAATAATGGCAGAGGGGCAGGGCCCATGTGCTCATGTAGCCACCATTCTAGCGACTTTGTATGTACAACTTCATCTAATCCTCCCTTCAATGCAGGCATTATCAACTCCTCTGTTATTCGGGTTAGGAAACTAAGGCTCAAATGACTTAAATGACTTCTCTAAGCTCCCAAATACCAAGTGGTAATGCCAAGATTTGAACCCAAGGTGTCAGAAAGTCAGGATTCCAGTTTCAGCTTTCTTACTTTCTCCCCGTGTCACCCGACTCCCCTGAGCCTCACTGGGCTCCTCATGCAGTGGGGTTAACAGGGTATCCGTGCCTCCTCCCTCTCGGGGCTAGTCTGGGTTCTTTAAGCGATCATGGCTGAACCACATCTTCTAACAGAGAAGGGCCATAAAAGGCTGAGAGATTGTGGCTGTTGACATGACTTTTAAATACTTTTATTTTCATTTACTGGAAGGACTTGTTTTCTAGGCAATGCAAGGATTGAGAAAACAACCAAACCATTAAGTCATCTTGAGGACCACAACGCTCTGAGTGGAGAAATAGCGACTGGGCTTCAGGGGGAGGCATCCATCCGTGTGATGGCAGAAGCAGAGGAGCTGGGCGGGCTCAGCCCGGCACGTGCCAGCACAGTCCGCCGGTGGCACCGGCACTCACGCAGTACCGGTACTTGCTGAGTCACCGATGTAACCCAGCAATCCAACTTGTCTACAAACAAATGGCTTGTTTAAATGAAAAGCAAATACTGTGAGCAGAACTGGCCCCAAAAGAGTGTCATTCATGGCTCCTTATTAGGCAGTCTGGTCCACAGGGAGGGTGGTTAATCATTGTGTGCCACTCAGTTGGGAAGCAAAGATCTTGCAGAACACATCTAAAGGCTCCTCTCAGAAACGCAAAACAGCCTGAACCCTCTTTAAGTGAAAACACGGATGTTTACAACTACCCACCTATCTTCCCTTCCTTCCCTCTTTTCCTAAGAGAACATAGAAGAAGGTGAAGAAAAATGTTTGGAAGTGCAGTAGCTAAGTCATTTGTTTCACAAGGTAGGGGTGTTTGGGATGCTGATCCTAGCAGGGGAAGCTTGCCACTCTGATGCTCATGGCAGTCCTATGAAGTAGGACTGGTTGACCCCGTTTCACAGAAGAGGAAACTGAGGCCCCGAGAGAAATAAACATGAGAAGGCAGGTGCCACTTATCAGAGGAGCAGCCACTCAGGACCCTTGTTTTGGAAGGTTTCAGGGCATAGACACAACTGGACACTCAGGGTGGGGTGAGGAGTAGCTAGGGAAGTGTCTGGGGCTGTGAGTCTGGCAGGGTTGGATCTCAGCAGGACCCATTGCCTCCCACTGAGCATTAGAGATGAAAGCTCTTTGTGAGCCCAGCTCAGGAGATTTATATGAGAGATGGGGAGATACCAGGGTTTAGCCAGAAGAACCAGTGGGAAGCCAAGATGCCTGGGGGATCAGGAGAATTCAGTGAGGGTTTGGGATGCAATGGAAACAAACCAGGATTATCCCAGCTAACTGGAACAATTGTGCCCCTGAGCTATGAAGAACTGGCCTCCAGACTCAGGACAATAGCGCCCTTTTCTTATATAACCTACATGCTAGTTATTTATCACTCAAATGCTGCCTGTCTTCCTAGCTCTGGTCCCTTTTACCTAGAAGTTGCTCTTTCCTTCCAGCATCGTCCAGCATCAAGGCCCATGGCCCGGGGAACATCTAGGTGGGCTCCCCTAGGATGGGCCCCATCTGGGCGGCAAACCTTTCCCTTGCCAACCCCCTCCCTTCCTGTGTCCATGGAGAGAGTGTCCGGAGGAATCAAAACAATGTTTTTAATTAATATTTGGAAAAAATACCCAAGGTCAGTTTTTGTGGTTCTGTTTTGTTTTGTTTTGAAGCCAGATATACTAGGGTTTAAAGAGAAGTCATTGCAGAAGAAACTGATGTGGCTTCTGAAGGTTCTGGTGCCTTCTGTTTGTTCTCTTCATTCACAGAAGACATTGTCAAAGGCCTTCCCCAGTGAACAAGGCACTGAGACCCCAGGATCCTGAAATGCAAGCTCGACAGAGACTGCCAGAATTTCTGGACTTGGGTGTGCTAGTGGGCATTAAGACACTACTGGTGTTCTAAGAGGGACCACTCTCCAAAACACCAGGTTTCCCTAGAACCCTGGCTTTCTCAGGCCACAGTAGGTGCAGGGGCACAGCCAAGAGCCAGAGCACCAGGCTCAGTGACCTGCGATCTTCACCAGGATAACAATAATAACCCCAGTAATGATGGTGATGGGACCGTTGCTGAGCACAGCCAATCTTCACTGAATACTTAATAAGAGGCAGGCCCTTTATGTGCACTATTTAATGTTGAGCTTGTACTTATTAGTCCCATTTTATGGATGAAGAAATGAAAGTTCACAGATACAAAGCCTTCTGCCCAAGGTCTCATAGATATTGGTGATGAAAGCTAGGACTCAACACAGGCTCCTTACCCCAAAACTGTACTCCTAACCACAGAAGTGCACGACTGCAAGCCATTGGCTTTCCTTCCCTCTCCGCTTTGCTGCAGGCAGCCTCACTTATCTTCCACTGGAGGTGCCAGCTAATCCCATGGCCTGCAGTGGCAGGGGGAGGCCACCCCCCCACACACACGCCAGGTACCTTCAACTCTTTATTACACTCCAGAAAGAATTCTGGCTCCTTCAGGCCTGAGGATGTGGGACCAGTTTCCAAGAAGTGGTCAGAGAGTCTGGGTAATACCATGTTGAGATGATATAATTTGGGACAAGTAAAGAAATCTGAATTTGGACCGAAATTATAGGATGCTTGGGATTTATATTAATCTTAGGTGTGATAACAGCATTGTGATTATACAAGAGAGAAAAGCCCTAAGTTTGAGAAATGCACAATGAAATACTTGCAAGTCAAATATAAGAATTCTGGGATTGGCTATAAAATACTCCAGGGGAAAAAAGAGGTAGAGGAGATAGATGAAACCAGTTCAACAAATGGATGAACTTGAAGCTGGTAGACAGGTTCATGGGAGAGCATACATAAGACTGACTGTTCTCCAAATCAAACTAAAGTATGCCTCCATCGTACAGGGCAGGTTCCAGACCCAGCCTCCCCAGGCCCTAATCCTGCTGTCCTCCCAGGTCCAGCAGCCACCCCAGAGTCCTTCCCAGGAGGCGAGGGAGCTCTCAGCCAGCTGGACCCTGGTGCCTCCCCACCTCCACTCATCTGCAAGCCATTTTAAAGCATCAGGCCCATGAGCATTCTCCTATTTTAAAAAAATTAAAAATGACCCCATGAGTATTTTTCAATCTCCTGCTCTGAATGATATGTCTTTGTATTGTCTCAAATGCAACCAGCAGTAGTGTCTCATCCTTCATTCAACAGTCCAAACCCCAAAGGAAACTTCACAGTGGAAATTCCCCGGTTAAATCAGTCTAATTTTCACAGATATCTAGTCAACAGCATATAAAAAGTCTGCTTTTCACAGGTTTTAAGCAGACTTGACTGTGTGAATCCATCTCTGTGTAAGATGTCACGGATATTCACAAACATTCTTAATAACAACAATAAATGTGACCATATACAAATATTAACTCGGTGTGGATCAAAGACCTAAACTTAAGAACTAAACTATAAACTCTTAGAAAAAAACATGAGGGAAGTTTTTCATGATGTTGAATTTAGCAATGATTTCTTGGATATGACACCAAAAGCAAAGGCAACAGAGGAAAAAATTTAAAAATTTTGTTAGCATCAAAAAGGCAACCTTCAGAATGGGAGAAAATATTTGCGAAGCATGTATTTCATAAATGATTAATATCCAGAATGTATAAAGAACACCCACAACTCAGCAACAACAAACACAACTAAAATGCGCAAAGGACTCAAATAGGCATTTCTCCCAAACAGATCGACAAATGGCCAGTAGGCACATGAAAAGATGCTCAATGTCATTAGTCATTAATGAAATGCAACTCAGAACTATTTCACACCCCTTAGTATGGCTATGATTTTAAAAAAGAAAAGAAAAGAACAAGTGTTAATGAATATGGAGCATGGAACCCTTGTGCGCTGCTGGTGGGAACGTAAAATGATGCAGCTACCGTGGAAAACAGTTTGGTGATCAAACGTAGAATCACCATATGACCCAGAAATTCCACTCTCAGGTATTTACCCAAAGGAACTAAAAGCAGGGACTCAAAGCAGATACTTGCACACTGATGTTCAAAGGAGCACTATTCACAGTAGCCCAAAGGTACAAACAACCCAAGTGTCCATCAGCAAATGAACAGATGAACAAAATGTGTCATATACATATTGTTTTAGTTCATTCTGGCTGCTATAATAAAATACCACAGGTATGTGCCTTTGGCCAGAATCGAACCTGGGATCTTTCAGTCCGCAGGCCAAAGCTCTAATCACTGGGCCAAGTCAGCTAGGGCCCAAGGATATTTTTTCCATTGATTTTTAGAGAGGGAGGGGAGAGAAACATTGATGTAAGAGAGACGCATTGATTGGTTGCCTCTGGCACATACCTGGGGCCAGGGAACAAGCCTGTAACTCAGGTACGTGCCCTTGACCAGGAATGAAACTCGGTGGGAGGGCTGACGCTCTAACCACTGAGCCACACCAGCCAGGGATGGAGAGCGGTTTTCTGAAAGAACAGGATGGGGTCTCACTCGAGGCTGGCTCTGGAGTTCCCTCTGAAGCCTTTCCTGACTTTCCCACGCAGAACTACTTGTCGCCTCCCCAGTGCACCTTGTACAGAAGACTATTAACAATGACTAGGTGACATTATGACCACTTACGTGTCTGGCTCTCTTAACTGTAGGCATGATGGGGCCAGAAACAATGGTTTATTTCTGATGGATAAGAGAACATATTTGTAAAGAGTCCAGCACAGAGGCGGTACCTTCAAATGTCAGACTGGCCCCATGGATCCTCAGTGCTTAGTAAAGTGAGCGCAGTGAGCATCTAATAAATGTGGGCTGAATAAATAACTAAATGAAGAGGACTCTGCCAGGTGGTGAGGGATTACCATATGGTGCCGGCAATCTGACCTTCTAAAAACTTACTGAACTATATAAAAGTGTACTCCAAAAATTCCAACACTAGGATTTAGGTCAATTTAGGCATTCACTTCTTACCTCATTCCAATAATATGAAGTTGGTGTAATTCTGTTCATAAAGAAATGTCAGGACAAGTAAGCTAAGTGCAGACATAGAACTTGACATTAAAAAGAAAACCTGCCAGCAACGTGAGTTGGTCAGAACTTCAACTTCCAAGTGCCTATGGCATTAGACAGTGGTGATGGTGGTGGAGGAGGGACTTTGCATAAAAACGAATCCCAACAGCAAGGAATATAAATTGCACATTCCTAGACCTATGAAAAATGGTAAAAACTTCTGCTTTCAAGTCATGATGTCTTAGGCACCTAAACCTGTTTGAAATGGCCTGATCCCTTTAAGTATGCCTGTAGAACAGCAGTTAAACTGATGCATATGTGCAATAAATATGTAAATCCAGGTAATAAGTTTTACTATTGAAAACTTCAACCACGTAATTTCAAAAACACTCTAGAAGATGTGGACAACCATGAATGTTCTGAAGACATAGGAATGTTCCACAAGATTCAGAAACTTGCAAAATTAGGACAGTACTATTCAGGTCATGCAGACAGGTTGCCAAGGCCCCTCACCTGGATGAGCAGAAAGGTCAGGGTTTTGGAGGGGCCCCTCCTGAGTCACAAATAAGATCTCACACAGAAAATACCAAAGGGTGAATGAACCATTATGAGAAGTCAAAGAAGTCCACTGCTCAATCACCTATCACATCACAAAATTATCATTTCCTGTTTTTTGTTGTTATTGTTGTTTTTTGGTGAGAACAATTAAGATCTGGTCTTCTAGTGACTGAAGTTTATAATACAGTGTTGTTGACTATAAACACTCTACTGTACATTAGATCTCCAGGACTTATTCATTTAGCAGTTGCAAGTTTGTATCCTTAAATAACATCCCTTAAAGTCCCCTATCCCCAGCCCCTGGCAACAGCTATTCCACTCCCCATTTTTATAAGTTTGGCTTTTTTAGATTCCATATAAATAAGATCACGCAGCATTTGTCATTGTTTGTCTCACTTACCTCACTTAGCATAATGTCCTCAAGGTCCATGTCAGAATTTCCTACTTTTAAGACTGAATAATATTCCATTGTATATTAGGTCATACACTTTGACAATGAATTTAATGTTCCTGCCCATCAGTTCTGTGCAAGAGGGGCTCCTTGTGGGCATTTGGCTCATTGTAGGTAGGGGTTCAGAACGAATAGGCATTCGTAGCTGTGAGACCCTGGGTAGGTTATTTAACCTTCCTGACACTGTGAAATAAGGACATGAAAGCATCGGGCTCTCAGAAAGAATTATGTGAAATGATGCAGGGTGCCTGGCACATCCTAAGTACTGCTAGCAACTATCACTCATGGAAAGGGGACAAATCTGAGGATAGGCTGTCATTGGCAGGCTTGGATGATCTAGTTCCCTCATCCCTCCCGATTATATTAAATAGAAATTGGATGCCGGGAGGATGATATAGCTCTAAGCACAGTCTACTAGGGGTTTTCCAGGAAAAGCTCTCTGTTGGACAGGAAACTGCTGCATTTTCGAATCACTGTCCTCAATGCCTGCACAGATCGGAGCATAATCCATACCCAGGCCCAGAACCTCTAAATCCAGAGGATAAAGCTCCTTTCGCTCTTCCACACATGAGGATTTCTAGAGATAACTCCAGGCGGGGTACAGTATTCATTCTCTTCCTCCCCCTCATCTCTACCCCCATCAGATCTCAAGTTGTTTTCAACATTTGCTCTAAAAATGCAACATCTTCTATCTGTCATGGAAATCTTGAACCACTTTGATTTTCTTACCTTTAAACTCGCATTTGCAGAGTCGGCTGCCACTTGCTTAGACAAAGTGGTGCCCAGGGTTGGAAGTGCACGGAGGCCTGTGGTGCTTAAGGGACGTGAGCCAAGGAGGCTCCCCGCCAGTTCCACGGGGGCAGTTAATGAAGCACAAGGCTTCCGCCCTGCAAGGCACAGACGGAGGAAATGGTGTCCAAGCACTTCCCTGACTTCTGCCAGGTCAACAAACACACCCGCGATTCGGGAGCAGGACACAAATGCTGTCCGCTGGCCTCCAAGCTGTGTTTCCCGCCAGAGATCATTCTACACCAGACACCTTGGGAGACAGGGCTCTGTCACAGACCACAGCCGATGGAGAAGCCAGGAAGAGAGGACAGGACGGGAACTGTCAAACACAGACCAGAGGAGGCTGGGATGGGGGGGGGGGGGTAAAGCTGAATGCAGTGGCCCAGCACCACACTCAGGTAAGTCTCTGACCTCTCGATTCCCTCACCTGCACCTGTCTCCTGGTCTAGGTGAGGCCCCAAAGATGCAGTCTCTCATGACTTTGGCCTCTAAATCTGCCAATCTGCTCCCCACGCCACTGCCCAGCTGCATTTCTCACCTTCAGGCTGGGTAGATCCCCCACCTCCTGCCCCATCTCATCCCTGGGAACCTCTTTCTCATTCTCACCGTCCAAGAGGGAGCACTGGAAAAAGTACACCTGTTATGTCCATTTTCTGCCCCCCAATCATATCTTATGGTTATATGACTGTAGACACTTGCCAAACTCACAGAACTAACCACAGTGAGATACCACTTTACACCCACTAGGATGGCCATTATAATAAAAACTGGAAATAACAAGTGTTGGCCAGGATGTGGAGAAGTTGGAACCCTTGTGCCCTGCTGGTGGGAATGTAAAATGATCTAGCCACTCTGGAAAACAGTATGGAGGTTTCTCAAAAAATTAAACATAGAATTACCATCTGATCCAGCAATAGCACTTCTAGGTATATGACCCAAAGAAGTGAAAGCAGGGACTCAGATACTAGTACTCCCATGTTCACAGCAGCACTATTCACAATAGTCCAAAGGTGCAAGCAAGCAAAGTGTTTATCAACAGACACAAAATGATCTACACACACAACAGAATAATATCCAGCCTCAAAAAGGAAGGCAATTCTGACATATGCCACAGCATGGATGAACCGCGAAAAAATTATGCTAAGTGAAATAAGCCAGGCAAAAAGGACAGATATGGTATGAATCCACTTATATATTCTGCGTATAAGCAGTACCTAGGAGGCAAATTCACACAGGCGGAAAGTAGGAGAGGGGCTACCAGGAGCTGGGAGAGGGGAGAATAGAGAACCAGTATTCGATGAGCGCAGTTTCATTTGGGGAAGATGAGAGTATTTGGAGATGGGTGGTGGCGATGGCTGCACAACACCGTGAATATACTTAATGCCACTGAATTGTACTCTTAAAAATGGTCAGAATGGTAAATTTTATGTTATGTATATTTTACCACAATAAAAAACTATACAAAAAGCTCATAGAACTGAATGCCTAACAGTGAATTTTACTGTATGTACATTATCCCTTATGAGCTTGACCTTTTTAAAAATCAGCACCTTCAACCCTTTTTGGAAAAGTTAATTATTATCAATAATTTGTTCTCCCACTCCCCTTCACCACCCTACTGAGCTTGCCAGCTTAAACAGAGACAGAGACAGACACACAGAGAGTGGGAGAGACATTTATAGAAGACAGACTGACGTTTCCCAGAACTCAAGAACCTGTCCCTCGTCCTCGTGGCTTTCTTCTCCCCTCTTCTCAGGCTCTGCCAATCACACAGTTAAGCTGGTCCAAGCCCCAGGAAGTGGCTTTTCCCCTCCTGGTCTCAGTTATAAACTGCCTGAGAAGGATGGCCCGTTCTGCATGGGCTCCCCGGGGGACATTCAGCCTGGCAGGGTCACCCAGCGCAGACATGGCTTCCCACAAAGGAGTGGGATCCACGCACCGGGCAGCCACCCACTGCCTACAGACAAAGGCTGAGCCCGCAGAACCACGTTCAGGGATCCACAACATCTGGACCAAATGCTTTTGTCTAAACCAGCAATTTTCGACCCATGTGCCACAAACATTTTTAAAACTTATAATACCTGACTAGCCTGGAGACCTGACCTCTTTCCCCTTAGATTGTCAAATAAAAAAACGACAACAGCTAACACAATAATAGCCGTCCGGTGTGAATGCCCTGTCTTGAGCCATAAGTATACAGGTCATATAATAGAGCTGCAGCTTATTGATCATGTTGCATTATAAGGCTGCATCTCATTGGTTAATTCTTGGTACCAGAAATCCTTATATAAAAGTAAAGGCACCTGATGTTTGTTTTTTTGTTTGTTTGTTTGTTTTTTAGAGAGGGAAAAGGATAGAGAGATAGAAATATTGATGAGAGAGAAGCATAATCGATTGGCTGCCTCCTGTATGTCCCCTACTGGGGATCAAACCTGCACCCAGGCAAGAGCCCTGACGGGGAATCAAACTGGTGACCTCCTGGTTCCTGGGTTGACACTCAACCACTGAGCAACAACAGCCGACGGCACCAGATTTTTAAAAATAGTCATTTTGGAGCAAAAAGGGTAGGTAATTACTACTACCATTATTTTTGTATAGCAATAAAAATTAACCTATTTTTTGTCAGATCAGCAAAAAAATAAAATACATTTCTGGGTGTGCCACAGAATTTTAGTAATTAGTTTATACGTGCCATGAGGTGAAAAAGGTTGAAAGTTGTTGGTTTAAGCCAAAGACAGAAACAGATAACGCAGCCAGGTAACATCAGGAGCACAACCACACAGAGTGGGAGTGACTTGGGTAAAGGGGGGCACCCATGGTCCCCCCTGAAAGGCATTCTGACTAAAAATAAACATGCTGACTGTTCGGCCATGAAAAGGACTGACCCACGCTGCAACTCGGATGAACTTGAGGACGTTATGCAAGGTGAACGGGCCAGTCACAGAGGCCACCTATTGTCTGATTCCTCTATGACCTGGGTAAGTTTATACCCAGAATAGGCACTTTCACAGAGACAGAAGCAGAGGACTGGTTGCCAGGGACTGGGGGAGAGGGTGGGGAGTAGATGCTTAACGGGGACAGGGTTTCCTATGGGGTGATGAAAATGTTCCGGAATGAAACAGAGGTGTTTGCACAATCCTGTAGATCTACTTGATGCCACTGAATTGTACACTTAAAATGGTTAAAGTGGTAAAGTTTAGATATGTGTATTTTACCACAATATGAAAAATCATTTTGTGATACCGTGAAGGCCAAGAAACGCTATGCCTGGCTGCCCATTTTCCACCTCCAGTCTCTACACATTGGCTGCCAGGCTGTCACACATGAACTTGATCCCAGCAGGGCCAGATCAGTCCCCACTCCCGACAGGCGGGTGCTTCAGCATCTCCCCACCTCTGCACACACGTGCCCTCCACTAGCTGTCTTCCTGCCTTTTCCCCCCTGACAAGCTCCATTACCCCAGCTCAAGTGGTCTCCTCGGAGGCCCCTACTCACCACAGGGGCTCCTGAGAGGTGTTCAGCCTGGGAGTAAAGAGCATGGGCTCCGGGGTCAGGCTCTCCACAAAAGAATACCAGCTCCAACATCTACTGTCCTGTGACCCTGGCTCAGTTACTAAACTTCTCTGTGCTTCAGTTTCCTCATCTGTAGAACGGCGATAATAGTCTTACTTACCTCACAAGGTTACAGAAAGGATTAATGACTTAATTCTTGTTAAGTGCTTAGAACAATACCTGGCACTTAGTAAGTGCCACATGTGTGTTATCCATTGGGTAAACCCTTTACTGCTGGTGTATGTGTAGATCTCTCAGCCTTAAAATAGAAATTCCTTGAGGGAAGGGACGCTGTCTGATTGGGGAATCCCCATTTTCAAGCATTTCACAGGGATGGCACTGAATAAATAAATGTTCTGAACCTCACTGTGAGGGAGAGATGATCTTCAGGGACCCTTAGCTCAGTGTTCTATGAATCTTGGAGTACAGGAGATTCAGAAACACCTCCCATGCCAGAAACCCTCCCTTAGCAATCTATGGATGCAGCCCAAGCGGCACCACTCCTCCCAGCTCAACAGGCCCGGAGTCCATCAGGCCTCCGACTGTTCCTGGGAAAGAACACATGCAGGGCTATTCCAATCAAGCAAACTCAGACCCTATCAAGGGAGCCATTGGCAAGCAGGGGTTCCTCCGTGGTCATCAGGCTCTTCCAGGGTTCGCAAGGCCAGCGGCACTGCCCTTTCTACCCACTATCCTCACACCAGCATCAAAGAGCCTCTACGAAAGCAGCTCCTGGAGACCAGCTGTCAGGCCCCACAGCCCTGCTGGCAACTCCGGCAGCCCCCACACATTGAGGGCCCCAGAGAGGTAAGTCCGAGCAAAGAACTTTTTCTGTTGGCCCATCTAGACCTGGGTGGGCTAGAGGTGGCCAGCAGGTCTGACATGAGGGGCCAAGGGGCTGTGGGTGAAGGACTCCAGGCCCTTCCAAAGCATAGCCGCCTACTCTGGGAGAAGTCCTCACCAGACTTGGGGGCTGAGCACACCCAGACCTCAGCAAGGTCTTCTTCAGGGAGGGCTAAGGCCAAAGCCTGCGGTCAGGCCAGGCCATAAGTCACTGCCAATCTAAAACCTGTCTTTCACAAATCCCAGAACAGACTTTTATTAGGTATGAGCGACCAGTGTGAATGTACTGCCACTGCTTAAGAAAGTGCAGTTTAAGCCCCTCTTTCCTGCGCGTGCAAACACCAGGGTTTGTTTTGGCAATCTGGTCTGTTTCCAATTCAGCTGCTAGAGACACCACAGCAGGGGTGACAGAGATAAAGGGGTGTGGATCAGGTCTGGTTTCGCAATAGCCCAGAGGGTCTCAATTTTATCAAGAGGAGGTTGTGAAAATCTTATGTAACATTCTTTGAATAAGATGAGCTTTCCTTTGACTAGAAAGACACATTCAGTTTTGATTCAGTTGACATTTCTAGAGGGTGCCAGAGCCAGACATTGTATAGCCCTTCACACTGCTGAGGGGTAGGATTGAGCTGGCTCAGCAACACAGGTCACATGCCAGGAAAGTGGGGTGTTGGGGTGGTAGTGGGTGTTGGACTGAACTGTGTCCCCTCAGAATCCATATGTTGAAGACCTAACCCCCAGTGTGACTATATTTGGAGAAAGGGCCTTTAAGGAGGTAACTAAGGTTGAAGAGGTCATAAGGGTGTGGCCTGATCTGATAGAACTGGGAGCTTGTAAGAAGAGACACCAGAGTTCCCTTTCTCTCTCTCTCTGCACAGGGGAAAGGCCACGTGAGAACACAGAGAGAAGGTGGCAGTCTACTATCCAAGGAGAGTCCTCATCAGGTACCAAACCTAATGAGATCTTGACTTGGACTTTCAGCATCCAGAAACTGTGAGAAAATAAAGTTCTGTTGTGTACGCCACCAGCCTGTCATGTCTTGTTATGGTAGCCCCAGCAGACTAACAAGCAGGTCACCACTCCAATGGGGCAAGTGGGCAGACTTGGCTGGCACGTTGAGGCCACCTTTGCCTCAGAGAAGCTCACTGAGGGGCACAGGCATTGAATATCATGACATACTTCCCACTAATGCTACAAGCAAGAGAATGCCACTCCCTCGTACATTCCTAACACCTTCCCATAGTCCCAGTTCACCTTCCCCAGTATTCAGTATCCTCCTGCTATCACTGTGGATCCACCTGAGCCAGGCTTTGGAACCACCACCCCATGATCAAGCTGGATCATGAGGAAGAAAGAACTTTTTTTCAGTCACTTACACATGCACACTTGTCTCTAGGTTCCACATGTGGGTGGCATCAGATGGCCGTGAGGATACTGAGCCTTTGACTACAATAATGGTGTGCCAGGGCTGGGTCCTCGAAAAACGGGTTCTCAGAGACATACCTGGTGCCCTGGCCTGACCTCCTCCTGACCCTGCCAGCTCTTACCCAAGATTCACTCAGGATTCAGCACTTAGTTTCCCACGTGGGAAGTGATCAGCCATTGGCCTGTCCCCAGATATGAGACTGTGTTCCTTGGACCACAGGCTCCCTGGGTCCAACTGTCATCAGCAGGGCTCCCAGTGTTGTGGAGCCATCAGAGGTACCCACGGCATAACCTGAGATAGGACTGGTGAGGCCACACTGAACTGTAATTCAGAGAAGCTGGGTTTTGGGTTAAGTGGGCTAAATATTCTGCTCATAGAGAGAGCAGTGGCCTGAATCAAGGGTGTGAAGGGTGGCCTGACATAGTCCCAGAATTGGGAGCCAATCACAAACCTCAGAGGGGGAAGAAGACTGAGGCACTGCTGGGATGAATGAATAAATGAGTGAATGAATGAATGAATGAAAAATTTTAACTTACCAGCCTGAATCCTCTAGAAGGATGCTAGACGCCCCTCTTAGATGGAAAGGAAGGGTGAAGGGCTGACAAAGACTTGGACATAGAGCACCAATGCCCAGAGGAGAAGGTGGTAAAGAATTTGCAACCATCAGACTATGAGAGAGCCTGGAGCCACGAGGGTGGATGAAGCTGGCCAAGTGCAGTGGGGAGGGGAGGGGAGGGGAGGGGAGGGGAGGGGAGGGGAGGGGAGGGAAGGGGAGGGGAGGGGAGGGGAGGGGAGGGGAGGGGAGGGGAGGAGAGGGGAGGGGAGGGGAGGGACTAATAGTAATAATAATGGTCAACATTTATGAGTGCTTTCTATATGTTCTAAGCACTTTTCCCATATTTAATCTTTTTGTTCTCGTAACAACTCTAGGACGAAGATATTATTACTTTTCCTATTTTGCAGATGAGGAAACTGAGGTACAGAGAGGTTGAGTAACTTTGCTGAAGGTCACAAAGTCAGTACGTAGTGGGTAGTGAAAGGATATGAGTAGGCAGCCTAGCTCCACAGCCCATGGCCGTAAGCACTTCATGTAGCAGTCAGCAACTACGAGTCAACGGATGAGACAGAGCAAAAGTCAGAACTCACAGAAGGAGTTTGTCAAGGATACCCCAGTTCTGACATTTATAATATGGGGATGAAACTACCTACCCTTTTCCACCAGTTGTGAATAGAACGTATATTAGTCCACTCTGAACTCTCTGCGAAAATGTCTTAATATAGGCAAGGTCTAGTTCTTACTCTTAAGTTGGGTGAAGTCCCAAAACAACTCACTCACCCCCGGTCCACCATGAAGGCAAGGGAAATGAGCGGAGAATCACTGTTCAGAACAGCTGGGATACATGTGCCCACAAGAGGGGGGAGCAGAGGAAGAAATGCCTCACTTACTCATGCCTTAGGTGTGAAGCTTCAGAACTTGTAGCCAGGTCAATCTGTACAAATATTTCAAGTTACACCTTCCCTTTGGATATCTTAAGAACACAAGGGAAGGAAAGAAATGTAAAATGTTTATAAACTTTAACTTAATTTAGTTATTTTAAAAAATTGATTTGAGAGAGAGCGGGAGAAAGAGAGAGAGGAAAAAAGAGAGAGATCAATTTGTTGTTCCACTTACTGATGCATACATTGGTTCATTCTTGTATGTGCCCTGACCAGGTATAAAGCCCACAACCTTGGTGTATTGGGATGACGCTCTAACCAACTGAGTTACCCAGACAGGGCTAACTTAGTTTACTTATAACTTGCTTCTTCCCATAATAGAGATACAGAGGTAAATAAGCTATAAATCTATTAATATATACATAAAAATTAAAAATTAAGGCTATGAGAAAGAAGAGGAAGCCAGTCCTAAGGACTAAAAACACTGATATGATATGGTACCTGTTTTGCCCAATGCTTCCAAGCAGCTTGGGCTAAAAAGGAAATAAGATGTATTACAAAGCTCTTGCCATAAGGCAGAGGAAGCTGGCCAATGTCTCTGGGAAGTCAAGGCTTTCCTGGCACCAAATTCAGAAAGAAATTTCTCACATAGAATCTTATGTAGAGAACATGGTTACTCATGATCTCTGAAACACTGCAGCCTGAGACTGATTTTTCAGGGATCCTTTCCTCTGAAAGGATCGCTGCTCAACTGAAACACATTTTTCTAAGCTCTCAGGATTACGTTTGGGTTCCTCACTGAAGAGCTAAAAAACAAAAAACTTCTTATCTCAGAACACTGCTTTTGGCTTTATGGCTGTCAAGGTATTCTGGACAGGAAACACTCTTTGAGGCAGTGCTGATGTCAAAAGAGTAAATGTTTCATCAAGAAACATTTATCACCCACTAAATACAAGACAGACATGAGCTATATGCAGCCTGAGCAGTGAGGAGCCAGAAGGGATCAAGTTGTCCCAAGGGCAAATAGCAATAGAAGCATTGCTATCAGGACACAGTGCCTTGTGTCAACAGCAAAGGAAACTTTGGGCTGGAATTTCCACCTTCACTGAGTCAAAATCCTCAAGAGTGACTGATACGGTTCTAGGGAATTAGCTACCCACAGCATCTAGCTGATGGAGAAGCAAATGTAACCTTGGAGGAAATCTTTTCCAATTTCGACACAGTAGTATCATAGATTATGATCAAGCAATGGGCTTGTAATCAAAGATTAACATGTGTGTTGCCATAAAAAAAATAAAATTGCCGCCCTAAAAAAGGATTAATGTGTGTTAAGGCAGGACTCTGAATGAGAATCAGCAGAAACAGTAAACAACAATCTTTTCTCCCACACTGAAATTTTCAAAAACAGAATTACAGAAATTATGTATAAAATATTTACAGAAAAAATGATGTAATCACGAAGATGAGAAAACTAAAAGAGACTATGAGTAATCAATAAGAAGCTGAGGGGGGAAATGTAGTTTTTACATTTCTATATATGAAAAATATAATGGTTGTAATAAAGAACTCCATAGGTATGTCAAAGAGCAAATTAGATAAAGCTGAAGAGGGAATTAATGAACTGGAACATATATACAAACATATCACCAAGAATGCAATAGAGTAAGGCAAGGTACGAATACAAATGAGACTACACAACACCAAAGACAAAGAGAAGACCTTAAAAGTATTCACAGTAATAAAGGCAGCTCACCTTTTTTAATTTTTTAATTTTTTTTATTAAAATGTCTTTATTGATTTCAGAGAGAGGAATGGAGAGGGAGAGAGAAACATCAATGATGAGAGAGTCATTGATCAGCTGCCTCCTATACACCCCCAGCAGGGGATCGAGCCGGCAACCCAGGCATGTGCCCTGACCGGGAATCGAACCATGGTCTCCTGGATCATAGGTTGATGCTCAACCACTGAGCCACACCAGTCGGGCCAGGCAGCTCACCTTTAAAGGAATGACTGCTAGAATGACAGTAGACTTTTCAACACAAGAATCTGAAGCCAGCAAGTAGTAGAATATCTTTAAAGTGTTAAGAAAAAATAGCTGATGGTCTAAAATTGTGATAAAAAAAAAAATCAAGCCATACATGTAAGGTTTGCACAGCTTACTATTTATTAAGTTTGCCTCAATAAAAAATGAGAACAGTAGTAGAGTGCATATATTACAGACTATTAGAGAAGAAACATAAAAAAAGAGAATATAAACAACAAAATAAGATAATCAAACAAAAGGTGAGAACTAGAAAAGCCTAGAAAAAGTGAGATAATTATAAATCTTTTAAAAAGACCCAAGAAACAGGCCCAAACATATCAATAATTACTACATATATAGGCAGACTAAACTCATTAGTTAAAAGAAAAAGACTGACAATTGCATGATTAAAAAATTATGCGTAAAGCATGAGAACGTGAAAATATTAAAAGCAAAAAGTTGAGAAAAGATCTACTTGACAAATATCAGCAAAACAACAATAATAAAACACTACAAAGCAAATATCAATATTCTCAGAGATAAGAAAAATGTATTCATGAAACGGAAAAGATGCTATTTTATTTTACTTTTTCCAAATATTCCCTGAAGGGAAAAACTGTCCCTCAGTTAAGAAACACTGATGTAAGTAAATAAAAGATGTTATTTAAATTTGGAGAATAAAAGAGAGCACTTTGTATGGAAATGGGGGGAGGGAGTACTTTTATAATGGAGAAGCTTAGACATGACCTCAACCAGCTGATCAAGATCAACACCAACAGTGAGAAGTCACCTTGAGAACTCGAATCCTTGATATGACAGGATGAGAATGGTAGTGCACCCCTGTGGGAGGGAGACATTTAGGTCTCCCTCCTAAAATATCCCAAACCCCAGTCTGACCATGAGAAAAACATCAGATTAACCAAAATTGTGGTACATTCCACCAAACAACTGACCAAAACTCCTCAAAACTGTTAAAGTCATCAAAAACAAGGAAAGTATGAGAAACTGTCACAGCCAAGAGGAGCCCAAGGAGATGTGACAACCAAATGTAATGTGGTGTCATAGGTGAGATCCTGGACCAGAAAAATGACATTAGATAACAACTAAGGAAATCTGAATAAAGTGTGGACTTTGGGTAATAATAAAGTATCAATATTGGCTCATTAACTGTAACAAACCTAGCATGCTAATGTAAGATGTTAATAACGGGGGGAACTGGGTGCAGAGTCTATGTGATTTTTTTTCTGTACCATCTTCACATGTTTTCTGTAAACCTAAATCTATTCTAAAATTTAAAAAAGTATTTAAAATAGTTTTTTGCCTTTTCCTGAGGAAACCATGATGTGTGCTTGTCCACCGATATCAGTGTTCTCCCAAAGGAGGAGTCATCTGCAAAAATGTCACTTCACCTGCTCTATTCAAGGTTCCCATTTGACCAAATATCGTGAACTTTGTTCGCATCAAGTTGTGGCAAAAACAATAGACAGCCCTATGCTGTCGGTGAGCTGTCAGGTCGTCTAACCAGTGCTGAGTCTTGGGGTACTGGCAGAGCTATGGCTTGAATTCCCAGAGTTTGAGGTGGTGGGACTCATCCTTCTGACCACAATGTTTTTTGGAAAATGTTTGTGGGGGCCTCATGTCTGTACCAACCAATACCTGGTGCCATTCGCACCGCAGAGTAAACACAACACAGAAGCAATATGCCACCTGCTCTGCCCTGGCTGCCTCGCCTTACCAGCCCTGGTCATGTCTAAAAGTTATCTTCCTGGCCAGTTTGGTTCAGTGGTTAGAGCATCACCCCATGGACTGAAGGGTCTCGGGTTAGATTCTGGTCAAGGGCAGGTACCTCGGTTGTGGGCTTGATCCCCAGCCCCGGTCAGGGCACCTGCAGGAGGCAACCAATCGATGTGTCTCTCTCACATCGATGTTTCATTGATGTTTCTCTCGCTCCCTCTGCCCCCCCCCCCTTTCTTACTCTCTCTTTGAGGAGCAAAGGAAAAAATAGCCTCAGGTGAGGATTTAAAAAATAAATAAATAAAAGTCGTCATGCTGAAGAAGTTCCTGAACCTCCTTTGGTGGTTGAAGATAGAGTTGAAAGCTAAGAGAAAACCAAAGAGGCTGTTTTTCTTCATAAGAAACTCAAAGCCTGGGATGATATCAAAAAGGTCTACGCCTCTCAGTGAATGAGAGCTGGCAAATTGAGAAACAGTCATCCTATCAGCACAGGGGACCTGGCATCGTCTATAATGAGGACAACGGTGTCCAAGCCTTCAGAAACACCCCTGGAGTTACTCTGCTTACTGAAGGAAACTGAACATTTTGGGTTTTTTGGGTTTTTTGTTTTTTTTAAATATATCTTTATTGATTTCAGAGAGAGGAAAGGAGAGGGAGAGAGAGAGACAGAAACATCAATGATGAGAGAGTCATTGATCAGCTGCAGCCCGCAACCCGGGCATGTGCCCTGACCGGGAATCGAACCCTGATCGCCTGGATCCTAGGTCGACGCTTAACCACTGAGCCACGCCCGGCCGGGCGGAAACGGAACATTTTGAAACTTGCTCCTGGTGGGCATGTGGGCCATTTCTGCATTTGAATTGAAAGCACTCTCTTCAAGTTGGATCGTCTGTATGGCACCCGGCGTAAAGCTTCCTCCCTCAAGAGTAACTACAACCATCTCATGCACAGGATGCTCCATACAGACCTTAGCAGGATCTTGAAGAGCCCAGAGACCCAAAGAGCCCTCTGAGCGCCACGCAAGAAGATTCATGGCAGAGGCCTGAGAAACCTGAGAATCATGCTGAAGCTAAACCCATATGCAAAGGCCATGCTCCCCCAGGCCGGGAACCACCAGCTGCGGGGGTAAAGCAGCAGCAGCACTAGACGCCAAAGCAGGAGCCTGTGGCGGGGAAGGAAGGAGGGGAGGGAGGGAGGGACGGAGGGAGGGAAGGCTGCTGGTGTTAGGAAGCAGAAGCCTTTGGTGGGTAAAAAGGCTGCAGCTACCAAGAAGCCGGCAGCTGAGAAGCCCACAGAAGAGGACCCATCACAGAAGAAAAGAAGCCTGCGGCATAAATCGAAATTTGTTTACTCCATAAAGGTCAAATCACATTGCACAGATAATTTTGAGTGAAAACCTGATCAAAGGCAGTGAGAAACGAGAAAAAAATTTTAAAATAACAAAGAACTTTTAGAAATTAAAAGCACAATAGATTCAATAAAAGGGTTAGAAGGTAGAGTTAAGATAACATCCCAGAGCAAATATAAAAACAGATTAAAAGTAGAGCAGTAAAGATAAGGAAATTAAAAGGCAGTCCCACATCCAAAAGACAAGAGTTTCAGGAAGAAAAATCAGAGAAAAGGAAGTCATCCTCAAAACAGAGAAATTTCCCAGAACTGAAGGATATAACTTTCCAAACTCAAAGGATCCACTGAGTACCCATGTAATAGGTCCCCTTTGAACACTGGGGACAGAGAAGACCAGAAGAGTTTTAAACTTCCTAACAACACCAGAAACAGAAAGACAATGGAGTGATTCATTCAAAATTTTGAAGGAATATTTTCCTTATCTAGAATTCCATACCTAGTCAAACTACCAGTGAAATGTCCAAGGAAAATAATATTTTCAGACATAGGAGATGTCACAATTTTACTTTTTAAAAAAGTCACCAGATAAATCCCAAGCAAATTAACTTCAAGCAAAACAAAAAGAAACCAGAATACACTCTGAACTTTGACTAATACTTGCAAAGACTTAATGATATAATAAATATTGATTTAGGTAAAAATTATATATAAAAGCACATAAAAAGATACCCAATATCATGTGGGAAATGCAAACTAAAATCACAATGCCGCTACACACCTGTTAGAATGGCTAAATTAGAAAGGATGACCAGCCCGGCTGGGCGTGGCTCAGTGGTTGAGCATCAACCTAGGCTCCAGGCGATTGGGGTTCGATTCCCGGTCAGGGCACATGCCCGGGTTGTGGGCTCGATCCCCAGTCGGGGGCGTGCAGGAGGCAGCAGATCAATGACTCTCTCATCCTTGATGCTTCTATTTCTCTCTCTTCCTCTCTCTGAAATCAATAAAAATATATATTTTTTAAAAAGGCCAACCAGCGCAGCCGGCATGGCTCAGTGGTTGAGCTTCGACCCATGAACCAAGAGGTTTCTGGTTCAATTCGTGGTCAGGGAACATGGCTGGGTTGCTGACTCGATCGATCCCCAGTAAGATGCAGGCAGGAGGCAGCTGATCGATGTCTCTCTCATCAATGTTTCTCTCTCTCTATCCCTTTCCCTTCCTCTCTCTCTAAATATATATTTTTTAAAAAAGCTGACCATACCAAGTATTTGGTAAGGATGGATGTGGAACACATTGCTCATATATGTGGAAAACTTTGAAAAACAGTTTGGCAGTTTCTTAAAAAGTTAATCTTACAACTATTATATGATTAGCTATTCTGCTCCAAGGTACAAAGATTTGTACACAAATGTCCATAGCAGCTTTATGGGTAACAGTCTCAAATGGAGATAACCCAAGTGTCCGTCAACTAGTGAATGGATCAGCAGTGTGTTACAGACCCAAAGTGGGCAAGAACTCAGCAATAAAAAAGAAGGAACTACTGATACATGCTACAACATGGAAGACTCTCAAAATAACTATGCTGAATGGAAGAAACCAGACTGAACAAAAATAGTATGCGCTGTATGATTACATTTATACAAAAATCTCAGAAATCCATGCTAATAGTAACAGAAAACCAATCAGTGGTAGCCAAGGGGTGGGGGGAGAGGGGAGGGGGGTAGGTGCAAGTGAGGAAGGGTCACCAAGGGTCAGGGGAAACTTTTGAGTGACGAATATGTTCATCTTCTTTATTGTGGTGATGGTTTCACAGGCGTATACATACATATGTCAAAACTTATCAAACTGTACACTTTATGCCTTTTTATTGTATGTCGATTTATACTTCAGTGAAGCTGTTTAGAAATATGATATTGGACCCCCTGCCCCGTAACACACACCAAAATCAATTCCAGGCTGATTAAGAACTTGAACATGAGAAGCAAAAACATTAAAAAATTTAGAAGGAGCTATGGGAGATTATCTTTCTAAACTTGGGGTAAGGAATTATTTCCTAAACAAGAAACAAAACCACTAGCCCAAAAAAGAAGAAAGAAAGAAAAGAATGATACGTGCAGCTACATTAAAGTCAAGAGCATCTGACAAAACAAATGCCAAAAGCACCAGAAACAAATGTTTTAAAAAGCCACAAACTGAGAAATAATCTTTTCAATGGTGAAACCCTTGACTAAGGATCAGTATTCCGAATACACAAAGAATGCTTACGAGGCAACCAGGCTCCACTTACAGGAAGACGGGGTAACCATACTTTTTCCTATTTCTCCCACTAAGCACATCGAGAAGCTTCAGGCATTATATATAAAACAATTCGATATAAAATATAAGACTCGTGGTGGAGAGAAGGCAGACCAGCTAGGGACCTCAGGACCCAGGACCCAGTGGGGAGTCCCTATATTTCCTTTTTGTCTCATCCGCGCCAGACTTGGAGCCGGGAAACGTCAATGGGCACAGACCTAACACCCCCCCCCCCCCCCCCCCCCCCAGCAAAAGCCTGCTCTCTCCAGCCAAAGGATCAGGAAAGGGCATCCTGGCATGACAGGATGTTTAGACAATTACCTCTCTACTCCAGTCAAGTACCACAGGGGAAATGGTGCCTCCACTCTCACTGGCCCTCCAGGGCTCAGGAGGGAACCTGGATTCCACCTCCTCGAGGCCGTGTACAAGGAGGTGCCCCGACACCCCTGCTGGGGTTGTGGTCTCAGAGCAGGCCAAGTAGGGAGCCAGGACTTTCTCAGAGCAGGCCAGTAATGAGGTACCCCGGCCTATTGCTGGCCACCACATGGCGCATCGGGACGACCACCCTGCCCAGCAGGCACAGGGAGTCCCCCTTGGGTGTCAACAGAGGCAGAGTGAGGACCTGGACAGCTACTTCCACCGGCAGCGAGGTGGCACTCTCCCCTTCCGCCTGCAGGGTGGGGTCATTGAAACCCAGCTAAAACAGAAGGCGCAAAGGCGTCAAGAAGAAAAAGACAAACAATCTGAAAGGAAATGGGCAAAATCCGTGAAGAGAGGGTAATATGGTTCCTACCTCATTAGGGTGTTTTATGATTAAATGAGTGTGTGTGTGCTTAAAATAGTTCCTCACACATCACCAGTTGAAAACAAGAAGTGGTGTTACTGCTACTATTACTATTTCCACGTCACAGAAAATGGCACACATATGTCAAAAAACATGAAAAGATGCTCAACACCATTAGTGATCTGAGAAATGCTAATTACAACCATCTCGAGACAGTAACTCACACACTATGAGCGTGGTGGCCAAAAGATATAAAGTCTAAGGGAACCCTTGCTCATTTAAAGTGGAGAAGGGCCCACACCCACTTTGGAAAACAATTTGGAATCATCTTGAAAAGTTCAACATTCACATGGTTGAAGAGCCAGCAGCGCCACTTCTGGATAAACTCTAGAGAAACTCTCACACACATGCCAACAGACGTGCAGGGATGTTCCTAGCAGCACTGCCCACTGTCAGAAAAATCTGGAAAAACCCAAGTGTTCATCAACATGCAAATAAACCTGGTGCGTAGCCCATGCACACACCGGGACCAGGTGCAGCACCAGCGATGGATGGACCACAGCTACCGGCCACGGCATGGCTGAGCCTTAAGTGTAATGTCAAGTCAGGGAAGCATATTCAGAAACAGGAGACAACTGCCACTCAAACTCAAAACAACGAGTTGTCTGTTTTTTTTTAAAAGAGGGGAAGGGAGGGAGAGGTCAATGTCATGAAAGAAAAAGAAAATCTGTGGAAATGTCCCAGGTTAAACCATGCTAAGGAGACAGAGCTGGATCTGGTACTAGAGGGAAAGAAACGCTATAAAGGGCATTGTTAGGTCAATTGACTGAAGTTAAAAACTTTAGTGTGTTTATGTAAGAGAATATTCCATTGTTAGGAAATAAATACACACTGAAGTAGGTAGGAGTCACAAAATACGACAGCTTCATAGTTCCAAAAAATTTGGTGTGTGTCTGTGTATAAGCGTGTGAGTGGAGGGAGCGAAAAGGGGTAGGAGAGGGGACAAGGTCAACGACAAAGAAAGTGGGGTCAAGTGTTGACAGAAGGTGGGCAACGGTAAAGGCTACGTGGGTGTTCATTGCACTCTTTATTTTCGCAGCTTTTCTGTGAATTTGCAATGATTTTCAAATAAAGAGTTCAAAAGAAGAGGGGAAAGAGGGACTCGAAATTCAGGGCAACAATCACCTGGGGCAGGTGGCGGACAGAACGGGCCAAATCAGCAGGGACTGGTGCCAGCTCTCGTTTGTGCGCTGGCTCTGGCTTTGCAAGGCAGGTCCTCCGGGTTCATTACATTATTACGCTTTATGACTCAGACACTGTCATTCTGTACGTTATCAAGTATTATATTTGAAAAGATAAACAAGAAAAACACCTAAGGAACAACATTTCAGGCTGGTACCAACTGAAGCTCCAAATAGACACTCAATTCCTAGAATCTTTTCATTAGGATGAAATGATTCACTTTTTTTCTCTTTTGCATATTCTACAATTTCCCATCCTACTTCCCCCTTCAGACATTTTTGGGCTGGGGCAGGAGAAGTAAACGTGTAAGTTGGACAGACAGGCAAGTCTCTGCTCTTGAGTTTTAAAACGGTCATTAAGACAACTATTTACCTTCTTTTGGTAAAAGTTTCACCTGTTGAGTCTGGGATACGGTAGGCAGTGGGATGGGTGGGGAGGGCTGGCCTGGATGCCAGAAGACTGCCCACAGCAGGGCAGGCCCAGCAGCCCGGCAGGCTGGCTGCCCTGGAGCAGGAGGAACATGGGAACCGGAGAGGATGACAGGCAGTGCGTGGGCCAGTGGCGTCCACGCAGGGAGAAGGGCTGCCTCCCAGATGGAGAGCAAGGAGCAGGTCAAAGGGTCTGGGAACAGACAAGCTGGAATCTCAGTGGCTGCTGGTAACAACTGATGCCAGGGGCAGTGGACTAGGGGTGACCCTGGGGAGCAGAGGAGGTACAGCCCTGGCCGTGGAGTTACTGGAACAAAGAGCGAAAACTCAAATGCCTGCTGGGGCGAGGCTGGACCCCACTGAATAAAGCAAATGCATCTGCGGGTGAAGCACCTTGTCTATTTTACACATGTGCCCCCTCCAGACATGCACCGAGTTGCCTGTAGGATCTCTGGCCAGCAAAAGGGGCGGCCAGGACTCGGCTCCAGCCACCTGTGGCCAAGCAGGAACGCCCTCGGGTTGGCAGATGTTCTGATTTTTCAAGGAAACTGGAAATCTGAGTTTTACATGTGGTCTATGGATTTTTAAGTGTTGGCTCAAAGCTTTTTAAAATAAGAGTCAGGCTTGACAAATATGTGATGGTTGCCATTTGGTGACCTCCTTACTAAGTGTGTCGGTTTCCTGGGGCTGCCGTAACAAAGCACCATGGACAGTGGCTCACACAATAGAAATTTCTCTGGTTACAGTCCTGGGCTCTAAAAGTACAAATCAAAGTGTCAGCAGGGCTGGTTGGCATCTGGGCCTTTGATGGCAGTCTTTGTCATTAATGCGTAATCCCGATCTCTGCTGTCATGTTCAAGCTGCGTTCTCCTTCTGTGTGTCTGTCTCTGTGTCCAAAGTTTTCCCTTTTTATAAGGACACAGTCATATTGGATTAGGGATCACCCTAACTGACCACATCTTGATCATCTGTGAAGATCCTATTTCCAAATGAGCTTACATTCACAGGTATTGAGGGATAGGGCTTCAACACACTTTCTGGGGGACACAATTCAACCCATAACACTAAGGTACTTGGCAGCCCGTTAAAGTAGCAACTGAGGCCCAGGGAGGGGCATGACGGAGGGCGGGCTCAGAGTCCAGACTCAGAATGATTGGAATTGGGCCACAGAAGGACCTCAATCAGGCTGAGCCTGACAACGCACACCTCCTGAGGCAGCGGTCCCACAGAGAGGACACAAGGGGCCAGGAAGCCTGGCAGGCTGTGCCCCTGTGCTGAGCCTCACAGCCACTGAGGACCCACAGTTAAGCTGGCACCTCAAGTCCATGGATGCCAGGGCCTTCTGACCCTGACTGAGACTTCCGATGGGACATGCCCACCTAGCACTGCACCCGCAGCCTGCGAAGCACAGGTGAAGCCAGGTAGGCCGAAAGATTTGAGAAGTTGGATTGAAGAAATAAATAAACAAAGAAAGACAAAAGCAGTAAAGGCCTGTTTCCTGAGCAGGACTGAATTAGCATGCGACTCTCCAGGACTGAAGCCTGGCCTTGGCAGTCGGGGCTTAGCCTGGTGGGTTCCAGTCCTAGGCGAGGTGGTTCCTGGCCTGCCTGGATGACTGACAGTTCTTTGAGGCCTCAGACTTCTTGGGTGCCCTGCACCACCGCAGCCTGAACACACAAGAGGCAGCTGGGACCTGAACTCAGGGCCTTGATCAGGAAAACCAGGGATCCAGGGCACATCCTCCAAACAGACTTTGGAGTTGTAGGAGCCACGGAAACATTCACCCCGGTCCATCCAACAAACAACCATCTGGTCTATCATGGGCAAAGATGAACGCCTGGGCCAGTGGGAAAGGAGGCGTGGTGGGAGGTGGAAAGGGGGTTCTGACTGCAGGCAGGAGACCTGGTGTGGTTACTCTTAATGACATTAATGCAATTACTTAGCAAGGACTTTATACTGCTGTTTCCAATTCTCATTAACGATGACAAGATTTACTTAATTTCTAAGATTTTATGTTTACACTCCTCGACTTACAACACAAACCTTGGTTTCTGAAGACACTAATGTAATTACTTACGGTTGAATATGTATATTTGTATATATAATCACTTCAAAACAACAATTCCACTTTTATTAGCAACCAAAAGACTACTGAATGCAGTTTAGGTTTTATTTGTGTTTCTTTTTGTCTCTGTCCCACTTGGATTGCACAAATCACTGTGTTTCAAAGTCACTCAAAACAATTCTCTGTGAGGTTGTGCCATTAATTTTGTATACAGGACTGTTTGTTTCAGTTTGTTTTCAATGTTAGGAGATGGCTTTTGTTCTTTTTGGTTTAATTTTGGCTTTCAGTTATGTAAAATGTTTACATGGTTCCAAAGCCAACTTATGAAACAAGGTACATTGTTTGGTTTGTAAACCTGTGGTTTATTCTTCTATTGTTTCTTTTTCAAGATATAAGCAAATGTGTATATATGCATCCAGATTTCCCCCCTTCTACTTAAATAAAAGGCAGCAGACTATACATGCACGGCCTGTACCAGGCCCTCTTCAGTTAGCAATATATCCTGACAATAACTTCACGGTGAAGTTACAGCTTCACTTACCCCCCTGGGCGAATGTGCCATAGTCCCTAACCTGCCCATTCTGGTTGGATCCTTGGGAGATTTCCCATCTTCGGCTATGCAAATAGCGCCATAAATTATAGCCTTGCTCATATGTAACTGTATTCTTTTGAGAAAACTCTATTTTGAATCCTCATTCTCTAACTGTGAACCTTTGGCCATTCATTTAATGTTCCAAACCTCAAAGTTCTCATCTGTAACATGGGAATAATAATAGTGGCTAACTCACAGTTCAGAAAGAATTAACATGCTTTAAAATACTCACCACAGGGCCTGGTACATAGTAACAGTCCATAAATGTTTGCTGTTGTTTTTCCCCCAGTTTGTTTTATTTAGCCTACTACTTTAACAGTTCACTATGTGGCAGGAGAGAGAGAGATGTAAATATTTGGTTGCCTGATGGGGTGTTGAGTGCTACCAGAGGCCAGAGGTACTGGAGCAATTGCTGTTGGAGCACACAGTGGAGGCTCACCTGCTCCCTATCTTCTGTGGTGGAAAGGATCTCAAAGGAAATATTAATTCGACCTTAGTTAAGCCGCTTTAGCCACTAGAGACTCAGTTTTCCCTCTGGAAAAGAAAAGCCAAACTATTTATTCTGTAGGGGTGTCATGAGGAGTAGTGACATAAAGTATGTCAAGTGCCTGGCATTGAGAATGCACATCATAAAGAATGTCTTTACTTGTCTTAAACAGTTCCAACCTTATAACCCTAATATTTCCTAAATAAATCCTGGATTGTAACTCAAGCTGTTTATAATCCTGCTGCAGCTGCAGTCAAGCTCCATGACACTGGACGAGTCCCTTTTCCTTGCTGGAACTCAGGAAAGGATTGGTCTAGTCCCTTGCCACTCAATGGGTGGTCTGAAGAAGTCCCTGAGCCTGTTAGAAATGCAGAGTGCTAGGCACCACACCCGACCCACTAAATTAGAGCATGCATTTTAATAAGACCCCCCCCCCATATTGAAGTTTGAGAAGCTGTGCTCTGGGTGACCTCTGAGGCCACTTCCAGTCTGACTTTACCTATTTTGGGCTTTCCCACCTCCTCACCACAGCCAAAATGCTGAGCATTCTGCCCTGGCCACAGTGCTAACCACCATTTAGGCACAGCATAATCCCACCCCACCCCAAGCATAAAGCTTTCTCCAGCCACTCCAACCTGAAGTGGTCCTCTAGTCTCCTCCAATGACCGTTCTCCTCATAGGGAGAAATTAAATGAGGTGATAACTTGGAATATTCTGTAACAAGGCAATGATTAAGATAAGTTATCATCTCAGATACCAATTACATACTATCAATTTTTTAAATTAAAAAATTTAAAACTTTAAAAGTTGATACAACTCGTTGTTAGATGAAGATGAACACTCTTGTACATTGCTAGTGGGAGTCTATTTTGCTATTGCCCCTTGATAGGGCAATTTGGAAATAATACGTGTGACCAAAGCTTTAAAACTTGCGTATCATTTGACCCAGTATTTCCACTTCTGGGAATTCATCAAAAGGAAATTAAATAGATGAGCAAATGTGTGTATAGGGCTGTTCTCTTCACTATTATTTATACACAAAAGATTGGAAACAGCCTAAGTATCCCACAGTAGAAAACTGGTTACACTTTGGCACATACTTGCAGCAGAATCTTAGCACTAATGCACTTGTAGAAATATAGTTAATCACAAAAAGATATGATCATGGAACACTGAGCTGTTTAAAATAAATATTTACTGTATGATTCTGCTTTGTGAGAAAAGAATCTACCTATGTATCCAGATAAAGATATGCATGTATCATATACAGATTATCCAGTCTGAGAAAGAGAATATCACTTACAGATTTTTCTTAACCTGATATTTCCTGGGTGTCCACACCATGGCAGGTGCGGGATATTGAATTCGCATGGCCCCTGTCCACAGGGGAGAGAGACCTATGTACGGAGGATGCCAGGGAGAAGGGATCAACAGAAAGGCCCACAGGACATGTGGCTGTGTGCCAGGGACATGAGCATCTCTGGCCAGGCTCTAAAATGAACCACAGGGGGTCGGAGCAGGGAGCCCCCTCCTACTGTGTCCAGGCTCAGAGAGGACCCGGAGCCTTGCTGCTGGAAAGGAGCCGTTCAAGGCTCTGCTGTGCCTGCAAAGCCCCCAGCAAGTGAGCACAGAATGAGATGCCTCCTTCACCCCTTCCCCGCAAGCTCCGGCAGGGAGTGGGGCTCCCCTCTGGACTCCTTGAGCACCTGCTGATCTAACACAGACTCTGTGCCTGCTCAGTTCTTCTCAAGCTCACATGCATTTCTCAGCCACTCCTCCCATCTTTAGGATGATGGGAGTTTCCAGGGTCATACAGCCTATGAGAGGCACAGCTGGGGCTTAAACCTGGAGGTGAGTGCTCCCGGCACTGCACCACACTGACCTTTACCCACGCCCAGTGTCAGGGGGACAGAAAGCATAGTCTGTGTCCTGGGAGCTCCAGCTAGATCTGTGGGCATGCCACGAGGGGAAGACGGAGAAGAAGAAGGCAGACAGGATGCCACTCATTCCAGAGCACGGGATGGGCTCAGCTGGACCCTGGAAGAGGTGGTGGCAGGTGACAGACCCACGGGTAATGATAATAATAACAGCAGTGTGTGTGGGGTGCTCAATGTGATGCCAGGCCCTGCTCTACACACTGTACCTATATTAACTCATCTAAACCTCAGTAAACCTATGAGGCGTGTACACCCAGATACGCCATTTACCAATGGAGAATCTGAAGCACAGAGCTTAAGAAACTCACCCAAGGTCACACAGCTAAAAAGTGATCGAGCCAAGATTCCAACCCGGACAGTCTCTCCCCCGCCACCCACCCCAGTGGCTTAAAACAACACAAACTAATTATCCTCAGAGTTCTGTAGATCAGAAGTCCAGCATGGGTTTCATGAGACTAAAATCAAGGTGTCAGCAGGCTATGTTCTTTTCTGGAGGTTCCGGGGAGAATCTGTTTCCTGCTCACTCCGATTGTTGGCAGAATTCAGTTCTGTTGTAGGACCGAGGTCTCCATTCTCTTGCTGGCTGGAAAATGAGGGTTGATCGCAGCTTCCAGAAGCTGCTGCGGTCCTTGGTTCACGGCTCCCTTCCTCCATCCTGAAGGTCAGTACAGACAGATGGAGACCTTCTCACGGCGTATCTCTCTGACCTACCTTTTTCAATCATCTTCCACTTTTTAAATAACTTATTTTTAAAAATTGTGGTAACATATACATAACATGCAATTTACCATTTTTAAGTGTACAGGTTCATGGGACTGAGTGCATTCACACTGCTGTGCAATCATCACCACCATCCCCCTGCAAAACTCTTTCCATCTTGTGAAATTGCAACTCTGCTCTCATTAAACTCTGCTCCCAGTCCCTGGGCAACCACCATTCTACGTCCTGTCTCTATGAACCTGACTCCTCTAAGTATGTCATATAAATGAAATCATACAGTGTTTGTCTTTTTGTGACTCTTTTATTTCACTTAGCATAATGTCCTTAAGTTTCATCCATGTTGTAGCAGGTGTCCGAATTTCCTTTTTTAAGGCTGACTAATATTTCATTGTATGTATATATCACATTTTGTTTATCCATTCATCCATCGATTGGACATTTGAGTTACTTCCACCTTTTCACTATTGTGAATAATGTTTCTATGAACACTAGTGTTCAAATATTCCATACCCTGTTTTTAACTCTTTTGAGTGTGTACCCAGAAATGACATTGCTAGATCATATGGTAACTCTATTTTTAATTTTTTTAAGGAGCCAGCATACTGTTTTTCACAGCATCTGTGCCATTTTACATTCTGAATCCGGGAAGTCTTAATCTACAGCCTGTATCCTTAATTTTATGCTGTCTGTGGAAGGGCGCTCTGGGTACAAGGATCCAGGGATAAAGGTGCAGAGGCAGATGGGCAGGTGTGTTTAGAGGGCAGGGAGGAGGCCATCCCGTCTGGCATGGAGGCCCCAGAGGTGTGCCAGACTGAGACATTTAGACTTGATGCTAAAGAAACAGGGAGCGACTGAAGTTTTTGAGAAAAGGAAGGAGATGTGAAGATGGCCTTTCATTGGGAAGACTGTTCTGGTGATAGCGCATGGCTTGGATTGAGGGGGTAAGTTGGCATGAAACAAACCCTTTAGCCCATGGCTCTCTGCTAGGAGCCCAAAGATTCTCTCTTTATACATTCATCAGTTCATCCAACAACCTGTGAATGAAAAAGGGGCCACATACTAAACCTGACAAGCTCAGGGGGTCCTGCATGGCAGGCCTTACAAACTTGGTGACTAAAGTTATTGCACAGGGTGGTCTGAACATAATTCCTAAGTGGATCTTGGTGGGTAGTCACATCCTAGGCCTGTAGCTTCCTTAGCAAAGGTCAATCTTTACCTTGAGTGAGCCCTGGCCATTGTCTTTGTGTATCTAGGAAAACATACCTTTGAAGGTTCAGAGTAATCTCCTTTACCAGACCCCTGGAAGGCACAACCTCCAGCACCAGAGCAGACCACAGAATCCTCATTGTTATGTTCTGTAGATGGTAATTAATTAGAAACTATCCTGTGCCCACCAATGTAAAATAAGTATGTGTTTCTCCTTTTTGTTTTTATCCAATCCTGGAGATTTCCCTGCTTTAATTTCTCTTGCTCCCTTAATCTACCACCAATGGATTTCACATAACCCTTGGCACATCTTTGCTCTAATGTATAAAGTAAGCTGAAAAATGCTCTGTTCTCCAGAGCATTTTCAATCTGTTGAGATTTTGCTTCTGGGCATGTCCTCAAAACTGTGGCACAAAAAACTCTTATAAGACTTTTCTATAGGCTGGATATTCTTTTGTTGACAAATCAATTGATTTTAAATCCATCACCACACTTGGTCCCACATCCTGGGGCCACAGGGTCTGGGGCTATAATGTGAATCCACCTGGACAGCTGCCCCTAGCAATGTTCAAAGAGGATGCTGTGGGAATTCAGGGGTGTGGGCCAGCATGGAAAAATCAGTATTTGTAACTGACAGGTATGGGAAGAAAAATACCCAAGTCCAGATATTGATCACATACTCCCAGCCTCAGAATACCAGTTCCCCATGGGGCACAGGTTACTATTATTCACAAATGCGTAACACTGGCTGTCAATCCAAGTTATGACTCAGCATTTTCAGAGCTTGGCTTAATAATTAGGAACAAAGCCAAGTAAAGGGACCAAGACCTGTTTGTGTTTTCTGTTGAAGTTTTAATTTTTAAAACTATTTCTCCCCAGAGTCCAATAAAAATAAAATCCCTCTCTTTGAAGCCAAACTTTTCCATGCAGAAGAAAGTTGCTGTCTGTTCTAATGGACACCCAAGAGCTGTGTGCTGGGCAAGCTTCTTGGAGCAGCTGAGTTGCAGATGTGGAGGAGGGCTGGCCAGGCTCAGTGCTCGGCCAGCCTTTCTGGGGATGTCTGCTAGGGGGGTGGGGGGTGGGGGGGCATGCCGGGAGGGACATCACATTGCCCTGGGCCTCTTCTGCTCCTCTGTGTGCCCCACCCACAGCACCCCCCAGCCTCCCTGTCCATCAGGCTCCTTCTGCAGTCCGCCCACCTTGGGGGGGATGGGTCCGGGACTGGGGAGTGGCTGCCGTGAGCCTGCCTTTGGGCTGGGCAGGGTGGTCGAGGAGTGGCCCGGGTCAAGAGTCAGTGCAGTTATGGGGGGGTGGGGCTAGCTAGCCTGAGTAGGGAGGGGATGGCGAGGGAAAAGCATGCCAGGTCCACAAATATTCCACAGCCTTCAAATGCCTGGAATCCTTCCTCCTCTTGTCCATTGGGCTCCAGTCTACTCAAACCTGTGCCAATTTTGAGTATGCATCGCCCCCTGCACCGAGGAAACGAGCCACAGAGGTGGCTTTCTCAACCTCCCAGCACCCACCATCCTTCTTGGTGGGCTTGGACCTCGCCTCTTCCTGCTTCTTCAGGACCCTCTACACCGAACTCACTCCAGCCCTGTCTCCTGCTCTCCTGGCTGCTCCACGCTCCTTCCCTCTAGAACACCTCCCCGCATCTGTGTCCCTTCCAGACACTGCCCACTCAGGCTCATCTCTTCCCCTCTTCCACACCTCCTACCATTCCTCAAACCACTTTCCCTCCAGATAATGCACACCAAATTTTAAGGTGACTTCTTTAATGCTGAATCCAGTGGACACGGTTCAGTGTTTGGTGTCACCTGACCCTGGTGACCCACTCACCCGGGGCCTCCACCCCCCGGCTTTCCTCTCCACCCTGCTCCTCCCAGGCCTTCCCCCTAAACGGATTCTCTTCGTCTTTGTGGGTTCCTCATGCTGGGTGCCAAGCCCTATCTTCTTTCTCTCTCTCTCTCTCTCTCTCTCTCTGCAGAGCCCTCTTGAGAGATCTCACCTCCTCCTGGCTTTTGCTACTGTGGATCCTGAGCCTCAGAACCAAATACCCAGGATCCTGGACACCCCTACAGTGACATTCCCCCTTGACGATCCTCTCTTCCACCCAACCTGTTCCTCTCTCCTGCTCCTCATGGCCACCCACGCCAGCAGCTGAGACCCCCCATACCTCCCCCCTGCCTCTCTCCCCTCTCATAGGGGATAAAGCCCCAGCCCCATCAATTCTACTCCAAAACACCTGTACAAGAATCACTGTCACCTCCTCCTCTTGCCCCAGACCACTGAGCAGCCTCCTAACTTGCCCCCAGCCCCTACCTGAGGTCTGGCCCCTCAAACCCATCCTCTGCCCAACTAAAATGCGACGTGCTCGACACATGCCCTGCCTGAAAACTCCCCATGGATCTTCCTGGCTTTTAGGATAAGTTCAAACCTCTTGAACATGGGGTACAGGACTAAATGATCTAAATGCTGGTGACACTCTCCCCAGTCTCATTGCTTTCCAGCATCACTGCTCCCACCTGCCTTCCCACCCCTACCCTCTCCTCACACACACAGACTCTACTTTCTAACCACATTGACTGAACTCTTATTTCCTTCAATGCTCCAGGCTCTCACTTGGCAAACACAGTTTTCTCTAGACTAGAGGAGACGTTTATTGGTCCTCTCCCCAGTTTCTACTTACCCTTCTTAAGTTAGGTGTCACCTCCCTTCTGAAGCGTCCTGACTCCTCAGGCCTGGATTGGCTGTCCCTCCCAGTCTCCCCCAAATGCTCCTTGTGGGTGGGGACTGTGCCCATCATGCCCACCAGGTATCCTTGCACCTCACACTTGTCCCGAAGCTAAATAATTAGCAGCGAAGTAAAAGAATGAGGGCGCATGATGTGCTGTGTGTGCTGTAGTGACTGGCGATGTGGGTCTTCCTGTGACAGCGCTGAGCCATCCCGCGGCTGTGTGCATGGAAAGTGTCCATTATTGTGGACAGATGTGTCTCTGGGCAAGGCTCTGGCGGATGTGCTCACCCCTTGAGGAGGCCATGATAGGATGTGGCTAGGCCTGGGGCCAGCACCAGCTGGGACACAGACTCCAGATGGCGAGATCTACAGCAACACGCCCACCTCCCATCTATCTATCCGGCCCCACCCCCAACCTGCCAGAAGCGTCCAGCAAGACACTTCGAGACTTATAGTCATTTATTCCTGGGTAAAGGTAAGCCCCTTAACAGCTGTCAGTCTTATTCTACTATCATATCTCCAATGTCTAGAACGGTGCCTGGGAAACAGGTGCATAATAAAGATTTGTTGCATAGATAGATGAGTGGATAAAAGCAAGCCTGTATCCCTAACTGGTGGAAAGGAGTAAAAAATGCCAACATCCCAGCATCAAAGACACAGTGGAAAGGGTCAGAATGCTCCCCAAGGCTTGTCTGTATGGGTACTGGCAGGAGAAACAGGCCCACAAGCTCACCACTAACAGCACGAAGCAGTGTGCAGGAAGGATGCCAACGAATGTTTCACCTCAACCAACAGGAGAATCTGTTACACCCAACGCCCAGCCTTTCAGCAAGGCCCTGTTCTCGAACTCTCTCCTAGCAGCTCAGGGTCTCAGTGGCAGCAGTCCCTTCTTTTGAATAGCTCCCTGCAGTCTGCAGAGCTTTTTCAGCTTTTATCATCTTCACCTCCCTCCACCCTCAACCCCCCTTATGCAGATGAGGAAACTGTGAGCTCAGGGGAAGAAAGTGTTGGAACAAAGCCCAGGCAGACGGGGAAGCCAGCAAGTGGCTGCTGCAAACACAACCTAGTTTAAGGGGGGTGTCGGCGGGATACAGACTGAAAGGCCTCCTGGGTCCAGGCAGGCAACACTGTCCAGGTATAAGACAATGGCGAGCGGCAGAGGCTGTGGTGAACTAGGGGCAAATGCTCTGCACGGTGCTACACAGCTCTGGAAGGCCCTGCCATGGGGCAAACTGGGCTCCGTACTGCCTGGTCTTCCAGTTTTTCCAGGAATCAGGGTTTTGGAATAAAGTTTCCTGATTTTTAAAAAATTTATCTTTATTGTTGAAAGTATTACAGACGTCCCCTCCCTTTTTTCCCCATTGATCCCCTTCACACCACATCCACCCCACTCCCAGGCCTACCCCATAACAATGTCTGTGTCCATGGGTTATGCTTATAGACATATAAGTTCTTTGATTAATCTCTCCCTACTCACTCCTCCACCCCCACCTTCCCTCTGAGATCCCTCAGTCTGTTCCATGCTTCTATGTCTCTGGATCTATTTTGTTCGTCAGTTTATTTTGTTTATTATATTCCACATATGAGTGAGATCATGTAGTACTTGTCTTTCTCTGACTGGCTTATTTCGTTAAGCATAATGCTCTCCAGTTCCCTCCATGCTGTCCCAAAGGATAAGTGATCCTCCTTTTTTATAGCTGCATAGTATTCCATGGTATAAATGTATCACAACTTTTTTATCCACTCATCTACTGTTGTGCACTTGAGAAGAATGTATATTCTACAGCTTTGGGGTGGAATTTTCTGTAAATGTCAATAAAATCCATCTGATCTAGTGTGTCATTTAGGGTCACTGTTTCCTTGTTGGTTTTTTGTCTGGAAGACCTATACAGTGAAATCAGTGGGGTGTTAAAGTTCCCTAATATTACTCCTGCTGTCAATTTCTCCCTTAAAGTCATCTAGAAGTTTTTTTTATAAATTTAGGTGCTCCTATATTGAGTGCATATATGTTTATCAGGGTTAGACCCTCTTGTTGGATTTGATCCCTTTAGTATTATGTTGTGACCTTTCTTGTCTCTCATTATGGTCTTCATTTTGAAGTCTCTTTTGTCCAATACGAATATTGCTACCCCAGCTTTTTCTTTCATTTTCATTTGCATGAGAAATTTTTTTCCACCCCTTCACTCTCATTTTGTTTTGAGGTGGGTCTCTTGTAGACAGTATATTTTTGGGTCATGTTTCTTACCCATTCCGCCACCCTATTGGAGCATTTAATTCTTTTACATTTAAGGTTATTATTGATAGATACTTATCTATTGCCATTTTAATTCTTTATGCCTATGTTTCTCTTTCTATTTCTAATTCCTTTAACATTTCCTACAATGCTGGTTTGATGGTGATAAACTCCTTTAGCCTTTTTTTTTTTGTCTGGGAAGTTCTTTATTTCACCCTCTAGCTTGAATGAAAGTCTTGCTGGATAGAGTAGTCTTGGTTTCAGATCCTTGTTTTGCATTACCTTGAATACTTCATGCCACTCCCTTCTGGCCTGTAGGGTTTCTGATGAGAATCAGCTGACAGCCTTATGGGAGCTCCTTTGTAGGTAACAGATTGCTTTTCTCTAGCTTCCTTTAAGATTCTGTTTTGAATTCTTGGCATTTTGATTATGATGTGTCTGGGAGTGGGCATCTTTGGATTCTTCTTGCTTGGGACTCTCTGTGCCTCCTGAACTTGTGTGACTTTTTCCTTCACCAGGTTAGGGAAGTTTTGTGCCATTATTTCTTCAAACAGGTTCTCTAACCTTTGCTTTCTTTTGACTTCTTCTGGTACTCCTATAATGTGATTATTGTTACATTTCACGTTGTCCCACAGCTCCCTTAAACTGTCCTCCTGGTTTTTAATTGTTTTTTTCTTTTTGGGTTTCTGATTGAGTGATTTTTTTCTACCCTGTCTTCTAATTTGCTGATCCAATCCTCAGGATCCAAAGGATTGGAAAGGATCCAATCCTTTCTCTAATCCACTGTTTATTCCTTCCAATGTATTCTTTATTTCTGGTATGTCATTAAATTCCTTCATAGTTTCCATATCTTTTTTCATGCTGTTGAGCATCCTTACAATCAATATTCTGAACTCTATATCTGATAGATTGCTTATCTCCATTTCATTTAGCTCTTTTTCTGGAGATTTCTCTTGTTCTTTCATTTGGGTCTTGGTTTTTTGTCTCCACATTTTGGCTGCCTGTTTGGGTTTGTTTCTATGTATTAGGTAGATCTGCTAGGACTCTCAGTCTTTTTGGAGGGTCTCTGTTGCAGGCCAATGTCAGATGCAGTTTGTGACTGGCCCTGAGTACCCTGTTTGGAGCTATCAACAACCCTTGGCTTGAGGTCCTCTGCTGGGGCTGGGTGCAGTTGGACAGGACCAAGATGCACACCAAAGTCTGCTTTTCCAAGGCCCGGGTCCAGAAGCAGATCAGGCAAAGACTCAAAGCACTCTGAAGTTTGCCTCTGACTGAAGGCTGATTAATCTAATTCTCTTAATGAGCCTCAGGCAGTAGAAACTCCTCTGGGTAGGGCGAGAAGTTTTCCAGCAGGGTGGGGCAATTGCTTCCCCCTCAGGCAAAAGTAGCAAATTTTCTGCCTGAGAAAGATGTCCTTTGCAGTATGGGGGAATGACTCTGCACAGGAATCCAGACAGGTGCCTTCTGATCTCAATCTCCACAGCCCACAACCCTAGGGTCTCCTCACACAGCTCCAGTCCACTCTGCCCTCCCTCTGCCGGAGCTCAAGGTGAGTGGCTGCACAGAAAACTTTGTGCTTTGGCTCTTTAAGAAGGTGCCTGCATTTCCAGCTGCCTCTCCCTGGCAGACAGAAACCCTGCTGCTTTTCACAGCCAGATGTCACGTGTGCACCTTTCTCAGTTCTGGTGCTCTTGGCTGGGAAGTCCAGCCTGGGGTTTAGGCCCCAGAGTCCTCAGTGGGAACCCCCCCATGGCTCAGATCTCTCTCTCATACCTTCAGCTGCTGCCTGTGGGAGCCCAGCCAGCCCTCTGGCACCTCCGCACGTCTTCAGTTGCAGTTGGTTATTCAGGATGGTTTTTCTATATTTTAGTTGAAATTCCAGTTTAGTCCCGGGAGAGTGTCAGTGTAGCTTCCACTCAGTCCACCGCCATCTTTAATCTCTTAAATTTCCTGACTTTTAATACATTATACTGATTAGGTTCATCCCCCGTTGAAGAATGTTTATCTCATTGGTCATTGGTGTGGTCCATCACTATATCCCAGAGCCTAGCATGGGACCTAGTGTCCACTGGGCCTGTGACAAATATTGTCTAGGTAGGTGGATGGATGGATGGATGGATGGATGGATGGATGGATGGATGGATGGATGAGTGGATGAATGGATGGACAGATGGATGGATGAGTGAATAGATGGATGGGTGGATGTCAGATGGTCAGATGAAGGTATGGATGGTTGGGTGGATAAATGTCAGATGAATGGATGGATAGATGGTCAGAGGGAGGTACAGATGAAAAGGGAGGGAATGAATGTGTGATCAACTAAGTTGGACAGTCCCCAACTTTGCTGCCAGAGAAGAGGTTTCAGTGAAGGTACCTGGTCATTGGTTCCCTAGTTGCAGTGCAGACAGATCTATCAGTTATTCAAAGGCCTCTTCCAAACTCCCATAACACCTCCCAAGAGCAGGTACTCATGTGACTCCTACAAATGCTCCCTTATCATTGAAGAGCTGATATGGGACACACAAAAACTAAAGGACAAAACCTGGGTCATTTTGGCCTAGGGCTCAAGGCTGTGTCAATACACTTGGGTAGGAGACATCTGTGTCACATCTTTAAATGTGAAAACGCTGCATGAACCATTTTGTCTTCACGATTAATGAGACAGAGCAGAAAGGATGGGAACATGGAGATTTGGGAGTTAGGTGGACCAGGGTTCAAAGCTCAGCTCAGCCCAGCCACATACTAGCTATGTGACCTTAAACAAATCCCTTATCCTCTCTGAGCTTCAGAGTTTTTGTCTGCGAGATGGGGTGATAATACTGACATCATACCATGTTTCTGAGGATTAAGTGAGATGATACTATGTTATATGTAAGGCCTTAGCACAGAGCCTGGTTTATAGATGACAATCAATAGATGTTAGTTTCATTTCATTCTATTCAGTTGTCCTAATGGTATCATAAAAAGAAGACTTTATAGCAATAAAAATGTTAATATTAAATTTATTCCCCAAAACAATTCAAGACCAAAATTTAAGAATGAGGAGGTTCAAATGTCCATCAACAGATGAATGGATATACAAAATGTAGTATATAAAAAGGAATGAGGTATTAATTCACACTCAAATGTGAATGAACCTTGGAAACACTGTGCTCAGTGAAAGAAGCCAGACACAAAAGGTCACATACTATATGATTCCATTTATTTAAATATCTAAACTAGGCAAATTCATAGAGACAAAAGGGCTGGAGGTCTGGGAAAATAGGAAGTTATTGCTTAACAGTTGCAAAGTTTCCATTTGGGGTGATGAAAAAGTTTTGGGAATAGACAGTGCTGATGGTTGCACAACATTATAAATATAATTAATGCCACCAAATTGTACACTTTAAAATGGTTCAAATGGAAAAAATATTTTACCACAATAATTTTTTTTTTTTTTAAAAGAATGGGAATTCTTAGCAAAGTAACAATTCTCCTAGTTTGCCTAAAAAGGAAAGAGTTATATGACTTCGTGTTGTAGAAACCTTAAAATCTTTCAGAGTTAACTAGATAAAGTTGTCTTTTGCCCTTTGAGACCTAAAATGTGTTTTCAGTTTATGAAATTTGGAAACATGACCTGGATATTTTGCTTTCTGCAGCTTGGGAGCAGGAGAGAGAAGAAGAAAAACTCAGCAGGCAAGTTACTGCCCTTGGAAGACAACCAGGCATGGGATAGGTTTTTTCTGCTCTCCAATTAAGATATATGTACTTAGCCCACATCAATTCCAGTCGGAACATATTTTAACAGGGACAAGAGTTTGGTCCCAGTCATCTAGCCCAGGACTGGGAAAGGCATGCAGCTGGGAGACCATTTAAAAGCCGCTCACACCCTAACCCTAGTCATCCAGCAAGGACACTGAGGCCACTCACAGCCACCCTCAACCTATAAGGTGTGTCCACTCATTTTTTGAGAAAGAACATACCCAAGGATAGGCAACAAGCTTATATTTGAGGACAATGGGGCATTGTTGGAGGGCAGAATGGGGGCCAGGGAGCTGTCTGTGATCCTCAGGCAGTGTGGTGACATGGCCAACACCAGAAGTCATAATCCAGGCGGGCACCACACACTCAGACAGGGGCACTGTCCAGGCTCAGAGGCAGCGAGCACACAGGGACTGCCGATCACTTCCTCCGCAGGGCATCCTTCCTCATATCCTGCAGTCTCCCCAGCTGAGAATAAGAAGGCCCATCGTGAACCCTTGGACACCAGGCGTGGCTTTCACGGTATAATTCTGGCTCGGAGGTCATTTCAGTAATGGACCGTGCACCCCGGCCCTGTATTTTCTGTCCCTAGCATGGCCTCCTAGCCAGGCCCAGAACTGAACTGTTTAAAGCTCCATGTTGTGAACAAGTTCCTAGTGATTCATGTGGCCTGGAGTTGAAGATGGTTCCCTGGAACTGGCCCGGAAGAGCAGCTCCAAAGCTCTGTTCCTGTTTAACCACAGACAGAAAGTTTCCTCCTCTGTGTCCCTGGAAGCACTGGGGCGGGTGCTTTTATATCCTTTCCTTTCATTCACTGCCACGCTTTATCAGTGCATGTAATTATTTCCATTACCCAGCCGCCAGCACATGTGAAATTCAAACAGACAAACAGAAAACCCTGAACGAGACCTTGAATGATGCACACTGGGAAAGAAACTTTTCCCAATGTGGTCAACACACGTCCAAGATCCCGATGTCCCTAAGATTGGGCCACACGGCAACACTCCACTGTTACTGAGGTACACGGACTGCAAACGTGGCCTTCCCTCGCTGAGTTAGCCATTTCCTGAGGACCTCTCCTGCCCATGATGGTGTATTTGCGTGATCTCCGACAAGGACCTTGAAAACGCAAACACCCATGGGAGTGAGCATGAATGGGAAAATTGGTTCTGTGTCATATGGCTAGGATCTCTGGGGGACAACTGCTTTTAGTATGGCAGTATATCAGTCAGGACTTTTATCTTCAAGTCAGAATGGGGCCAAATTAACTTAAAAAAAAAAAGAGAATGTACTGCCTCTCTTGACTGAACAAACCATGATGATTCAGGTACAGCTGGATCTAGGTGCTCCAATGACACCATCAAGATTCTGTCCCCATTTTTCACTTCTGGTCTCTGTGTGTGTGTTGGCTTTATTAGTGGCGGGAGGGGGAAGGGCTATCTATCCTGTGGCCCCAGCAGCTCCAAGCCCACATCCCACTAGTTCTGTAGGCCCAGTGAAAAGATACCCTGTCGATTCCAAAAGTTTCAGGAAAAGCCTGGAATCTGTTTTTGGGGGGGCTAACTGGGTTATGTGCTTATCACTAGATGGTGGAGTTAGCCCACTCCAAGCCATAGCTTGGGATTAGAGAAGGGGGTTTTACCCAAAGGAAAACCAGATGCTGTCATCAAAAGGATGGGGGAGAAAAGCAATACTGCTCAGCACAGACAAACATCCTGGGAATGGTTGGGCCTTGACCTGACTGGTTCCTGGCGCTTCCCACCGAATGGGGACACCTGACCACACCTGCTGATTCTTCTACAGACCTACCCAGCTTCTAGACCAGCCTGGCACAGGCAGGCAGGCGGGGGCTGACTCTTGCCTCCTTGACACCACAGAGCAGGTGTTTCTTTTTTCAGAGTTCCCTGTTTAGAGTCTTACAGGCTGTGTGGCTCAACAGCTGACTAATTCATTCATTCATTCACTCATTTTTTCACCTAACAGTTTGTGAGCCCAGCGCTCTGCTAGGTTCCATTTCCACGTGCACTGCCTTTTCAATCTGTGTAACTCCGTAAGGTAAGTCTTCTCCCCATTGTAATGATGAAGAAACCACGGCAACAAGAGGTTGAATAACTTGGCTAAGTTCAACAGGGATAAGAACAGGTTACAATAGTGACACAAACCTCAGGATCCTAAGGCTTTGCCCAATAAAATCAGTGCAAAAGGGAAAAAGGCAGTGAGTCCAAGGCTCACAGGAAAAGCTTCATCAATGTGGAGAAAGGCCTCCCAATAGATATGGAGAAAAACCCCCCCAAATGTGTAACAGTTGAAGACAGTGACAGCCTGAGGTATGAAAAAATACTGCATAGGCAGGCTGAAAGAAGATGGGTGTCTGGGGAGTTCTGGAGAGGAAGAAAGCACAGGGTGGGGGGTGGGGAGTGAGGTGAGGTGGAGTAATCCCAGAGGACCTCCTGGAGGAGGTGAAGTTGGGAGGACCTTGAGGACAGAGGGCAGAGGGCAGATTCTGGGCTGGGGATGAGAAGGAAAGGCATGTAGTTAGGTATAGGCATTGGAGTCAACAACTGTGGGTTGCACCTTCCCCGTGTCCTTCCACGTTCTTTTACTAGTACCCCAAGTTCTTCTGGAGAGCCACCCCTTTGCCATGCCCAGCCCACATAAGTTTGGTGGGGTTGATCCTATCCCCTGACCCAAGGGTGGGCATATGACCCAGGCCTGGCCAAGCAAAGCCCCTCATTCTCTCAGCTACAGTGACAGGGTTGGGGGACGTGTGACTATGGCCAGAACTGTGGAGGTCCTTTGCAGGATCCTTCTGGGATCACTGGGGTTGCACAGCAGGTAGGATGTGGGCCTGGAGCTGGAAGGGGCTGTCACCGTCCTGACAGGGGAAGAGCCGCTTGGGAATGAAACCAACTTGGGAACGCAGAGCCAGGGACAGGCAAACAAACCAAGAGGGTGTCAACTGCTTCTGAAACCAGCATTCCCCAGACCCCAATAAACTTCCTTTGATGCTTAAGCCCATCTGAGTTAGGTTCTCATCACCCGAAATTAAAGGTGTCCTGGTGTAGGGGGTGAGTGAGGGGCTGCCAGCTGAGTCTGCAATGGGGTATTTCAATTTCTGAGCTTGGGGGCCAATGATAGAGGTGGGTCAGGCCAGCCATGAAGGGCTTGAACCCCACAATGTGGGCTCAGACTCAGAGCTGCCATCCAGTGTTCCCTCAGCCATATGCCTCTGCTGCCAGATGCCCCAGTCGATAAATGGCTGTTTTGAGGGTGAGGGAATGATTCAGTGACACTGCTCCTTGGAAGCCTGTCTATTATATCAGACAATGTGTGACCCTGCTCCTATCTTTACTCATCCTCAATCAAATTCAAGTTTTCTTTTTTTCTTAGTCTGCTCAGAGGTTTTGTTGAAAGTTATGACTGGGTATTAAAATTTGTCAAGGGATTTTTCTGCATTTATAAGATTATCATATGATAGTTCTCCCCCTTTTTCTGTCAAAATAAATCAGTGAGTTACTCGGATTGATTTTAGAATGTTAACTACCCTTGCATTCCTGGGATGAACTCCACTTGGGTGGGATATATTATTTTAATATGGTACTGGATTCAGTTATGTAAACCAAAACCAAACAAATCCCTGTTTTGTTGTTGTGTAGGCAAGTCATTCTGAGTTAGGTTCCCGTCACTGACCAACAGTGCCCAATAGGCCCTGGGGACACACAGGCTGAAATCAAACACAGCTGGCTTAGCTGGGGGGGGGTGTTCCCAGTGGTCTGTCTCCCCGACAAAACTACAAATTCCCAGTGGATGGGACTGATTCCCAACCTCAGGCCTGATTAATAACTCATTATGTCTAACACAATATTTGGCTCATAAGAAGTGGCCAGGAAAACTTGTTGATGAACTCATAATACTGTAAACCCTTGATTTTGTGGACCTCGATTTAACGGACTTCAGAGTTAACGAACAAAATTTCTGGTCTGATTGTCATATGTGCAAATTAACACCCTGTTAATTTTTAAATGCTTTTATCTAAGATTTGCTTATAATTAAATGAACAGGTTATATTTTTTTGTTATTAATTCACTGTTTAATTTTTTATTTTATTTTAGAGAGAGTGGAAGGGAGAGAGAGAGGGAGAAACACCAATGTGAGAGAAACACATCGATTGGGATTGGTTGTCTCCCACATGGGCCCCAATCAGGGCTGGGGATGAAGCCTGCAACCGAGATACATGCCCTTGGCTGGAACTGAACCCGGACCCTTCAGTCCAAGGGCTGACGCTCTAACCACTGAGCCAAACTGGCCAGGGCTAATTCAATGTTATATTTAGGCCATACGTTGAGAAAAACACTGTAGTAATTTCACCAACATAAATAAATATTGCATATCTACAAATATAGTCTACATATTGAAATCAAAGAGTCACCACTTGTAAACAATGTTTGGCAAGTGATTAGCACGTGATCACACAGCATCGTGCTCAGTAATTGGTTCTGTTGTCCGTGGCGTGACTTTCTGCAGCAGTTTTAACTCCTGCTGGCCGATGTTGCCACATGAGCTAAGCCAAGCCCAAGCCGTGTGCATTTGTTTACTCGCATGACTGGTGAATGCACGCATTTCCTAGACCTATTCAGTATAAATTGAAAATTACTGTAACACAAATAGAAAACTTTTCTGTGAAATTATACTTTTCATACATGCTTAATTTTAATTACACAAACATGTCTACATAAGTAAAAACAGGTAAACTAACTGATTTGTCAATTTTTTAACATGCACATTCGGAAAACCTACTTTATTTTATAAAGAACTTATGGCTTTAACAGACACCCCCTCACCTGAATTAGTCTGTTATATGGAGATTTTACTGTACTGTACATTTTCAAGTATTCTCAATTCTCGTGTTGTCAGGGAGCAACTCTCAAAATGAGCCAGGTATTATTTGCTTTTGAGATTGAGGAGGGTCCAGGTCCTAGTCCCAGTGAGCTCGGGCCAGGGCTTTCCAAAGCGGCCAGTGCCTCGGCCAGCCTTTTGCTTCCCAGCTTATTTGCAGTCCTGCCCTGCGAGGCAGCCGCGCTTGTCTGCCAGTGGAGGGCGAGTAAGCATGAAGCAGGAACAGTGAATTTGGAAACCATGTCACAAAATCTTTGACAGCCCTACAGAAGTGACTTGGCAAGACTTCCAAGGCTTGTTCAAAAGGCAACCCAGCCTCCCCATGGCTCTCTCTTGGGACACTCAACCTTAGAACCCAGTGACCATGTTGTGAGGAAGCCAAGCAGCCACATGGAAGTCCAGGTGCAGGACCCAGCTGAGGTCCCAAGTGACAGCCAGCATCCCCTGCCAGATGTGGAGTGAACCTTCAGATGACCCAGCTTCCCAACCAACACTGAGTGAAGTTGAGACCAGCTGTCCTCGCTTAGCCCTATCCAAACTGCAGATTCACGACCAAAGTAAACGCTTTAACTACGACGTTTTGGGGTAGTTTGTAACACAGGCACAGATAACTGGAAGAGATAATACAGTTCAACTCACCCATTTGACAAGTGGGAGCAAGTCCAGAAGATGGAAGTGACTTGCCTCAAGGTGACCCAGAGTGGGACATGGACCCAGATCTCTTGATGGCAAGTCAAGTGCTCTTTGCATCCCCTGCCTGGGGCTCACCCAACACTCATTCCAACCCCCTGCTCCCTGACCTCTCTGTGAAGATGAAGCCTGCCACCAAGGATGCAGGGATGGAAATATAAAAAGAGCTTGGGTTCCAGAAAAGTTTCTGAGCAGCCACACTAGCCCTGGACTGCCCACCTCCAGGATTAGCATCCAGAGAAAATAAATCCCCAGGCAGTTAAATTAGGGTTTCTGTTCTCTGCAGCCAAATGCATGTCTAACTGATACACTGTCTTTTAGACTGCACCGGACTCAAAGTTCCTACTTTCCAACTTATTTTATTACCATTGCCAAAAAAACATGTAACCAACTTCAGAGAGCTCCCCACTGCCACACTTGCTGCTAGAATCACCCATTTATTCATAGCAAGCTGGTCTTTGCCCCTCCTTAGCCTTCTAAGCTGACAAGGACGTGCCCAGCACACTGCCTGCTCCCTCTGGCCAGTGAAAGAGAGAGGGTGCTTGGGCTTCAACACCACCTACAACACTAGGCTCACCACGGGCTGCCCAAGCCTTCAGAGGTGGGACGAGACAGGTTACGCAGCCCCCGACTGACAGCCAGGATGGGGGGCCCCAGTATAAAGGCACCGCTGCAGCCTGCACACCTCGAGCATGCGTGAAAGCTGGCTTGGGTGTGTCATCTGCTGATGTGGGTAAAGTTCACCTGGAGGACCCCGTTTTTGGGACCTGTCCTAGTGGAGGCCTGAAGTCACCCCTGTATAGAATCAAGAAGCTGAGGGCTCCAATTAGGAGCTTTACAGCAGGCACATTTTTTTTTTTTGCTGAATCTGTTTCTGGTGGTGATTTAGTCTTGTCCCTTTAAAAATAATCAGGTCATTAAGAGGAATCTCTGATAACCCCATGTCTTAGGCAAGGCTCCTGGGGCCAACTCACTTTGTGGCTGCCTTAATCTAAAACACATGGGGATGGAAATGGCCTTTCAGGAGGAGTCTTGCAGAGAGAGAGCAGCAGGAGTGTCCCTCCACCTAATGCCACATGCATTCAGCTCAAAAGCCCCAAAGTGTCCTGAGAAAAAAGCTCCAGAAACTCACACTCAAGATGATCCCTGACAAGTCTAAGCTCTTGAGTTGCAAAGGTATCTGCACATGACACTTCTTGGGTCATACGGTAACCCCATAAAAGTGGGGCGGTGGCTATTACAGTCCCCATTTTACAGATGGGGAAACAGTCTCAAAGCACTGAAGGTACTTATCCAAGGCCACATGAAAGTGAATGAGTGCTAAAGATCGAATGTTTGTGTCCTCCCTAAAATTCATATGTTGAAGCCCTAACCCCAATTTGATGGTATTTAGGGGGGACGCTTTGAGAGATAATTAGGCTTGGATGAGGTCATGAGGGCGGGGCCGAATGATGGGATTCCCGTCCTTCCAAGAAGAGGAAGACTAGAACCCCTGCTCTCTCCACCATGTGAGCACAGGAAGGATACGGAGAGAGCGGGAGTTCTAGTCTCTTCCTCTTCTGGACCATTGTCGAGTGTACAGGTCAGTGGCACTAAGTGCATTCACATTGTTGTGCAACCATCGCCACCATCCACCTCCAGAGCTTTTCCATCAGCCAAACTGAAACCCTGTGCCCATTAAAGCAACTTTCCATTCTCAACTCCCCCACCCTGGCACCCACCACTGTACTTTCCGTCTCTATGAATCTGCCTGCTCCAAGTGGCTCACATAGGTGGAATCATGCAGTATTTGTCCTATTGTGTCTGGCTTATTTCACTTGACATAAGGTCCTCAAGGTTCATCCATGTTGTACCATGTATCAGAATTTCCTTACTTTTTAAGGCTGATTAATATTCTATCACATGGAAATGCTACATTTCGTTTACCTGCTCATCGTATCACAACTTATCCTCATTAGTGCCAAGGAACTGAATGTGAGAAGCTTCTCCTTCCTTCTCACAAACTAGCCCCAAATGGCTTGTTCACCTGTCAGAGTGTGGTCTCTGCCCACCATCTCCGCTCTAGGAATGGTTCCTACAGAAACACTCGTGGACAGGAGGTGCACTGCCTAACTGTGGGGGACAGCCAGTTGTCCTTTACGTTCTAATTTACAGTTTGTCAGGGACCAATACTTTTGTGAAATACAATAAAAGTAGAAAATGAAATTAAAAAAACCAAAAACATAAAAGTACTAGCCCATTTAAAAATATATATTAAATTCGACAGACATAAAATTACTGGTTAAATTGCTATAAAAGTTTCCAAACACTCTCAATTTCTATCCCAATCTTGTTATAGACCCATAACAAGGGCCGGCACCCATTCAAAAACCACATTTGGAGCAGCACTGCCTGGAGCATTGTTTAACAGCAAAAATTGAAAACATCTAAATGACCATCAGGAACATACTTGTTGAGTACACTTTGGTATATCCATATTAGGGTTTAGCAATAAAAAATAATGAAGCATATGAGTTAGCAATTCCACTCCTAAGTACATAGCCAAGAGAAACGAAAACATAAGTTCTCAAAAACACTTGTACACAAATGTTCATAGCAGCTTTACTTATAATAGCCAAACAGTTAAAACACAAATGTCCATCAACAAATGAATGCACACAAAAAATGTGGTATGACCATACGATAGAATATTATCCAGTCATAAAAAAGGAATGAAGTCCTCAGATATGCCACCACATGGATGAACATAGAGAACATTATGCTGAGTGGAAGAAGCCAGATACAAAAGGCCACATATTCATGATTCCACTTAAATGAAATGGCCAGAATAGGCAAATAGATAGAAGGACTAGAAGGTGATGGGGTGATGAAAATGTTCTAAAAATGGGGAGGGCTGCACTACTCTGTGCATACACTAAAAATCACTGAACTGTATACCTTAAGTAGATGAATTATATGGTATAGGAATTCTAACTTAATAAAGCTATTATAAAAATAATGAAACAGATTTCTATAGCTATTAAAACAATTGAATTATTTAAAAGCTACAGAAAATCCTAGGTGTTTTCATTAGTGATTTCTTCCAACTATTTAAGAAAGAAGCAACGCTACATCTGACCCTAATTTTTCCAGAGAACAGAAATAGGGCAAATATTTCCCAAGTCATTTAATGAGACCAGCATAACCTTGATAACCAAAACCTGACAATAGAAGAAATGAAAATTACAGACCATCTTTCTATCAAGACAGATACAATATCCTCAAACAAACTGAATCCAGCAACATACTAAAATAATATCTCCCACCCCAGTGGAGTTTATCCTAGGAATGCAAGGGTAGTTAACATTCTAAAATCAATCAGTGTAACTCACTATTTTGACAGAAAAAAAGGGAGAACTATTATATGATAATCTTATAAATGCACAAAAATCCCTTGACAAGTTTTAACACCCAATCATAACTTTCAACAAAACCTCTGAGCAGACTAAGAAGAAAGCTTTAATCTGATTGATAGCTACCAATAACCTAAAGCAATGGTCATACTTAATATTTCCTCTGAGTTCAGTTATGAAAACAGGGTGCCTGCTATAGAAGTGGTAATAATTCTATTCAGCACTATGGAAGGTTTTTGCCAAAGCATCGAGTCAAGAAAAAAAATTAAAGGCATAAAATAGGAAACCAATAAAAATCTATAGACGCTATGATAAAAAATACCCAGACAATCTAAACAATGATTAAGCTATTAGAGTTAACAAGCCAATGTGGCAAGGATGCCGGAAACAAGGACAACATGAAAAATCATCAGCAAAAACAGAAAGCAGATTTATAAAACGTTATTGTTGAAAATAGCATCAAAAACCAGTAAATTCATAGGAAGAAATCTAATAAAATATTTGCAAGACCCCTGCACTCAAGATGTAAAAGATTATGCCATGTTCATACATTGGATGCCTCACTATTGTGAAGATGTCATTTCTCCCTAAATTAAATATATAGTCAACGAATCTCATTCAAAATCTCAGCAGTTTTCTTTAAAAACAGAAACTGGCAAACAGACTGTAAACCTTATATGGAAATGCAAAGGCCCAAGAATAACTAAGGCAATCCTGAAGCACAAAATACTGATGCTTCGGTAACTAAAATAATGTAGTCCTGGCCCATGGACTGAAAAAAAGAAGAGTGGGGCAGAAAAGGCAGTCCAGATGAAGACCTGCACAGCCACCGGGACGGCTGAAACAGAAAGACAGAAAGTGCCCCGTGCTGGTGAGAATGTGGAGCACGTGGGATTCTGGAATTCTCATCCGCACTTGGAAAGGTGTATTTACTGAAACTGAACATCTGCAAACCTTATGCACGGCAATTCCACTGTACAGTGTAAACACACAGAAATGCATACATATTTTCACAAAACACATACAAGATCGCTCATAGCAGCACTGCTCAAAATAGCCCCCAACCTGGAGATTATTCAAATGCCCAACAATAGGACGATGAATAAAGAAATGAATGATCCACAGCTACACACAGCAACCTGGATACATATACTGCTCAGCTGAGGGCTAAGGAATCTACGCCACGTGAGCCCATCCATTTAGAGTTTAAAACAGGCAAAGCTGGACTGTTCTGTGTGAACCAGATGGCAGTGGGAGAGTCTCTGGAGGGCAGGTCGTGTGCTGTGCCTTGGCCTGGACACAGGTGTGTTGTGTCTGGAAAGTCACTAAACGGCATTTAGGAAAAGTGCTCTGGGTTGTATTAAGTTCCATTTTGACAAACAGTGAAAGCAAATAATAAGGCAGACATCAGAGGTATGAATATGCCGATATGAGAGTGACAAAGGCTGTTTGTGGATGCGGACACAGGATGTTAAGCGTGAGCGCTCGCTGCCTTTCCACCGCCTCCTGCGGAAGCGCCTGGCACTGTGGCCCAGGGAGGCTGGTGGGGGGAAAGGACAGGACGGCGAGAGTCAGAAGGGGCTGGGAACAAGGCGGGAGGCTTTTACGTTGCAAAGAGTGAACAAGGTTTGGAAAAGTGAAAATGGTGTGGAGAGAAATTGGAAAAGGTCCAGGAAGGCAGAGGAGAAGGAAGGACCAGCGCTCCTGGAGGGAAAGGGGGGGCAGGTAGGAGCAATGCAGGGACCCCCCCAGCTGACTGCCTGGAGTCAGGGTTTGGTAGTGATTTGAGACTGACAGAGAAAGGTACCTTTAAGTTGTGAAGACAAAAAACAAAGTTCAGAATACCACGCATTATTTTATTTCTGTAAGAATTTATAAGTAGGTATTTGTTGCCGTGGCCGGTGTGGCTTGGTTGCACCAGAAGATGGCAGGTTGGATTCCCAATCAGGGCACATACCCAGGTTGAAGGTTTGATCCTCGGTCGGGCGTGTATGGGAGGCAACTGATGGATGTTTCTCTCCCACATCAATGTTCTCTCTCTCTCTCTCTCTCCCTTCCTCTCTCTAAAATCAATAATAAATAAATAAATGTGGATATTTGTTTAAGCACAGGAAAAGGTCTGGCAGAATGCAAGCTGAAGTGATTAAAGATTTACATCTAGTTCATGGGATGGCAGAAGGTGGGGAGGTGGAGGTACAAAGCAGACTTTTTTTTAACTCTAAAGCTATGGGTTTTTAAGGGGTTTTTGTGGGTGGTGTGTTTTTTTGTTTGTTTGTTTTTGAGTAAGGGACAGTGAGTTAATTTTAAGCACAGTTTGCTTTTACAATAATAATTTTGTAAAAGTAAAAGGCTGGAAAAGGGTCCCTGGAAGGAGTGAAAATTGATGGAAGAAATATCAATAACAAGACATGCAGATGACTGGTGTGGAGGGAAACTAGAAAAGTTCCAAGCAGAAAGTAGCAAAGAAGTCAATTTGAAATGACTTCTGACGAAAGTGAAAGAAGAAAGTGCCAAAGCAGGACTGCATCTGAACATCAAAAAGACAACAATCATGACCACAGAAGAAATACACAACTTTAACATAGACAATGAAGACACTGAAATGGTTAAAGATTTTGTTTACTTTGGTTTTAGTCATCAATTCAAACAGGAACTACAGTCAAGAATTCAAGAGAAGACAGACTCGGGGCAACAATAGGAGGCTTAGGAAAGATCACTAAGAGCAAAGATGTGTCATTAGAGACCAAGTCTGGGGTCATCTACACCCTCGTATTCTAGTTACTATGTATGAATGTGAAAGTTGGACAGTAAAGAAGGCTGATAGGAAACATAAATGGGTTTATTTGAAATACGGTGTTGGAGGAAAGCTCTATGGATACCCTGAACTTCCCAAAAGACGAACAAGTGGCCCAGAACAAATTAAGCCTGAAATGTTGCTGGAAGCAAAACTAAAAAATTGAAGCTGTCCTACTTTAGGCACATCATGAGTAGACACGGTTCTTGGAAAAGACAATAATGCTGGGAAATTTGAGGGCAGCAGGAAAAGAGGAAGATGAGATGGATTGCCTCCATAAAAGAGGCTGTCGGCATGAATCTACAGGAGTTGAGAAAGGACACTGTGGACATCACTCATTTGTAGGGTCACCAGGAGCATGTAACACACAGAGTAGGAAACGAGCATCTCATTTCCTAAGTGAAGCGCTGGAGACCAACTCAGTGGGCCTTAGGGGATTCTGGCCAGAGGGTTTGGAATCATCCCACAGCCAGCCTGAGAGTCTCAGAGCCCTGGCCCCTGGTGGGGATGGGGCAGATACACCCGGTTCATGCATCACTTCTCCACCCCTCTCTCACCTTCACCTTCTTCCACCAAGACACTCCCCCTGCATTCTGAGGTACCCTCACAGAACTTGACTCTCACACTCTCCTCTACCCCTAGTCCCTGATGGAACTCCTGGATCCCCAGTGGGGAAAGGAAAGGAGGACAGGGTGCACCCTAAAGGATCAGAGAAGGGACTGGAAGGCACTACTTTGTCCTGGAAAAAATTAAGCCCAACTCTTGCCTCAGGGGTGGTGGAGGTCACTCCTGGGCAGCTGCTCCTGGTCTTCCTCAGGAGACAACCCTTGTCCTCTCAGAGCACCCCCACACACAACATACAAAGAAAATGCTAAGAACTACCCCCTCCTGCAGGTCACTGCAAAGCCCACAGTCACAGCTAATAAAGATGCTGTCCTGTGCTCAGGTGAGCTGTCAGCAAGCACTTGAGCCAACACGGTCTGCCTTTATCCTCAGCTGTGTGACAGCCAATTCCACCAACGGGAGGTGACACTCAGGGGTAAAGTCACTGTGCAGTCCTTCTCTGGTGGCACGGTTCAGGTGCATTCCCTGAGCTGTGCTTCCAGGTCACCTGCTGCCCCACCCACCCAGGGGCTCATGTGGCCTTGTCTATACATTTTTTAAAGGTATATTTTTCAGAAAGTACTGCAAGGGGAGGTGGGTGCGTGAGCTTCTAGTGGGAGAGGTGGCCCGAGCCCTCCTTGACTGTGGTCATGCAGTCGTCCTCTGATGCAACTTCCTTTCCTAGTGAGCTCTGTTCCCCTCGGGGCCTCAGCCTCCAAGCTTTGAACTTCTTTCCTTGCGGGCCTGTGAGCAAGCTGCACGGGGCTGCTTCTGAAGAAATGACCAGACAACAGGCCACTTCAAACCCATTAGTGTCATGAAAATCATGACCTGGTGTGGAAGGCAGCTCAGCTGGTATTCAGACCTATTTCTAAAGATGGGGCTGAAGAATGAAAAAGAATAGTGGGGCAGGGAAGAAGAGCCTTGGATCCGGAGGGAAACCCCATGACCACCCAAAAGAAAGGGCTTTGAAATGCTGACTGTTGACCTTCTCTGAGGAAGCAGAGGGATCTCAAGTTCAAGTGCTCCCCAAGGAGCCAGAAGTTGCTCTTCTGCCATCTTTGAGCAAGAGGTTCACTCAGGGATCCTGGCATCAAATGAACCAAGAGTCTAAGCAGAAATGACATTCTTTTCTGCGGAGGAGGCAACAAAAGAAAAGTGCCCCACCCTTTGCTGTCCTTGCTCCCTAAGTGCCCATCCCACTAGAAAAATGATCTGCGTCTGACTCTCTCCCAACTCCTGAGGACCCAAGGGTAAATAAACAGACATTATTAGATGCCTACTGCAGGCCAAAAATGTTTTGAGTATACGCTAAGATCAATGTTCCACATACATTGATCTGGGTACATCCTGAAAACAAAGCCATCAGGTACATAATGTGATCCCGTTTTACAAACAAGGAGTCAGATAAGGTGCCCGAGGTCACATAACAGATAGGTGGCACAACTGGCATAGGTGGCACAACTGGCATTTAGGGGCAGGCTCATCTGCAACCAAACCCAGACTCCCCACCCCCTATTGAGTCCTGGCACGCACGCGGGGGGGGGGGGGGGGTGCTCTCTGGGCCTCTCAGCCCTGCAGTGGAAGCCCCTGGGGCACAGGGATGGACAAGGGGTCCAGGCCCACCCAGTAGGACTCTCTCTCCTGAGACCCTGAATCTCAGGCAGAGACACACAGGAAATAGCGCAGACACATGGCTGAGGCCTCTGCTTCGGGGGCTGCCCACCCGCTCCTGCGCCTAGACCGGGGAGCTGCCTGCATGTTGTCCTTAGCACTTCACCTCTGTGAGCTCCTGCCTTTCTTCCACTACTTCCCCTTTCTCTCTCAATCTGCCGGAGTGAAATTCTGTTGCTAGTGACCAAAGGACACTCATTTGTTCGCCATCCATCAGGGCTCCCTCCCTCTCCTCTGCTCCCAGAACGCCACTATAAACACTCAGAGACAATGAAATGAGAACACCATGTGGCAGAGTGACACAAAGCAAGCTAGGTTGAGAGATAAAGGAAAAGGGGTTATTTCCATGTGTTTCAGTCTACAATTTGGCAAGGACAGCTACCGTGTCTATGCCACCAGCTTCCATCAGCCCAACAAGGATGGAGGCATGCTGAGGCTACCCCATGCCAAGGATGGGCAGTAGGTTCATGGCAGGGCATGCCTGTGCCACCTCTCAAGGCTGCAGATAGCCCAGCTTTGGGGTGGCACACGGAGCCTCTGTGAGGCCTCAGGAGGAAACACTGAGAGGCTCAGTGGTCAAAGGAGAGAGACTCATGTGCAGAGGTGAGGTTCCCAATCCAGGGGATGCCCAGGTCTACACAGCTCCCCAAACCTCTTCAATTTAGGCAATTTAGGGATTAGAACAGAATGTGCTAGCTGCAAAGGGTTGAGAGGGCTTTTCAGGAAGAATATTTCTGAACCATTTCCCTGTAGGAAAACATTTCTGACGCAGAGTAGCAAGCACCCCCAGGCATCAGGCAGGACCGGATCTGATTTACCGGGAAGGGACGCTGGCCAGGGCCAAACCAAACGCTAATGACTTCCAATCATTGGCCCTGGAGCCAACTCAGAACTAGGCAGAGCCAAGCCCTGGCCAGAGTTAAGCCGAAGATGATCTAGGAGAAAAAGTCAAGTGGTGAAAACATGGGAACAACTGAAAGGGAGTGAGGATATAATCTAATAGCAAGAAGGGGCTGGCATCCCATGAATGGACTTCTCCACCTGAGCCAAGAAGCTGCCCCATGCAGGCAAGCGAGTTCCTGGACAGTGTGGAATTTAGGAAGGACAATGCCACTGTGGCAGCTTTTTAAATAGATTTTACTACCCCTTCTCTGTAATGTCCTCTAACAGACTTGTGACTATCACTCCACAAATCACCCAAACATATTTATAAGATGAGCTGAATTCCACGGGCCCCTTTAGAGAGGGCATAGTTTGTCCTTTCTTCCCTTGCCCCCATCTAACAATCACTGGAGGGCCTGGTATGAGCTGGGCCCTATGCAGACATGGGAGAAATGTCAGGGTTTCACAGGCTGGGGAAAAGGGGGTGGCAGGCAAGTGAAGCAACATCAACTACATTATGGAATTGTTTGAAGGGCACCCCAAGTGTGGCGTGATCAGAGTGGGGGGGCAATACATGGTGCCTAGAAAATGGGAAAGGTTCCCAGAAGAGGTGAGATTTAAGCTGGACAGTGAAGAATGAATGTAGATTCTTCAGGTAAAAAGCCAGGAGGGTTGACCTGGTTACTCTGTGGAGGGGAGCTCAGCAGTGAAATCCATCTGGGCCTGTGTCCCTATAGTCAGATGCTGTGGCAAACCCAGTGCCCCAGAGAATGGTTACATGAAGTGCTCCAGCCACAGGGGTAACTATGGAGCCACCTGGGAGTTCTGCTTCGGTGGCTGTGAGCTGCAGGACAGCCCTGCCCAAGTATGTCGATCCAACCTATGCAGTCAGGAAAGTCAATGTGGGCATCAGAACAGTAGCTGCACTTCTGGATCAGTTTTAGGAGAAAAGGAGACTTCTAATCGTGTCTACACCCACAGCCTGAAGCCTCCTCTAGAGGTGGCAGCTGGGAATGCTACAGCAGGCACAGTGCAGCCTGGATCGTCAGTGCATCACTACGGTAGAGCTGGGAGGTGTGTCCCCGACCCTCATCGAAAGGACGAAGGTTATGCCTCCAGCCCTAGCTCTGAGGCTCAGGTTGTTGCTGTGAATCACACTCTGTTCCTTCAGCCTCGTGAAGGTAAGCATGACATGGACAAGGAAGCGCTGTGTCTCCCTGGTGACACCCGTGGCCCTCTTCAACCTGACTGACACTTTCCCCTTGAGAAAGGAGGAGAGGGCCCTGCAAGCTGAAATGGGCCAGCTGATGTGATGGGTCCTCTCTCTGCAGTCCCTCTTCTCTATCTACATAGCGCTATGCACACGAAAGACCTTAAAAATATCCCTGATGTACAGATTTTTATTTGTAATTTTTAAAGACTATTTTATTATGACCTTTCTTTGCACTTAAAAATTAGCACAATGCTTTTTGTACTTTGAAGTGTTCCAAAAAATAATATGACTATATTTACTATTTCTGGCTCTCTTTACTCCAGATGGCTAGTTAATTTTGTAGAGAAATTAGAAACCACAATCATACACATGCTTTCAATATGTTAGTCAGTATGACAGGTAACTTTTCTTCAATCTTTTTTGTACGAAACTTTTACTAATAAAATATTTTGGAGAAAAAAAAAACAAACACCAAAAAACAGGAGGGCAGAGACATTTCAAGCAAAGGTATGAGATACAGACTCTGACTGAGAAACAGTCATCCCATAGGGTGTAGGAAGGTAATATGATCTGAGAAATGGGTCAAGAGAGGAAAGCAGGAATTAGATTGAGGAATGCAAACACACAGACTGCTCATGTGATCCTGAAGACCATGGAGGACCACAGAAGGCTTTTAGATTGAACATCCCTTTGCCCCAATCCTGAGCAAGGCACGGAAGGGACGAAGGGTGATGAGAGTCTGAAGAAGGCAGTGGGGTGGGGGGGTAGCACAGGGAGGGCTCAGTCAGCACAGGAAAGACAGGATAAAAGAACTAAGGGACTGAAGAGAGAGGTGAGGGAGAAGGAGGGGAACCCTGGGAGAAGTAACAGAGGAAGGTAAGTGTGACAACTAATTTCATTTTTCATCTGCCATAGTGTCCAGATATGTGGTCAAACATTATTCCGGCTGCTTTTGTGAGGATTTCTGAGATAAGGTTAACATTCAAACAGGTGGATTTGGAGTATAGCAGATTGTCCTCCATAACATGGGTGAGCCTCAACTGATCAGTTGAAGGCCTGAATAGAACAAAAAAATTCCCAAACAAGGGAGGCTTCTCCAGCAGACTGCCCTTGGACTTGATCTGCAACATCAGCCCTTCCTGCTTCTACAGCACATGGCCTGTGGACTCAAACTGGAACGCTGGCTGTCCTGGGTCTCCAGTTTGCTGACTCATCCTGATGGTTTCAGACTCGCCAGCCTCCATAATCTCATGAGCCAACTCATGAGATTACAATACAACTCATGCTTACAATAAATCACTTTTTATATACATATATCTTTATAAAGACATATGTATCTTTTTAAAAAATTGTTGACACTATTACAGACGTCCCTCATTTCCCCCCTTTTATGCACCTCCACCTAGCCCCCGCTCCTCACTCCCAAGATATATCTTTATATATCTTTACAAAGATATATATATATGTATATAACCTCTTTATATAGGGTGTATATTATCGGTTCTGTTTCTCTGGAGAGCCCTGACTAATACAGTAAGGAACAGAGGTCTGCCAGTTTCCAGGCAAAGGAAGGAGGCAAACTCCACAGCCCACTGCTGTCTTCACGACCACCCCCCAACATATGTGTGTTCACAGTCAACCCAGTGACGAAAGCCAACTCCGGGCCAGGCCCTGTGCTGCTGCCCCCGCCTTTATTGTGTCATTTAACCCAGGAGCTGCCTGGGTATCTCCTCTCAGATGTCCCACTGTCATGTCACAACGAACAGGTCAGAACAAAGTCCTCATTCTCTTCTCCATCCCCATTGTAGCAAATGGCACCACTGAATTGTCCAAGGCAAAAATCTGGGTGTCATCCGAAAACAGGGAGTCATCTTCCCTCTCCCCCTTCCCCCTCACTCAGTCATCCTCCCAGTCCTGCCAATGTAGCCTCTAAAAGACACACCTGCTTCATCCAGGTCCTTCCACTGCCTCCACCACCACGTCTCAGTCCAAGCACCGGTGACATCTGGCCTAGGCCATTGCAATAACTTCCTAACTGGCGTCCTCGCTTCCTCGCCCCCCGCTTTCCTCTCAGGCCCTTCTCCAAGTCCATTCCCCATACTGCATCAGCCGGAGCTTTGAAAACAGACACTGGACAATGTCACTTCTTTATTTTCAACCCAGCAATAATTTTCCACTGCTTTTTGGATGAAATACACATTCTTCCATGGCCAAGAGGGCCGGGCCACATGGACCGGACCCACCTCTCCCACAGTATCTCATCACGCCCTCCCCTGCTGCTTCAGGCACTGACCCCTCCCAGATCCTCGATGACACCCCAAACTCCTGGCTACCTAAGCACCAACTTGCTGTTCTAGGGGACACTGGAGCATCTTGAGATGCCTGGCTTTTTCTCATCACACAAACCTTGGCGTCAGTGTCCTCTCCCCAGAGAAGCTTCCCCTGACCTCCCTTTTTACAGAATATCTTAACCCAAGCACCCCTTTAACCCTCTACCAAAGGCCCCTATTGGCGCCACCATAGCTCTTACCATAATTCACAGTTACCTCACTTATTTGTTGGTTCACCTGTTTTAGTTCGTGTGTCTCCCCTACCCTACTCCCGACACCTGGAATGGTGGTCTGTAAATTCCATCAGAGCACAGGCTTTGTCTCGTTCACACTGTGCCCCCAAAATATAACCGGGATTATTGGGCCATTATTAAAGAGTAGTTCAGCCCTGGCCAGTGTTGCTCAGTGGCTGAGCCTCGTCCCGTGCACTGAAAGGTAGCCGATTCGATTCCTGGTCAAGGCACAAGCCCAGGTTTGGGGTTTGATCCCTGGTTAGGGTGCATGCAGGAAGCAACTGATTGACGTTTCTCTCTCACATATCTCTCCCTCTCTCTCTTTCTAAAAAAAAAAATCACTAAAAACATATATATATATATATATATTTTTTTTTTTAAAGAGTAGGTCATTGAAGCTCAGAGAGGTTAAATAACATGCCCACGGTCACACAGCTCTAACTGGCAGATCCAGGACTCGAACCCAGGCCTGTCTTATTCCAGAAGACCTGCTTTCTATCACTCCCCATGGGTTTCTATGTGAACCAACATCATCTACAGTGCACCTCTCAGCTTTAAAAGATCCTTTAGAAACAGTGTTTACTAAATACAAACATTTTTGGAACACCCGTGAGGGTCAGGTATCCCGCTGAGTGGACAGGAGACATTAAGTCAGATGGGCTGCGCAGCCCAGGAGGTGGGCAGTACAGGTGTGTGACCCAGGAAGACACCGGACAGGGCTGTGGCCCCCCCAGGGCCAGAAACGGAAACGCTCTATTTTCTAGTTAAATACCTTTTAGCTGTTTTACTTGTTGTTCTGGACTATGCTGGGAATGCACGCTCATTGAAAGCAAATTCAGAAAATGCTAAAAAGAAAAAAATGAAGAGCGTTTATAATGCAATCACCCACTGCTCACACTGTGATATTATTTTGCTTTAAAATCAATTTTCTCTCCATTATTGAAATGTTGTGGCCATCTTTCCCCTTTAAAGGACTCTCTGTGTTATTTCTAGTGTTTTTGCTACTACAATGATGCTCTGATAAACATCAATGTACAAGTACCTTTACACAGTTGTCAGATTATATAAAGAACCCAGGAGTGAAAATGCTGGGAGGAAGTTTGTGCCTTTAAAATTTTTGTTTATGTGCCAAACTTCCCTCTAGAAAGACTGAAACGATTTAAACTTTATCAGTCTGATTGCTGAAAACTGATATCTCATTTTACTAGATATTTCTGCAATTATTCATGACATGGGCCATCTTTTAAAATGCCCAGAGCAGTGCCTGGCGCAGAACGGTGCTCTGTAAATATTCACTGAAGGAAAGTGTCACCATTTGTCTTTTTTTATTGGGGACTCTCTATAGTCATATCCTTTGCCTATTCTTCCACGAAAATATTTGGCTTTCCTTATTGTGTTGCGAGAACACTTTTTAATCTCATGACTATTAACCATGTGTTTGCTATTTATGTTGAACTTGTATTTCACTGTCCTTGATTTGAACTTCTGTGTGCTTTCCAGTAAATTTTTAAAAATATTAATTATCCTCTTCATTTCAATCCCTGCTAGAATTCTATAGAATTTAGTGAATATAGTGGGCTCCCTCTGGTGGTCACAAGAAAATCCCTGAATCCCAGTGGTCAGTACATAGTTAAACCTCGAGATTCTTATTTACAGGACACGGCACGTTATAATTAATAGATTCCAAGTGGCTAGACGATGCCTTAAGAGAAGACTTATAATTATTTTCTTCCATTCATCAATGGGTCTACAAAGTGGTTCGGAAGGCCACTGTCCAAAACCATGCTTACAGTCTCGCCTGCCAAATCCCTCTCTGGGGATTTCCTGTGTCTGTTGGGACATCACCCTCCCCCAGGCTTGCAGCTCCGGGCACCTCTGTCTGCTCCCGAGCCCATCCATCCTGTTTGTGAGTTCTGTCCACCACATGGTCCGGGGACTGTCGCAGCTGCTCCCTGCCATCAATTCTCATGGCCCTCATTCAAGTTCTCATGACCTCTCCTCCAGTGAAGTCATTCGGCAGACTGTTACCATCCCTCCTTCACGTGCCCAGCACCATGCTAGGGTCAGAGGGCGAGACAGGGAACATGACAAGAGTGTCCCCACCCTGAGCACTCTCTCAATAAGTTTCTCTGCTGGAAGCAAATCTGCAACCCAGGCAGTCCTCCATGCTGTTTCTAGAGTCCCCCTCTGAAAGCTCACATCTATCCAGACTCCTTCAACTGTGTCCGCTGGGAAAAACCCGCATCTGTCCATAAATGAGTCCCCCCCTCACCTCCCAGTGCCACCCTCCAACCAAACAGGGCTGCTCCCTCTCAGGGTTCCCCTCTGCTCTGCTCAGGCGTTGGGTTTTGTGGGACGAGTCCCCATTCCAGCTAGCTAAAATGTCAACTAGTCTTCGAAACCCTGCCCAACTGTCACCTTCGCCTCTCTAGATCCTCATCTGAGGTGATCTCTCCCTCCTTTTAGTCTCTGTAGGACTTTTCCCTTCAAACATTTCCTGTTCTCAACATATTATAGTTCTTCTATCTGTGCATTGTCCTCCAACAGCCAGATCTGCAATCTCTCTAATAGTCTCCCACTAACAACCTTAGTCAAGATTGCCCCCAGGACAAGCACAGAATAGGGTACAGAGAGGTAAATGGATGAACGAACAAATATCTACACATGGTAGAGAGGGAACTGAGAGCATTCTCTAGAGAATTCTAGCCCTTCCCCCAAAAATCAGACACACAAACTATTTCCTTCAGCTTCGCACAGCCTGAAGCTTTGTATAGCTTAACTGCCATTAAGCTATTTAAATATACCATAAACTCAAGTCAACTAAGATTTAACACATAAAAAAGTATCACTTAAAAAATTCTACAAATAAATAATTGGAAGGTGGATAACAATTTCCAGCTTCAAAGTCCTAGGAAAATGCACTCCCTTCACGCAGCTCTTTCCCAAGCCAGCAGCGAGGATAAACAGGCTGAAGGCAAGCAGCTCCCACCAAGTCTGTTCTGTCCTGTAACATTCCCTACAAACTGTCGACGGGTGTGTCATTTCCACGTTGTGCTTTGTGCTCTCCTAGGTAGATTTTCACTCCTCGGCCCAAACTTCCAAACGCTTCCCAGAGCAATGAAGCTCTAACTCTGATTAATCTGTTTATTAATTTCTGGAAGGTCACTCGACACTGCAAGCACAGTGAGCTTCATTTGGAAACCACACAGTGTCTCTGGTCCATTATACAAGGACACAAAAAAGGCACAACAAGGAAATGAAGAGTATTAACCACTGTGACAAAAAGCTCTGAATATTTCCAGGGCACGTTGAGCCTGGTCAGAAACAGGTGTGAGTTGTACGAAGGGGCAGCAGCCCTGGGCTTTGCACGTGGCCTCTGAAGTCCATCAGTGCCTGACAGGAGTTCCTGGGCTACGGGGTCTTTTCCTTTCCAGCTGTCTCACTCTGTGCTCTGTCACCACCCTTTTCTCACCCACGTCCCAGAAGGACAAGCCAATAAAGCCTGCCAAGCCTTTGTTCTTTCCCTCCAGAATAGTTCCAGCCAACCGCCGCCAACTCTGAATCTGAATCTCCTCTCTCTACCTCGCTGGCAGCCCTGACTGACATCAACGAAAATGAAGAAGGTAACAGGCCGCACGTGGTGGGTCTGCACTGGCCTGGGGGCAATGGATCAGACTTAAGAATGACCACGACTGACTCTCAAGAAGCAGTGTCAGGCCCTGTTCTGAACTCTCTACAAGTATTTACTCATTCAATCCTTGCAACAATCCTATAAGGTAGGTGCTATCAGAAACCCCATTTCACAAATGAAAAACTGAGGCACAGGGAGGATTCGTCCGAGGTCATGGAGGGGTGACAGATAATTTGAACCAGGTAGTCTGGGTTGAGAGTCCATGTGCTTTCTACTGGGCCACACTGCCTTTTGGACAAGTTCAACAGCAGAAGAAGATTTATGTGCCTCAAGTAGAGACAAACCCCAAATCTGTCTACATCCCCCAGCAGAGGACCACCTGGACATGGCTAGCCAACTGTCCCTGGAGCAGGACTGAAGTGGTCACCTCTCATTTGTGTCTACCCAGCTATATTATTTTCTCTTCTTCTGGGAGGAGCACACTAAAATTCTTTGGGGTAACCACCCTTCTCCATTCTCAGCCCACATGGTTCTGGTAGCATCAACACCACCCCCATCCAAGAATAGTCACATGACCTTAACCTAGCTGATCAGTGCATCCCATCCTCCAGGCACAGTAATTAGTTCAAGGATAGGCACCTGTCCCAAGCCAAGGAAGTCAGGGTCAATTCTGGGGTGTTTTATTTAATTGTGGTAAAACACATGCAAAAGTATGTATTTTTACCATTTTAACTATTGAAAAGTGCACTATTTCATGGCATTTGGTACACTCTTAACGTGTACAACCATTACTACTACCCATCATTTCCAGAACTTTTCCATCTTTCCAAACAGACACTCTACCCATTCAACAATAGCTCCCTGTGTCAGTTTGCTAATATAACAAAGTACCATAGTCTGGGTAGCTTCAACAACAGAAATTTATTTTTTTCAGTTCTGAAGACTGGAAGTCCACGATCAAGGTGTCGGCAGGGGGGGTTCCTTCTGAGGCCTCTCCCCTTGGCTTGTCCTTGAGCGGTCTTCCCTCTGTGCATATATTCGTCCTAATCTCCTCTTCTGAGAAGGACGCCAGTCATTGTGGATTAGTGCCTACTTTAATGGCTTCATTCTAACTCAATTACCTCTTTAAAGACTATATTTCCAAATATAGTCACTTTCTGAGGTACTGGGGGTTAGGACTTCAACATATGAATTTTGAGCAGGACACAATTCAGCCCGTAACACTTCTCCATTCCCCAATGCTGGCACTTTTGAGAAGGAGAGTGCTCTGTCTGCTGGGGTTGCTGAGAAGGAATGATCTGCCTGTGGAATTATTGGGGGCCACCTTCAGGCCCCAAGGAGAGACTGAAAATGATGCAGAGAAGAGCTTAGAGATGGAGAGAAAGCCCCTGAGCCTGATACACCTGCACTCAGCTCTGCCTCTGACCTTTTCATTTCCAGTTACATGCGCTAATAATTTCCCCTTTTTTGATTTACTAATGTAGCATGGTCAGATCATTAGTTAGCATTCTGAGGTTTCTAACTGAAAGAGTTAGTTAATGCAAGGACCTCTGACACCAGAGTGGCCCACATCTCCAGGACATGCAGGGTGGGACCACACGGCAGCTGCTCAAGTGGATTCAGGCTCCGAGGCGCCAGCCCTGAGCCATCCTTTGGAACCCTCCTGAGTCACAATCGTTAACAGCACAGTGGAGGCAGGGTGCTGGGGGCATCTCCCACAGAGCAGGCTTCAGGGCCACCCCCTCTCAGAGTCCCTCTTGCAAGGTTCTAGGATTACGGCTCTGAATGTGGCCTCCCTCAACAGACTAAGGGCTCCTGTCCTCCAGCCCAGTGTCCCCAGGCCCTGCAGCATGGCTCATGATGGGCTTCAGAACAAAGCACGAGGAAGGCAGAGGACAGGGTGAGGCAGCCGCCCTCCTTCCCTCCAAAACTTCCCCAGAGGATGGTCTTTAAGAACATAGGACAAAAAACAACCCAAGTGTCCCTGTGGGGGACTGGCCAGGTTCTTCACAGGACAGCCCAACAACCAGACAGGACTCCATCCTTTAACCCCAACAAGGCAGCACCTGCTCTCTGGTATTGGACTGAATCAGACCATCTCAAAGTGAAATTGCCAACTGAAAAAAGCAACACGGGGGCAACAACCACAATACCATTTGTCTAAAAACAGAGAGGGAGCTACTGGCTGAAATGTACATAAACTATCTCAAAAATCAAGCTGTCTGATGCCAGAGCCACTAGCCACACATGGCGATTTAAATTAAAATTAAATAAAAATTCAGTTTGTCAGTTGCTCTAGACCTATTCCAAGGGCTCAATAACCACAAGCAGCTAGTAGGGCCACCATACTTGACGATGTGCATTTCTATCACCTCAGAAAGTTCTCTCAGCCAGCGCTGCTGCTCCAGAAGGACATCAGCCAACTGGTAACAGCCCCTGGAAAGGGGAGCAGGAAAACAGGGTGGGGCGCGGGGTGTCTTTTTCACATGTAATCTTTGGTAGTACCTGAATTGTTTTATCACATCATATATTATTTCCTACTCAAAGTTAAACATTTTAAAACTTTAAACACATTTTGAAAACATTTAAATGCACAGTTAACATAGGAAGGTGTTGGGATACCCAAGGGACGTTGGTAAGTTGCACTGTCTAAAGCCTGGGAGTTTCTGTGGAAGGCAGAGGAGATGCTTCAAGGGCAGGTATGAGAACAGCAGCCTCAGGGGCCTCCCAGGTCGCAGCCCGAACACCTGAGCCACGCTCACACCTCATTGATGCTCACACCTGACCCACGTTCGGTGGCGCAGGAGGCTCCTCTGTCCCTCACATTTCAATCTTCTCAGCAACCTTGTAAGGTCTTCAAGATGATTATTATTCCCATTTGTTTTAATTTCCTAAGACTGCTGCAACAAATTACCACAAACTGGGTGGTTTAAGATGATGGAAACTTCTCCTCTTCAGTTCTGAAGGCCAGAAACCCAAAATCAATATGTTAGCAGGGTGGGTTCCCTCTGGAGGCTCCGAGGGAGAAGCCCTTCCATGCTCCCTCCAGCTTCTGGTGGCTGTGATTAATCTTCCGAGGTCCTGGGCTTGTCTGATCTTGCCTCCGCCCTCCCATGGCCTTCCCCTCTGTGTGTCTCTGTCTCAAATCTCTCTCTCCTGTATTTTATAAGGACACTTGTCATTGAATTTAGGGCCCACCCTAAATTCTGAGTGATCTCATCTCGATATCCTTAACTTAATTATATCTGCAAAGACCCTACGGGGGGGGGGGGGGGCAAAAGTAGGTTTATAGTTGTGAGTATGCAAAACACAGTTTATTCCAGAATTATTTATTAATTATTGTATTATTTTCTATATGAACAACTGTAAATCTACTTTTGCCCCACCCTCTTTCTAAATAGGGCCACATTTATAAGAATGGGGGTTAAGGCTGGAACGTATCTTTTAGGGGGGCACAATTCAGCCCACTACATCATTTTATAGATGAGGGGTAGAAGGCTCAAGGGCGCCTCACTTGTCCAAGGTCACAGGACTACTTCAGGGCCCAGCCCTGCCAGTCCCCCGCCACTGACTCAGGCAGGAGCAACAGCCCGCCCCTCCTCTCAGCCTCATGGCTCCCCCAGAGCGCCGCTTCACAATGGGCAGCACACACAGACAAGCTGCCCACTTCTCTGGCCTCGATTATCTGTCTGCTGCATCCTAGGATCTGACAAAAGATTACACTGTCCTCCAGGCGTGGGAAGGAGCCAGGCCGGGGGATCTGAGGATATCTCAAATCAGATGGAGACCCAAGCTGTGGAGGGTGGTCTGTGTGTCTGGACTCCAAAAGTCTGTAGGGATCTCCCTGATCAGAGCCGGGGAGAAAGGGAATGAGTTAAGGCTTCTGGTGTTGGAGAAAAGGCCTCTGTTGGAGGATGTGCCAGCCTCCGGGGTTTTGCATCAATGTAGGGCTCTGGTCCAAAGGGCCCAAGTGAGTCCTCCAGCTCGAAGTGACAGGAGAGAAAGTGTAGCAGGCATGGGCATGAGTGTGCATCGGAGCCTGGCCACACCGACCACAGCTGCCAAGATGGCTCGATGACAGCCACGAGCCCTTCGACAACAGCAGCACAGTGCTGACTGCCAGCAGGCCCCCCTCAGAGAGCAGGGGAGGTCACTGTCCTCTTGTCAGTGGGACTAGAGGTTTTGATCAGCCTTTTAGCCTCCACGATCTTCCCTGGGACCCTCTTAGACCCTCTCTTTGTGGTTTGGGATCCCCTAAGGAAAGACAGGACACAGGACTGCCTCTGGGTCATGGGCTTTGACTGTACTTCCTCTATGACTTCAAAAAAGCCTACAGAGCCCACTCCCATAGTGCCATCATTTTTTGGAGAAGACTCTATAGTTAATAAGTGGGAGACCAAGGTTTGGACCTGGCTCGGACTTACTCAGGAGCTCCGTGCCCACTCCCTACCTCCTCCTGCCTGTCAATCTGTCATCTGTATTTGGGATTTTCAAACTTCCTGTCAGCAACCCACAGCATGAAACCCAGTTCACTTCACCATCCAGGTCATGCCTAAAATAGAAATAGCTGAAACAAAAACTTCACTCCAGTAGTTTTTATTCAAGTCTATGCTAGTTCAACATTTCAAAACTCTGCTGTAACCCACAGAACATATCTTACAAATGCACTGTATTTTCCAGTTTAAAAAACACTTATCCACATAACTCACATGAATTTACATCCATACAACACTTAGAAAGAAGGGGAGGTGTGGAAGAGGAATCATTCCCATTTTATACATTTTGCAGATAAACCAAAAATTCATTTGTGAGTCTGGATTTTTCCCCCACACTGAATTGCAACTTCTGACTTATTGAACAAGCAATGGTGTCATTACTTGTCATGTCCCTTTTCCTATCAAAACCTTGGAGGTCCTATTATTAAAAGCTAGCTCAAGCTGGACCATCAAGTCCTGTGCTGCTGGGCCTCCAGAGACTGAATTTTCACACCAGGAGGTCCACCTTTGCAGACATCCAGGGCATCTCCCAACCTTGAGATGTTGATTATCACTGAGGTTGGTTTCTAGACCAGCAAAGGAGATTGGGAAATGCCATGCAACCTGGCTAATGGAAGGCGTAACAGTAAGGACAAGGGCCACTGGCTCAGCTGCTATGATCCGTGTTCTGTCACCTTGTCCAACATGGAGAGAAGTCTGGGAAATCTTATGACTTCCCACTCATTCACTGTATTACACACCATCCTGAGAGGTTAATGCTAACTCTAAAAATGCTGGGGCTAAAACTACACACCTAAATTCTCAGTGGTCATCTGTGCAAAGCTCCCATGAGGACAACCAGAAGACCTGATATGAATCAGGATTTGAGCCACATGGGTTAGGAATCAACCAGTCCTGGTTCTGTTCACAGCTATGCTGGTCTCCACCAACAACACCCAAGAGAGAGATGATTATTTGAATAATTCAGACCATGTTTCCTGCTCCCTTACTCTACCTCCATCAAAAGAAATGAAAACAAAAAAACTATTTGGCCAAATTATTTATCACCTCACCCTCCAAAATCTGAAATAGACCTAAGATCACAATGATAACACCCCATGGCTGGTTCGTGCCTGTTTTTCCATCTTCAGAATGGACTGGCTGGTACTTTCCTAGCATCTGAGCCTTCATTATAAGTCATTTCTAATGGTTCTCAGCTCCCCCACCAATACCATCATCCCCATCAAACCAAAGTGGTCAATCATGCTGTGATCTTTGACTAGTGACATGCCAGCCAGGGAAGATGTAGGAAAAAGGTCCCAGGATGGGCCACAAGGTACAACATACCAGCCTAAGACTCAAAGCAATAATCTCAACCATGTCCTCGGCAGTTTTGAACAGACCAAGAGAGAAGCCAGGCCTACAGAAGTCAGGAGCCAGCAAGGATCAAATGTCCACTTACCCGGGGGGCAGATGCACTCGGTCGGCGCTTCCCGAACAGTCCGGAGCTTGACTAGTCCCTCCAACTTCTGAACCAGGAAGAAAAGGGGGGAAAATGAGGATGAGTTTGAGAGCACAGAGGGGTAAAAGTGGAAAAACCAGCAAAAACCAATGTATCAAAAAGATCGATCGACAGTGGTGGGGGTATTTTTAAGGACATTTTTAATAGGTCATTAAATTATACAGACAGTTTTGGAATGAGAGGAGAAACAAAAATAAACACTGAGCAATTACTCCAGAGTCCCTGAAAAGAAGGCGGCAGGTTTCCGCTTTGTTACGGTATTTTCAAACACAAATTAAAAAAAGCCAAAATGACGGTGCAGTCAGCGTGAAAATGGGAGGGCAGGGCCCGGAGGCCGGCAGGGCCCTCGCTGCAGGTTTCAGCGCTCAGGTGGCACCGTCTGCAGCCCCTCCCAGCCCACCCAGCTCAGACCCGCTGCCCAGGCCCAACCCACCATGATGACTTTTTTCCTTTCTTCTTGCCCGTGGGGATGCTTGGCATAGAAAACTTGGTTCTGTACTGTTCAACAAGTAGCCCAGCCCTGTGCTAGATTTAGGTGAAGGGAAAGTTACCACAGAAATCAAGTCAGAAGTCACAGCTCTAATATTATGATAATTCACAGTACAGCCCTGGCACCATTACTGCCTGATTTGCCCCTAAGAGTAACCCCTGAGGCCCAAATTATTGTTCCTGCCTCGCTGAGGAGACACAAGGTGCAAAACAGAAAAGAAATTAGTCCCAAATCCCAAGTCTAGGTTTAGGAAAGCAAAGCAACTGGTCCACAACCCCCAAACTAGCCTAGGCTTGAGTCCTGACAAGAATATGCAAAGTATTAACTTTTCTCTAGAAAAAAACCCCAAAACCTCCCTAAAAGCAAAACAAAGCAACCTTAGTGTTAACATTAGTGAAAAATGCACTACCGCAGGCGGAAGGGGTACTTCAGTTTCAAACATGAACACGTAACTTTTAAAGCACTGCTTTAGAGGAGGTGAGACGGGCACCCTGGTCCTGAGCCCTTGAGACCACGCCAGGAGTTTTCACAGAAGACAGGACTCCAGCCAAGTCCTGTATTGTCTCTGGCTGGAGCAGCCCAGGACCAGGAGCCAGAGACAAAAAACACACAACCAGGTTAGGTCCAGCCGCCTGCAAAGCCTCCATCCCTGTCCACCAGTCACCCTCGTTTTCCAGATGGGCAACAGACAGCAGATGGAATTAAGGCCAAGTTTTGAGGGAACATGCAGATGTGTGGTCATGACACCTCGGTGGAGGAGTGTGAAAGCAGAGCCACGACAGGCAGAGGGAATAGGGTGCTGCCTTTAAATGCGCCCAGCCTCTCCGCCCTCACCGCACCTCTCTGGCCCACGAGGCCTCCAAAATCTTAATGTGGCCAGGGCCGGACGCCAGGTTCTCAGCCCCAATTCAGATCCCCACCTTGCAACACACTCCTGCTCTGTGCTGGAGCCACCCACCCGGCCCAGAGCGACCCGCGAGCAACTCAGACAGACCCTCATCCCCCAGAAGCGCCCCCCAGACTCTAACCCCCCAAAGCTTCTCCAGGGCTCCCATCAGGGGGGTGGGATTGTTACCGGAGGATTAGCTCCACACCTGGCACAGCAAACACCACCCCAGCCCCGGCCTGCTACACTGGTCCCTGGAGCACTGCGGCGCTGAGCCCAACGCTGCAGAGCTGCCTGCGCATGCGAACAAGGGTGGAACCTCAGAACTCACTTTCTCACTATTGTATCTGCAGATGCTATTAGCGATTTCAAAATTTACCTGGAAAAACAATGCAGCTTTCTAGTTTAAGCCAATTTGTTGGTGGAGCTCTCATTTGTTTTTATCGTTGCTGGACAGACTAGAAGCCTCACTAATCTCCAACACCCCCCCCCCCTTTTTAAACAAAAGCATGTAATACTAAAAAACCTGTACCTTTTAACAACTGCTATCACATCTGGGCCAATGCCCTAAAGGGGAAGGGGGCTCTATCAAATACTGATAGGAAACACAATTACATTTAAGCTACTCTCATGTTAAAATAAAAGGCTAAACAGGAAATTATTGATGAAAGGGTAAAAAAAAAAAAACAACTTACTGTTACTGCTAGTAGAGGGACCATAAATTACTGGTATTGAATTTTTGTTCTGTCATTTATTCTAAGATGCATTCATCTTTCTGGATCAGATGGTGAATCTGCAAAGTTTTATCTCCTAATCCTCTCCCCTCTCCCACTTCTAGGCCCCTCCTCCACTTCTAGGTCCTTAACTTTCTGTGGATTTGCAACTGTCCCTACTAAGAACACAGAGGGAAATGTTTGAATTAGAAACTAAATCTCACAATCTTTATTTCCATGCTGTTTTTTTTTTAATTTTAAGAAAATATTCTTTTGTGTACAGGTTTGTAAGAAATGACTTAAAAGCCTCAACTTTTTACATTCAATTATCTGGCAGCGCCCCTTGCATCTGCAAACAATATGGTCCTGGTTTTACATATGCAAACAAGTCCTAACTCCAAAAGTAAACAAAGGATGAGTTTCTGAGAAAAGAGGGAGACTTGGGGAGCATTCCCTCCAGAAGTTCTGAGGAGGAGCAGGAGGACTTGAAGTTTTGAGGAAGGAGTGGCGAGAACAGAGGGAAAGTTAATCAGGGAAAAATCATGATTTTCAAAACAGCGTTACATGGTCAGATGATAAATTTATTAATGAGCTGTTGGGGTGCTGCTAGTCTGGAACATTTCACCAGATTTTCTATCACATCTTCGAATGGTTACGTTTTGATGAAATATGAATTAACATATGAAAAACGACGTAATGATTTATTTCTGTAAAATGCTCCAAATAAAGCCACAAAGATATTGCTATCCTTTGAAAAAAATTCCTTCTTTAGAGAACATACTCCTAAGGAAATAAATGAGCAGAAGCAAAAAATAAATTTAAAAAATGTATTCATGAGGAAGTTGTGCCTCAAAACACTGGGAGGGACTGTGAGACCCCTTGATGAAACTGTCATATCTTCATAAAGTAGCATAATGAAGACTATGTAGCAACAAGGAAAAATGTTTATGATAAGTAAATAAAATGTCTACATCTGTGTAAAAATTCAGGCATGGGGTCGCAGCAACTAGCAAACATCCATTCACTCGGGTGTTGCAATTATGGTGATTTACTTCTTTAAAAGTTCTTTCTGTGTTGTAATACCATCTTTTCAGAAGAAAAATATATTAAATAAATTAAATCTTGGAAGTAGAAGAAAAGCCAAAATGAAGCCCTGAAATCTGCTGAGGACAATTTTTGAATGACGGACAGATGATTGTCTCCTCAGGAAGACCCAATTCCAGTATCAACTCTACTAATATGCAGCACAGACACAAGAGGGAAGGCTTATGGAGAAAATGAAACCCTGTCTGTCCAGCCACATCCCGATGCCCTCCTTCCGCCCCCAAAGGAGGGCCCATGCACACATTCTCAAGGCCACCAGCAGCCAAAGAGGGCAGCGTTTCCTTTTTAGCATTCTTTTTTCTTATAACCACCCCCCCGGGTGTGATGATGATCTTGGTGATGAAGAGGACAACAGATATAAAGTACTGTTGTCACGATTACTGGTGACTTATCATGTGCCAGGTACTGTGCCAACAGATGTTATCTCATTTAGTCCTTCTAGAGGGTGGGGCTATTATTATACCCATTTAAAGAAGGCATCATAAGTGTCAGGGCTGGACTTGAATCCTGGTATCAACTAACTCCAATCACAAAATGAGACAACCTTTGCCTACAAGCAATTTTCATGTATAAAAAAAAAAAAGTTATCAAATGCTAGGCCATACATCGGAAGATGATTTGACTTTGGGTGGTGGGTACACAATGCAATATACAGATCATGTATCATAAAAATGTACACTTGAAACCTATATAATCTTGGGGTAACCAATGTCACCCCAATACATTTAATTTTTTTAAAAAAACTAGGCCATACAAAACTATAAGAACAGAAATCAGATCAGTGGTTGCAAAAGGTTGGGGGGGGTAAGGAAGTACAGGAGATGTGTGGAGATGTGAGGGTTATGAAGCTGTTAAGTATGCGTTGGGAAAGTGTATATGACTATGCATTTGTCAAAAACTATAGGACTGTGTATCATCAAGAATAAACTTTAATGGATAATAATTTTTTAATCATTTTTTTAAAGTCAACCTTAATGTTGGAGAATCCCAGGATGGAATGCAGGCTGAGACAAATGAATCTAACTATTAAAAAATTGTATGACGTAACCTCACTGAAGGTGGTGGGCAAAATCATGTAGCTGACCTAAGTAACTTTGCAAAATGGAGTTTCAATTGATAACTGTAAGGCTGAAGACCAAAGAAACTGTACATAAATGCTACACTCTAGTGGGTAAAGATGTTTCTCACTGGGCACAGGGTAGCAATTTTGAAACTACTTTACATATATATTGGGGTTGAACAAATAAGTGAATAAACTCTGGGTAATGACAGGTAGGTTCACTGTCCAAGAAAGGAGTTATAAATAAGCAAAAGGGGAAAGCTAGAATGAACCCTGTGTCGTCAAATTAGAGGCATTACTGTGAGGTGATGTTTATGTGTACAGACAGATGCATACAGAAATCATTATAGGTGTGTGTACACAGAGGGGTGAATATACACACGTACATACTCTGTTGTCTGCAGAAAGGGCCTATGACCAATGACGACCCCGTAGTAACAAGCACACCCAGTGCCTAGATCTTGGTTGCTAAATACCATTCTCCAACAAAAGAAACCAGAATTCCTTGGAGAGATGGCTGATTCTAGGGCCAGGGCAGAAAAATTCAGGAGGAGGCTAGAGTATCTTGTGCCAGAAAGTAAGGAAGTGCTTTTAAAAAGAAAGGGGGGAGGTACATCAAAGAAACACAAAACCAACCTGAAAGAGCTCAGAATGGCCAAAGCTGGAACAATTTAAGCAACAAAATCAATAATGTAGTATTGAATTATAAATAATAAATTAAAAATCCATGAGTTCATAATGAAATAAATGATTGAATGAATAAGTAAATGGGAAGAGACAAATCTTCCTTACAGAATTCCAAATAACATATGTTGATATTTCCCTCTCCAGGGGATGGAGCTAAAATCCCCTCTCCTTGAGTGTGGGCTGAAGTTAGTGACTGACTTTCAAAGAGCAGGGTAGGGAAAGGAAAAGAGTAACTTCATAATGGAGAACTCTGGTAGATACCACTGTAACCAAGCGATCAAGGTTAACGTCACCAGTGACAGGTCATTCGACAGCAGGGACCCCTGACGCAATGCCATGACAATGGCAATCCACCTTAGAGGTATTCTTTCCAAACACTTACAACCTAATCTAATCACGAGAAATAGCATACTAGCCCAAACTGAGGAACTTTCTACAAAATGTCTGACCAATATGTTTTGGAATTACAAGGGCATAAAAAAACAAGGAAAGACTCAGAAAGTGTCATAGATTAAAGGAGACACGACAACTAAATGCAATATGGTATCCTGGATGGGATCCTGGAGTAAGAAAAGGACATTAGAAGAAAACCTAGTAAGAGCTAAATAAAGTCCATAGTTCACTTAAAAAAAAAAAAAATGGGTTGTAGGATCACAAAGTCCCTTACCACCAATTAAGACATAACTTTGTTATTTTCTATAACAGATCTATTATTTTTTTAAAATTGAGGTGAAATTCACATAGCATAAAATCAATCATTTTCAAATGAACAATTTGGGGCAGCATTTAGGGAAGTCATAATGTTGTGCAACCATCCCTCTTCTCTAGTTCTCCCAATCTAGTTCCAAAGCGCTACCATTACCCCAAAAGGAAATCCTGTACCCATTAAGCAGTTGTTTCCCATTTGTCCCTCCTTCAGCCATCAATGTGCTCTCTGTCTCTGTGGATTGACCTATTCTGGATATTTCATATAAACAAAATCACATAATATGTGATCTTTTGTGTCTGGTTTCTTTCACTTAGCATGTTTTTGAGATTCATCCATTTTGTATCATTCCTTTCTACAGCTGTATAATATCACATTGTACATCTATCTCACAATTTGTTTATCCATATATTCATTGATGAACAGTTAGGCTGTTTCTCCTTTCTGGCTATTGTGAGTAGTACTGCTATAAACATGAGCATATGTACATATATTTGTTTGAGTATCTGTTTTCAGTTGTTTTGAGTATATACCCAGGAGGGGAATTGCTGGGGCATATAGTAAGTAATTCCATATTTGACGTTTTGAGGACCCACCAAACTTATCCATGGTGGATAAACCATTTTACATTCTCACCATCACAGTGTGAAGGTTCCAATTTCTTCCTATCCTCACCAACAAATCTTAGTGGATGTGAAGTGGTATCTCATTGTGCTTCTTTCTTTCTTTTTTTGTTTTGTTAATCATCACCAGAGGATATTTTTTCCATTGATTTTTTTTTGAGAGAGTGAAAGGGAGGAAGAGAGTGGGAAAGAGAGAAAGGAACATCGATGTGAGAGACACATTGATTGGTTGCCGCCTGTACACACCCCAACCCAGTTGGGGATGAAACTGCAACTCAGGTACGTGCCGTTGACTGGGAATTGAACCTAAGACCCTTCAGTGTGCGGGCGACACTAACCACTTAGCAACACTGGCCAGGACTCACTGTGGTTTTGATTGCATTTCCCTAATGACTAATGATGTTGAACTTCTTTGCCTATGCTTGTTGACCATTTGTATATTTTTTTTGAAGAAATGTGTATTCAAATCTTTTGCCCATTTTTAAATTAGGTTGTTTGTCTTTTTGTTACTGAGTTGTAAGAGTTTTTATATATTCTGGATACTACAGCCTCATCATTTTTTCATTATATGAAAAAATATAATTTTTTTCATATAACAGATCTATTGTTTTTAAAAATATTTTTAAAACTTGATTTTTAGAGAGAGAGGGAAGGGTAAAGGAGAGAAACATTGATGTGAGAACGGAACATGATCACTGCCTCCTCACTCCCTCTACCAGGGATCGAACCAGCAACCCCTAGGTGCATAGGACAATAGCCAACCAACTGAGCCACAGGGTCAGATCTATGCTTAACTAGAATTCTAACCACCTCCAATCAAGACACAATATGGGTGTGTTAAAATCATCTTGAGCCCGGTCAGTGTGGCTCAGTGGATTGAGGGTTGTCCCACGCACCAAGAGGTCACCTGTTGTATTTCTGGTCAGGGTGCATGGGCTTGATCCCCAGTAGGGGGCGTGCAGGAGTCAGCTAATCGATATTTCTCTCTCATCAATGTTTCTCTTCCTCTCTTTTCCTCTCTCTAAAAATTCAATAAAAACATATATATATATTTTTAAATCATCTTGAAAACTGGAGGTAGTGAAAATGGTCCTGTGGCTTCATGCTGGTCCTCACATTAATCTTTATTGAGATCCTGTTGTTTAATGGAGGGTATTGTTACTAATAAATTTGACCTGGTTCTTTTTAGTTAATAGTAATTGTATCTGTTTTCTATTACTGAGTAAAAAACTGCCACCAAATCAGCAGCTAAAAACAGAACAAATTTACTCTTAGAGTTTCCATGGTCAGAAGTCTGGACACAGATGAACTTGGTTCTTTGCTCAGGGTCTCATGATGTTGAAATCAATGTGTCAGCTGGGTGTTTCTTTCTGGAGCTCTGGGTCGTCTTTCCAGCTCATATGGTTCCTTATGGTCTGAGGCCCCTATTCTCTTGCTGGCTGCTGGCCAGGGGCTGCTCTCAGCTCCTACAGGCCACTCATAGTTCCTTGCCATATGGCCCCCTCCACACACCCTATCATGTCTAAAATCTCTCCGATTTCAAGAAGGGCCCAGTCCCTTTCAAGGGCTCATCTGATTAAGTCAGGTGATAAGCTTTCTGAGGATAAGCTTTGTAATTAACTCAAAGTTAATTGATTAGTAACTCATTAATGGGAGTGATATCCCATCATAATCACAGATTCTACCTATACTCAAGGCGAGGGGAGTATACAAAGTGTATACACCAGAGGGTTGGAATCTTGGGGGCTATCTTAGAATTCTGCCTGCCAAAGATTATATCACAGTTAATTTCTTACTTTAGACAGATTTACTATGCTTATCTACACATGTATGGTATATATTTTTATAAATCTAAAATTATTACAAAGTTTTTAAAAGCCCACATCATAGATTTCTACTTCCAGGCAAGATGGCGTAGCAATGACTAGATTTACCTCCTACCTAAAACAACATCAAAAACCCAAACAACTACAACAACAAAAACCCACAAATAAAATATATGAGACCATACATTGGTATCAAGTAGGACACAGAAAACAACTGCTCCAGCTTCCTACATGGGGAAAGTTTCCAGGTTGTGGCACGGCGAGAGGAAATACCTGGCAGCCTTCTGGAATTGAAGAGATGGAATGGGAGTCTAGGGGTGTCAGGCTGTTCAAGTTTGCAGAGCAGTAGACCTGAGAGGTGAGAGCTGTGCACAGAAAACCACATAGCTCTGTGAGGGTCCCCTTGGGTATTCAGCAGAGCACTGATCAGCACATGTACGTGAGAAAATGACCTGACACCAAGAAAAGAACCACCCAAAGAATTAGAGGGAACAGTGCCCAGTCTCACACAGAACTGGGAAGATCACCTATTCAAACAGAGTAGAACCAAGAAGGGTCATGCCTCAGTGGTAGGGAATAATCAACCCTGGGTTAAACACATATCTGGTCCCATCTAATGGGTCTTAAAAACAAGACCCAAAAGGATCAAACTATTTCCAAGTAATTTAACTGTGACACAACAAAGCTCATGAGTATTAATAAAATACAAAACTATCTAGCACCCAATGAGTTAAAATTCATAATGTCTGGTTTATTATACAGTAATAAACCAGCAGGAAAATAGGTTCCAAAATGAGAAAAAATCAGTTAATTGAAACAGACCCACAACTGCCACAGATGTTAAATTTAGCACACAAAGATCTTAAAACAATGGTTTTGACTACACTGCATGTATTCAGAAAGTTAAGTAGAGACATCAAATATATTAAATGACATAAACTGAAATTCTAGAGATGAAAACTATAATGTCTGAGATGAAAAAAAATAGGGTATAGGGGATTAATGGCAGATTAGACATTGCAGAACAAAAGATTAGTGAACTGGAAGTCAGCAATAGAAACTATCCAAAATGAACTCACAGGGGAAAAAAATATTTTGAAAGAAAGAGAATAACATCAGTGAACTTGGGATTTCAAGTGTCCTAATATATGTGTAATTACAGTCCCTGAAGGAGTACAGGAAAAAAAAATATATTTAAAGTAGTAACGGCGAAAAAAATTTTCAAAATTTGATGAAAAATATAAACCCACAGAACCAAGGATCTCAAAGAAACTCAAGCACAAAAACATGAAGAAAACTACACCAAGGTATTATGAATTAAATTGCCTAAAACCAGTGATAAAGGGAAAATCTTAAAAGCAGACAGAGAAAAAAGTCACATGACAAATGAACTCTCATATACTGCTGGTGGGAGTGTAAAATGATATAATGGCTTTGAACAACAGTTTGGCAGTTTCTTAAAAGTTAATCATACACCTATCAGATGATCAACCATTCCACTCCAAGGTATTTATACCCACGAGAAATGAAAGCATATTCCGTATAAAGACTTGAGCATGAATGTTCATAGCAGCTTTGTTTGTAATAGCCAAAAACTGGAAATCACTCAAATATCCATTAACAAGTGAATGGATAAACAAATTGTGGCATATCCTCATAATAATACTTGGTAATAAGAAGAATAAACTAATGATATATGCAAAAATAGCAAATAAGTTATCAATAATTATAGTGAGTGAAGGAAACCAGACCCCTTTCTCTCCCCAAAAGAGTGCATGGTTCCATTCATATAAAAATTCTACAAAATGGAAACAAATAAATTGTGACAGAAATCAGCAACACCTGGTGGTAGGTGGGGAGGGATGGAAGGGAGAGAATTCAAGGAGGCAGGAAGAAACTTTTAAGGGTGATGAATGTGTCCATTATCTTGATTGTGGAGATGGTCTCACAGGTGTATACATGTCAAAACATATCTAATTGTACATTTTAAATATGTGCAGTTAATTGTATGTCAAGTATACCTAAAAAAGCCAAATAACAAAAAAGCCCACCATGGATCCCACAGGTTTGGCAGGGGTTGTGAAGCTGGTGTCCTGGGCTCACAAAGCATCAGTTCACCACACTAAGCTTCAGGTTCCGCCTTGGTGCCAGGTAAACTTTGCTGCAGTCAGGTGGGCAAGAGCATCTAACCCCACCCAAGCACTTGGCAGGAGCTCAGAAACTTTTCTCTAAAGAATGTGGGTTTAATCAGGGACTCCCATTGGCACACAGAGTCACTCTGTTCCAAACCACATTGGCAAACATTTCCTTAATGGTCCCTGCTCAGTCCCAAAATACATTAATGTGTTTTGAAAGGGTTGGTCTGCAAACAAAATGCAATTCTTCAGTAATCTTTAATTTGTGTTCCCACTCATTATTTTTAAACACACTTCACTTCCCATCGAACCTGCCTTCTAAAGTTCTCCTCTCTGGTCTGACAAATCTCATCAACACCCCTGTAGGGGAAATGGATGGTTTCCATCATGGCTTTTGACCTGTTGAGGAGAGGCCTCCAAGCCTTCTCCATACCATGGCCAGTCTTCTCCAGAGGCCCAGCCGACCATGTCTGGCCTGTTTAAATCCCAGCACTGCCCGACCGGGAGTGGTTCAGTGGTTGAGCATCGACCTAGGATCCAGACGATCCGGGTTCGATTCCCGGTCAGGGCACATGCCCGGGTTGCGGGCTGGGCAGCCGATCAATGACTCTCTCATCATTGATGTTTCTATCTCTCTCTCTGCCCCTCCTTTCCTCTCTCTGAAATCAATACAGATATATTAAAAAATAAATAAATAAAAATCCCAGCACTGAGTTCCACCTGCTTTGCGCTGACCACTGCCCTCTCAGTCCTGTCCACAGTGTCTGGAGTTTCCCTTCATGTGTCTAGTCTTATTAGGTGGTGTTAGGGGCTGAACTGTGTCCCCCTAAATTCATATGTTAGAGTCCTAACCCCCAGTCCTTAAGAACTTGACTGTATTTGAAGATGGGGTCTTTAAAGTGGTTATTGAGTAAAATGAGGTTATTACTGATATCCAATGTGACTGATATCCTTATAAGAAGAGGAGATTAGGAGGCTGACATAAACAGAGGAAGGGCCACGGGAAGACACAGGGAGAAGACAGCCATCTGCAAGCCAAAGAGAGGGGCCTCAGGAAACACTAACCCTGATGACACCTTGATCTCAGACGTCTAGCCTCCAGAACTGTGAGGAAAGAAATTTGTGTTGTTTAAGCCACTCAGACTGTGGTGCTTTACTATGGCAGCCCGAGCAAACTGATTGAGATGGAGTCTCTCAGGCACCTGACCCCACCTTCACTTACCTCCCTCAGGTTCCTCACCGGCCCCAAGGAGAATAAAGTGAGAGGCGGTGGAAAGGACCTGGAGGATCGGATGCTGGGCTGAGTGAGGCGTTTTCTCCTTATTGGCCTGAGAGGCACTGAGGGTTGATGAGCAGAGGGAGGGAAATGCCGTTGAGAACACGCCCTGCCTGGGGCATGGAGTGGCAGGACGCAGACAGTCAAACAAGTGACTATTTCAAGAAGGGCCCCACCAATGGACTGAAATAAAGGGGCCAGAAGAAAGCCCATGAGCAGGTCCTGCAGGCTGAGTGATGAGGCATCTCTTTCCCGCTCAGCTCATTCAAAGCCAAGCCTGCAAGGTGGGAGCGGGCTTACAGGAGTGGGAAGGAGGAGGATCTGTCCCTGGGGAAGACCCCTAGCACTGAATGCTAATAGTCCTGGCAGCCATCTGATTGCTAGGATTAGCAAAGTGGGGAGCGGGTAGGAAGGGAAGTGACAGCTCCTTCACTGTCACTGTCTGGGCAGTCCCAGGAAGGGTGCATGGCTTCTCTCTCCACCCTTTTTCCAGGGGAGGAAGTGGAAGCTTGGAAAAGCCAACTAATTCATCCAAGCCAACTAATCGTAGGCAGCTCCAGACTCAAACCCAGGTCTTCTAACTCTAGAGCCCAGTTGGAGAGGCTTTTAGGAGGACAACTTCTGTGGGGCGGCGAAGAGGTCAGGTCTCACCCTTCCCGCTTCCTTCAATTGTTCCTGTGTGTGCACACACACATACCTGCCCATACACTGCCCCCACACGCACACATTCATATACACAGACACATTCATACACATGTGCACACGTGTGCACTCACATTATGCACTCACATAATGCACTCACGTGTGCACACACTCACACAATGCACTCACATATGCACACACATGCATGCTGACATGTATGCACACTTGATCTCACATGTATACACCCTAACACACACACTCTAGTCCCATTGCCCCGTGAACTTATCCTTCGTTTGCACCACCCCTGGGTCTGGAAACAAGATGCTGTAGATGACAACAGCCCATACATCACACAAAAAGGCAAGTTAAATAAATGTACAGACTTTGCTTTTTGTGTGTGATGATCCTCCTTGGAGGCCCAAAGTTGAGTACATTTTATTTAAACTGTCTTCTAAAGCACCAGAATACATTCTAATTGCTTTATGATTTGTTTCACAACCCAAAGTTGGAAGCGAATTCAGTTTTAGAAGTTGACATTACCCATTTGAAAGTACTTTTTCCTCAGATTTTGTGGCCACATCAGAAATTAAAATGTTCTCATTTACCAATGTGAACTGAAGCAGATGTGTGTGAGACCACTGGTTCACCAGGTTGCTCATGAGCATTTGAGGAAGTATGTGTCATATTGAGTAATCACAAAAGGGGACAAACCTATTAATCAAAGCAAATTTACTAGGTGTTTAAAGACCTTTTGCAATGAAAAAGCCATATAATAATTTTCATGAATAATTAGATTTTTATTTGGGTCATAAATGTGAAACTTTTTTCATTTAAATGGAAAAGCTCCTTTTGCTCAAATAAGAGACTGAAAAAATGGGGTTATGAAGCTGATTAGGTCTTTGCTTTTCTTCAACAACCAAGTCACATTTCTCCATCACTGACTGGGAGACAGGACATATGTTAACACCTTTTTTACTTCTGCATGGTCTTAATAAGCTGGCAGAATCCCAGGGTTAAAAGGACCTTAAGGTTAGCCGTGTAACCACGGGGCTTCCTCTCCAATTAGCAAACAGACACAGGCATTCCTTCTGGATTCAGTCAAAGAAAACATTCTAATAAGAACAGCCATTTCAGGATTTGTGTGATGTGCTGAAACACTTCGGTCACATCAACGAGTTTCATCCCCACAGAAACCTTAGGGCAAGGACGATAACCCCCGTTTACCAGATGGGCAAAGTGAAGTTTGGAAAACAAGCCATTTACCAAAGTCATACAGCTGGGAAATAAATGGTAGCGCTGAGAGGTGAACCCAGGTCTGCTTAAAGCTAAAGTCTTGCCCTCCACCCTATGGGTCTGCCACCTACTGAGGATGTCCACACTGGCAGGAAGAAGCTGCTGCTGCTCCAAGCTAAACGACTGCTTCCCCCTGGGGGGGGCGGGGGGGGGTCTGCCAGGAGACTGTAGAAAGGGATGGGGTTGAGGTGTCAGGCTACCCATGTCCAGGCACATGCTGCCACCTGGGTCAAGTCACTGCCCCGCTCTGGGAAGGGAAGGCTACCTCATAGCGGGGTGGGGGGCTGGTTTGGGGGCTGTTAAGAAACACAGGGAAAAGTATGTGAACCTTTTGCCCAGGGCAGGCACAAGGGGGGGACTTCATGGTTCCCCCTAATCCTCTAGGAGTGCACTGATGTGCCTTTCTTTAAAATGACATCTGCAAACTTATTTTTTCTCCTAATGGTTCGTGCTTAGTCCTAAAATATGTTTCCGGATATTATGAGGGGATGTCTTCTGAGTGCCTTTGTCAACAATTAAAGATTAATCCCGATCCTACACATGGAGAGAATCGAACAGAGAGAGAGCTGGAGGTTGTGTGTGGCCTCCGGGGAACGCTCCCTAGCTGAGTTACATTTGTTCACAGAGTTGGAAGTCACAGCGGGGACCCGGCGCAGCGCTCGGCACTGCCAAATGCTGCTTGGGAGAGGGGTCCGCACCAAACCAACAAATGAGCCTGATTCTGAGATGACACCTCCAGAGTTTTTCCAGTTCTTATTTTATGGCTTTCTTGGTTATCGATTGCTTTCTGCTTTAACAACAACAAATCCAACTGAAATAAAATTTCAACCAAAAGATGGATTGAATCCACTTTGCTCATCATGAAGCTTGAAGCATGACCTCACAGTGGTGTGACAGTTTCAGGCTGCAACAGGAAGATCAACGTGTATGTCCCGGACAAACTCAGATGTTCCAAAATCAAAACAAAGACGCAAAGCCCTGACGATGTTCCTCTGTGGGCAGTTACTCTATGCCCTAAAGAATAACAGGAGGCTTTGCCCACAAAACCACTGGCTGTACCATTATCTCTGCCAACAGAAATGTGGAGCTGGCCTAGATGCTGGGTTGGCACAGGATGCAGATGCCATTGATGGGAACCTCTGCAGTCATGACACATGGCCATAGAGATTGTGCAGCACCTGCAACGTTTGGTGTGCTTTTAAAAAACTGATTACAGAGAGAGGAAGGGAGAGGGAGAGAGAGAAATTCCATTGGCTGCCTCCTGGGGATTGAGCCCCCCTATTGGGGATCGAGCCTGCAACCCAGGTGTGTGTCCTGACTGGGAGGCAAACAGCAACCTCCTAGTGCACGGGTCAAAGTTCAACCAATGAGCCACACCAGCTGGGCCTGCAACAAAGTTTTGATGTCAAGATGAAATATATACAAGCAAGGGATAAGTGGTGTACACTCTGCAGTAAGGATTAGGTAAGTGTAAATCTGTCTATGGATAAGAATTGGAATGGATGATGCCAAAAGTTAAATAGTCCTTGTTGTAGAGTGGTGAGATTATCAATAACCTAATCATGTTAAATCAACATACATCTTGGTGTGTGGGGTGTTTTTTTTTTAAAAAAAAAGGAGGGTGGGAAAGGGTTGCTGAGTTGGTGTGCTATTTCCAAAAGTGGGTCTAACATCCTCAATAGAGGAGGTGGTCACCTCTCAGCAGCAGCAGCAGCAGCAGCTGGAGAGCTGATGAGCATGCCAAGGGGCAAAGAGAAAAGGGTCTATACCTGCCTGGCAGAGAGCAGATTTGAAAGAACCGTCTCTCACCAACACCTAGCAATGCCTCCTGGTGGTGGTTAGAGTTAGAGAAAGGAGAGAAACCTGTAGAAATGTGGTGAAGGAGAGGGCTTCTCTGAAAGTGGAGGATTATATCAATACCTGGTGGAGCCCTAGAAGGAAAGGACAGCAGGTCCCAGTGCTCAGAGCTCACCCTCTGCTGGCCAAGCCATTCCACCCAGCCTCCCTTCTCTACTCTGGACTATGACTCCTCCTGACAGCCTGAGCGGTGTCCTCATCTCACGAATTGGGGCTCTGAGGGGCCAATGACCAGCCTGGGCCGTACAGCCCAGGTGGCTGCTATGAACTAAATGTTTGTGTCCCCACAAATTCCTATGTTGAAACCTAATCCCCAAGGCCAAGGTGATGGTGTTAGGAGGTGGGGACTTTGGGATTAGGTCATGAGGGTGGAGCCTTCATGACTGGTATTAGTGCCCTTATTAAAGGGGCCCCATAGAGCTCCCTCACCCCTTCTTGCCACGTGGGGACACAATGAGAAGACAGCCACCTATGAACCAGAAAGCAGGCAGCTGCCCTGCCACTTCCTGGGAGAGTGAGGGCATCCTGAGAAATATGGAGCCAGTACAGTGAAACGCAAGATCAAGCCACCTCTAGCGGTGCCCGAGCAGACATTTCCCTGGACGTCTCAGTTACTCAAGCTAATAAATTCCCTCTTTAATTTAAGCCAGTCTGAGTTGGGGTCCTGTCACACTGCTATTTGAAGGAACAAGGATCCCAAAGCATCTGGAAAGGCTGATTCTAATGAGATGGTATCAGTGAGGGTAGAAGGGACATCCTGCTCTGGGGACCATGACCTTAACTGTACATGCACTGGAAGGGGATCTGGAGGCCCTGGTGAGATGTGGCTACTGAGAAAGCCAAGGGGCCCATGGCTGAGGGAAGGGGGTGCAAAGAGGAGCGGGAGCAGAGCTGCCTGTGCACACCTAACGGCACAGGGCCCCATACCTGGTTTCGGGTACACCAACCTCCTTTGTCCTCAGAGCGACTGGGCCAGCTGCCTCCTCCCTGAGCAGCCCTTCCGCTCACTGCAGCGTGATGAATAAGCATTACCGTCCCCGTGTATTCTGTGATGTGGGAAAAGTTGGAAAGCAGGGCCTTCGAGTGCCATCCCCAGCGTGGAGGCCACTCCAGCCAGTGACTATGGGATCAGAACGGCATCTGCTTAAGGGTTAAAGACCATAAACTGCAAAGCACAGGACTGTGCCAGAGAGAATCCCAAGCACAGCAACCTTGCCTTTGACTATGGCTGGAGGCAGAGCTGGAGAACAGGCCCCTGAGGGAAGCAGAAACTGGGTGGCTGAAAAGTGTTCCCAAAGCAGGGAGCTTGGGAAACACTGCAGTGGAAGGCGGTTTGGTTATGAAAACTGGGGCAGGTCAATGGCTGACTGCCCCATCCTCGTCTGTGGTGACACTTTATGGCACCCACCTGACACCGTTGGTTGCTCCCCAGTAGCCAAGTTCCCAGTCTTTCTTCCTCACAGAGCCACAATTCTCTTCCACTGGCAACATGCCCAGCCTCAGGGGATGAATCAAGGTCGGCCAACCCCATTACCCCCGCCAGTGACATGATCATGGTGATCATGGGCCTTGGCTCTGGCTCTAAGGGAGTCTGGTGGCTATGAGGGAAGTCTGCTAAGAGATGCTGGAAATCTTCCCGCAACTCAAAAGAGAAAGCCTCTCAAGAAGGTGACCCTTTTTCCTGCCTCCTTCCCTTCTACCTTGGATACTCTTGTGTGAAGACTCATGCTTAGAGTTGCAGCACCCATCGTGGTCAGGTCGCTAGACAACACAAAATCTTCTGAATGACTTCCAGGCTTCTCGGGTTATGCAAGATAGTTCAATGACAGGATTGTTTAAGCGACCACACTCAGGTAGTCGGTTATCCACCATCAAAAGCACACTTACTGACCAACACTTTCTTCTACGTTATCTCCTTTGCTTGTCACTACCCAGGCAGTTGTGAACATCACATTAGGCAAGAGGAAATTGAGGCTTAAGAAGCTGAAGAGGTTAGATGACAGAGCTAGTAAATAGTGGGACAGAAACCCTTCTCTGCCTGTCGGTACACAATCATTCAGTTCAGATTCCCCAGCTTCAGGAGCACTGTGCACATCTTCAAAGCCAATATGTAAAAGTCCAACTTAACAATTAAAAAATATGTTTGTGAAGGAACACCCTGACAGTTGGTCCATTCTAATCATGCTGCTATTATTATAAAGCTCTCCCAAACTGTCTTTAAAAAGAGAGAGAGAGAGAGAGACAAGTAAAAAAAAAGAGCAGAAAGTATTGGACAGGAACTTTTTTGGTTTGGGAGCCAGGAAATGTCAAGGGAACCAATGTAGTTATTCATGTCCAGTTGTGCCATGGATCTCAAAACTTGGCCCCGCTGTTAAAAAGTACACCACAGAGCAGTCCTGACAAGTGACAGATTGCCACAGAGGCTGAAAAAGCTACAGTTGGATTTTACGGTAACAACCAATATATATAGTTGATGGTAGGAAAGGAAAATGCTTGAATTTTACCCTGTCTCTGGGTTTTTCTTGTTTTCAAACTGACTGGTCTGGACAATGGAAGACCAAAAGCCAACAATAAATCCATTGTAAGCTGGAAATGACTTCGGAATACAACTAAATGTTTCTTTCATCCTTGAATTAAACTTTTTACCATAGTAAAATTCAAGCTTTTGTAATATGGTAACTATAAGTATAATTATTGGGGTGTTCATTACTTAGGCAGCCTATTGAAAGCACCTTAAAAGCATAATATCAGATGCTTGTTTTGCATTTATATTTTTGGATCATACAGAAGATACTACTGTTAATGACTCTTGCTCAGAAATCTTGTTTTTATGTTTTATAAACCATTTCTCTTATTTTGTACCATGGAAGCGTCTTTAACAATCACAAGTTAACATCAATATTCCTTTATTGTAGCTTCTGAATCTACATCATCAGGCACATCAGCCAGTCCCAAATAAGTTATTTCATAGCTCTGTTTCCAAGGGAACAAACACAGTGGGCCTCATATTGACAGTGGCTTTTGTTGGCTTATTTAAAATATTCTTTTCTGACATTAAAGTGGTGTGTGGTGGGTAAGGATTTCTCTTCTTTAATTTGGATGTGGTTTCTGCCTCCAAAACTCTGAAAACAAGCTTGTTGGTAAAGGACAACCTGCAGGCACCCCCACATACACAACTACTTCAGCTCGGGCTTAAAAGAAGCTTCACTGAAAACAAACTGGGACTGAAAAACATGCTCAAGTACAAATGTTCTTTCCTTAAGCTATTTTCAGTTCAATATTCATTCGTCTCCCATATCTAATAGTTTCACATCTATTTAAAACCAATTACTAGCTCACCATTATGTGCCTCCCACAGCCCCTTCATCTCTGTCAGGGACTCTCAGGGTCACCAGCCTGGTTGTGTGCATTCCCTATACAGTGACATCTGGGAGAATGGGTAGGAGCCTGAACAGCTTGGCCCTGGGAGTCAGGTACCTTTCACAGGGGACACCTGAACAGCCAGAAGCTCAACCCCAAGTGCATTCACACAGTGGCATCTCTGATGCTCCACTGGAAGGGAAAACTGGCCAGTTAATGCTCTGAGCACACGCTCCTCAGACACCAAATTTAGTTAGTTAATTGTAGGATGTGCTGAGATGTGTATGTGCTAATGCCAGAATGCTGAATTGTACAGTATATCTGAAGTGGTAATCCCAGGATTCAAAATGTTCCCTTTGCCTTTCTAATGGGGGGGGGGGGTGAGGTTTGGTTCGCTTAGTGCTGCAGGAGGCCACTGCTCTCTCCCTGCTGAGCCTCAGGATTTGGGACTTGAGGATCCACACTCCTCAGAAGCGGCTGCTTTCCCAGGACCCCCTACCCCCATTAGAATAAACACAATTTGCAAGTTCCTTGCAAAAGGTCCTCCTGGGATTTCTGATTTACTCCATCCGGGCTTGCGGTTTATTTTTACTCAGAGGGGCCTCCTAGCCGAAAGAATAGCCACAGTTCTAGCACTAACAGGTAGAAACTTCACTGACCCTCCATAAATCAGTTCAACACCTTGGTCTCTAGGGATTTGCCAAAAGATAATGGGCTGCAATTATGAAGCCATCACCAGGAGTTGCCAGCAGGACCCTGGAGAGATTTAAGTCTGCTGGCACTTTCCAGGAGAAAAGAGGAAATCATTTCATGAAGCAGCAATTTTGCCTAAAACCAGGCAAGAAGAGATGTAATGCTGGCTTAAATTAAAGTGCAAAGAAATAGGTACAGTAAACCAGGAAGTGTGGTGCAGTCTTCTCCCATTCCCCCAAAGATCCAAATTAACTCAACGATGGATACACCGCTGAATACCTTACTTAAAGATCACAGCTCTGCAGTTCCAGGGACTGGTAGTAACAGGCCTGCCTCCCTCTCCTCTACCCTGAAACGTGTGCTTTTTATACTACAACTGAAGATGCCTCTTTGGGCAGGGCACTTGGGAGCCGCCTTTCCCGGGAGGAAGAGGGTGGCCCAGACCCAGAGGCAAGCTGAGCGCAGCCAGGGAAACTCTGGCCAGCCCAGCCTCTCTAGTTGTATGGGGAGAGGCACCGCTGCACAAGAGGTGGGATTTTAATGATCATGGTGGGTGAGGGCTCTGAGGACCCAAATGTGGTTCCTGCTTTGAAGGCACAATGCAGCAATGTAATAGACGTGCCAGAGTCCTATATGCTTTCAACAAACTCAAGAAAACTCAGATGTATCTGCATTGCCCAGGTGGCAACGCCTGAAATTGGCACCCAGGTTTTCTGGTCCGGACTGTTTTTCTCCCCCTCGCTCTACCCGTCTCACGTGGGCATCCCTTGGGGTCTAGGTTGCACGGAGTGCGTGCTCAGCGGCAGCAGCCCTAGAACACAGCATCTCCAGGGTGGAGCTGCTCCCCAACAAAATTTCCTGGGGGCCGAGGGGTGCGCGGGCTGGGCTGACCAGTCCCTTCAAGATCCCAGCCCTGGGGTCTGTCTGGGGCTTTCCTCCACCGTGGCCACCTGCCTCCTGGGGGGTCCCACGCCTCTCCAGGTACACCAGCGTTGGGAAGAGCAGCAACTACGGAACTGCCACCGCTACGGGTGACAAGAGTCACCCTCCAGACGCTTCCCCTTGAGCCTCTTCATTACGCCGGCACAGAGGGGGCGCCGGGCGCCCACCGCAGGCGGGAAGCGACCAGTCCGAGCGCACACACTCGTGGATCCTCTCTCTCCCTCTGCTCGTCCTGAAAAAGCCCTTCTAGCTCACTTTTCCCGCGGCCGCTTGCCCTGGAACGCGATCTTGAGGCTGGAGCGGGGACAGCAGGACTCCTTGGGGCCGGCACCGTGCTTTCCCAACACTCAGCCCCTCGAGCAGGCCGCCGGGATGGACTCGCGCGCTCGGAGCTGGCGAGCAAACCCTCCTCGGGAAGACGGCCACGCTGTCCGGGGCCCCCAGAACACGGACACTCCCCCCAGCCCCCCACTCACTCTCCCCGCGGATCACCCCCGACCCGCTCCTCACCTCGCGCAGCAGGCGCTCCAGGTGCGGCTCGGCCCAGGTAGCCAGGGCGCCCGGCGGCCCCGCGCGCTGCAGCAGCTCCCGCTCCTCCTCAAGGGCGGCCACCCGGCCCTGCAGCGCCGACGCCTGGGCGCCCAGCAGCAGACAGGCGGCCGCCGAGCCCACGGAGAGCAGCAGGCACAGCGCGCTCACCGCCCAGGCCCCCACCGCCATCGCCGGGCGACCCCCGCCGCCGCCAGCCGGGCTACCCTTCCGCGTGTTGCCGCCGTTGCGCTCGTCCAGGCTCATGGCGCGATCTTCGCGCGTGTGCTGTCCGAGGGGGCGGTGCAGAGCTGGAGTTGCGGACTGAGCGTGCGGGGAGCAGACAGAGAGCCCGAGGCACGAGGTTGGCCCAGCGCAGGGCTTGGCCTCAAGGCAGCAGCGGATCGCGGCGCACGCCCCCTTCCCCGCCGCCCGCTCCTCCACAACGGCCACTTTGGGCAGTTTCCTCTATGCAGATAAACTCTGCCAGAAAAGGAGCCGGGACCCACCCAGGGGAGGAGCGGCCCGGCCAGCCCTGCGCGGCGAGGGGGCGGGAGCGGGACGGGAGCTGGCTCCTCCGAGCCCCCGCGCGCGCCTGGTGGACCGTGCGTGCGGCGCGCACCTCCGCCCTCGGCTGCCCCGTGCGCCCGGCTGCATCCGCTACCGCGCGCACCGCTGCGACTGCCGGGTGCGAGTTCCCACCGCGATCCCAAGAGGTCCGAGATGCGCCCAGAGGCTCACAGCGCCTTGTGCAGCCCACCGCTAGCTGGAGCATCCATCATTCATGCCTGGCGAAAATTCCCCTAAACTTGTGAACTAACCTTTCTGACAATTTTTTAAAAGATCAAAACTTCAAACCCCGTGGAAAACTTATGGAGTCGGTCCTAGATGGCGCCTTAGCGCCGCTTGGTGGCCGAAAGCGATCTCAGCGCGCTCACGTTAGAGACGGCCAGGGTCGAGGTTGAGCTAAGCAGAAAGATGCCTCTTTGAATCTTAATTTCTCTCCATTTATTATGTGCCATGCATGTTGCGCTGAAAACAGACATTGTAAGACCTTGTCCCTGACCTAGAGAGGGCTTTCATTTGAGAAAATTGGGACTAAAAAATAGAAAAGATGGAGAAAAAGAACTCCAACTTTTGTTGAGTTGATGGTTTAATTCTATAGTACCAACACAACTTGGCCAAAAACAACAATCAGTATGGGCATTTAACCTATACTGTGATTTTGCTGCAAACTTACATCACAGGGTTAAGGTAGGAAAACCTGAATGATAAGTGGCCCTAGCAGTGTTTTCAAGCAAGGGGAGAAAGTCTGGAAGTCAGGTGGGGTTCTCTGTCCCCACACAGATTCCTATCAAGCGTATTTATATCCTAAAATGGGTCTCAAGGAGCCCTTCCACTAACTCCTCTAGTGCTCGAATAAAAACAATAAATTGCTAGGTTAGATCTTTGTAACTTGGGCAACTCCACAACTGTTTTTGAGAAAAATACCTGTTATATTTGCCTTTCCTCTCACTCTCTGGGTATTTTTAGATTATTTCTGTAGATAGATTACTTATCTTTTAAAACTGTTAGTTAAATTGGGGTTATGTTTAGGTGGTTATAGATAGGTTTTGGCTCCCTGCTATAATCTAGTGTATACTGAATAAATAGTCGGTAAAATACTTGCTAAGCAAACTGAATTGTCTACTCGGAAGAGGCCAACACCATATTACAAGTTAGCACTTCATTCTTACTTCCAAATGCACAGGTAAGTTACCCATCACCTATCTATGTTAATATTACTGCACTATGTTCACTACATTCCAGAAGTTTCTGCATATTGGGTAAGCCAAGCTTATTGGCCTTTGCTCTTGCCTAGTACATCACTATCTGGAACGCCCTGCTCTCAGATCTTTGAACAACAAGCTCCTCCTTATCCTTAGTTCAAAGTCCCCAGGTCCTCAAATCTCACCACCTTTGAAAGACTGTCCTAGGCTGCCCAACCTAACATGGCTACACCCAAATCCCCTTCAGGATTACTCAGGGGATCAGGGCATTTATCACTACTCTAAGTTAGCTTTTTATAACTGTATCCCCTTTGTCTTGTTCACCACTGTTTTCTCAAAGAACAACAGAATCCGGCACACTGTTGGTGCTCAATAAATATTTGTCAAGTGAACTAAGGAAAGGTGAAAATATGTTGACTATCTACAACTCATTAAAAGGCAAGGAAGAAAATCCTGTCTTGTGTCTGCTAGGGTGCTGGAAAGAACAGATGGCATCCTCAGACTGAAGACAGTCTGAACATAGAAACTCTTTACAAAGTGGGGCACACTAGGGGAAGTCAACAGGGGATGCTGATGAAGCACCCTGAGGTATCAACAATGGGAGGCCATTACCACGCCTAGCTCAAGGGGTGAGGGGAGTGAAGTGTTGTGGGAACTCTGTGAATGCCTGGAGCTATAAAAAGATCTGCTGCAGGAGCTGTGGCCTTTGGCCAAGGTATACCATTTCCTCAAAACCATGGTTTGGAAAGTTGGGAGCTGGGGTAAAAATACTTCTCTCCTACTTTCTGATCTCCTGCTGTGGACTCACACTGACCAACCCCCAGGACAAGAAAACTCAGATGATGCAGTGCAGAGGTCAGCCTCCCAGTGGCAGAGAGAGAGCAATGGGGATGAAGAACAGATCTGGAGAGGGGAAAAAGAAACCCACCACGTTACCTAACATGCATGTAGCACTTGCCAAGGTCAATCCAGCTACTGCTGTCTCTGAACGGCTAATAGGTGCTAATCTTCAGGGTGGCCAGCAGCCACTTGGTGCCACATCAACTACTCTGGACTTTCTCCATCCAGGAAGGGCTAGCAGTTTGCTGACACCTCACAACGATGTGTAGCTATTTCAAGTGTGGGCTTGTCTTTCCTGTCTGCAGAGCTTCAGCCAGCACCACTATTCTTAGATGCCAGATCCACAGATATGGAATCCCACACAACAGCGCTTGACTAGGGGATGCACTTTACAGCAAAGGAGTGAGCCCATGACCATGAGATCCACTGGTTGTTCTACATCCCGCAGCAGCCAGCCTCACAGAATACTGGACTGCCTTTTGAAGGCACAGGTGAAGTACCAACTCAGAGTATTCAGACACAACACTCTAAAAATGCCATCTTTTGAGATGTAGTATCTGCATTAAATCAGCGACTCCTAAGATGCTTTGCTCCCAATAATGCATGGGCCCAGGAACCAAGTGGTACAAGTAAGAGTAGCCCTACTTTTACCATCAGCCCTCATGACCCACTGAGGATTTTGTGCTCATTGTCCCACGTGTGGACTCCGCAGAGTTAGAGGTCCTAGTTCTCAAAGGGGTTACATTCTTGCCAGGGCACACAGCAAGGGTCCATTAAACAACATGCTATGGCTTCCACCCAGGGCCCTTTGAACTCTATGTCTGAGGATCTGAAGTCAAGGAGTCACCATTTTGGCAGGGCTAACTGACCCTGATCAGCAGGAAGAAGTAGGGCTGCTTTTTTTTTGTCAATCCTCACCTGGGGACATTTTCCCCATTGCTTTATAGAGAGAGAATGGAAGGGAGGGAGGGGGAGAGAGAAACAGAGAAACATTGATATGAGAGAGACACATCGATCAGCTGTCTCCCAGACAGGCCCCAACTGGGGCAGGGAGTGAACCTGCAACCCAGGCACATGCTCTTGGCCGGTAATCAACCCTGAGACCCTTCGGTTCACAGGCCAATGCTCAACCACTGAGCCACACCTGCTTTTTTATAGCAGAGACAAGGAGGACTATGCAAGGAACCTTGGGACACTCCTTCGCTCCACTGTAACTGTGTGTGTCAACCCTGCCTGATGATTGACAAAGGCTCAGTCTCTTCAGAATAAAAAGGGTATTGTAAAATATTTTATTTAAAAAAGGGATTATTTGGGTCAGATAGGGTTGACAACCACTGTAAAAAAAAACAACCCACAAAAAACATAACTAATGTTGACAATGAAAAGGTTCAAATATGTTCAAAATGCTCTATTTAAGAAGGCAGTAGTACTTAATCATTTTTTAAAAAAGTTTCCAGCAAAAATGGTTTAAATTAAGCTATAAGGCTTAAAGGGATAAGCTTCAATTACCTGAGAAAATTGTTACAAAGAAAAGGCAGTATGATTTGGTGGGAAAAGCACCAGGTCTTGCCACTGAATGCCTACAGCTCAGTCCTGGCTCCACCAGAAGCTGACAGCTGCTATTTCAGACCCCAGTTTTCTAGTTTGTAAAATGTTGATACTGACAGAGACTAGATCTACTCTATCTGAAACGAGAAAAATAGACAAAATGTTTGAAATGGCAGTTTACAAGACATTGGACACCAGACAGTGAAAAGTAGTGATCCTGGGGAGATGGGAAACAAGTGACGTGAGCCCAAGGATTGCTCTACCTTACTCTCCGGAGTGCTTTTTCCAGGCCACAGCACGGGGGGGGGGGGGGGGGGGGGGGGGGGAGACGACGACTCAGGCAGAGCCACCCTGAGGTGGAGAGAGAGAGCTGCAAGTCCAAGGAAGGCAAAGCAGTTAGAATTTGCAGGGTAGAGGAGTAGACAGAGCTGCACAGAGAAAATGTTTCACTTGAAGTCATCAGTCTGTGATAAAAAACTATTTGAGGCCAGGAAAGAACCACCCAGAAGCATTAGAACCTCATCATTGGAAGAAGCAATCCCCACAGCTCACCAAGACCAGAGATAGTTATTCCCACCAGCTGGCATGGAAAACTTGGTAATTCATTGGGCAGAGTACTCACAAGTCTTTGCCTTGAGTAGCAGGGAAAAGCCAGCCCTAGGCTAAACATGGCTCTGCCCTGCTTAACAAAGCTTAAAACCCAAACCTGAAAAGATCTAACTGATTCAAGTAACTTAATCATGTCCCAAGGTATATGGTAATGTAAAAATATCTAGTACCCAACAAGGTTAAACACAAAAGTAAAATTACCAGGTATGTAAAAGTAGCAAGAAAATATGACCTGTAACATGAGAAAAAGCAATCAAAACCAACCCAGCAATGAAAGAGATAATAGGATTAGCAGACTAGGATATTAAAAGTTGTAAGTGCATTCTGTATGTTCAAGGAAAGATTGAACATTCAGGTGGAGTCATGGAAAAAAATTTTAAAGACCTTAAAATTCTAGAGATTTAAAAAATGACAATGTTTCAGATGAAAAATACATGGGATGGGATTAAAGGCAGATTAGACAAGGCAGAAGATTAATGAATTTAAAAATAATAGCAATAAAAACTATTCAAAATTAAAGAAGGAAAACCACAGCAAGAAATGAACATCGCATCAGCAAGCAATGGAATAATTTCATGTGAGAATTGGAGTTCCTTGGGGAAAGGATGGCAAAATATTTGAATAAATAATGGCTGAAAAAAATTCTAAATATGATAAAAACTATAAACTCACAGATCTAAGAATTTCAAGGAACCCAAGCACAAGAAACATGAAGACAAACACACAAAGACCATCATAATCAAATTGCTTAAAAAGAATGATAAAGAAAAAAGTTAAAAGCAACCACAGAAAAAGATATGGGCAGAGGAACAAACAGCAGATTTTTCATTGGAAAAGTGCAACCCAGAAGTTAGGGAAGCAACAATTTTTCAACCTAGAAGCCTATACACCAAGCAAAAATATCTTTCAAAAAACAAAGGCTAAATAAATACAAAATAGGCTAAATAAATACAAAAGTTTAGAGAATTCACCAGCAGATCCGAATACAAAGAAAAGTTAGTGGAAATATAGTTGACCCTTGAACAACATGGTTTGAACTGCACAGGTCCTTATATGCGCCTCTTTTTCAAATGATCTGCAAAGTTGAAACCCATGTTGTTCAGGGGTCAACACCATGGTTGAGAATCTGTGTCTATTGGAAGGCCGACTTAAGTTACATACAGATTATTGACTGCACAGGTGTTTGGTGCCACACGTTATTCAAAGGTCAATTCAGGCAGAAAAACACCATACCAGATGGAAATACAGATTTACATAAAGGATTGAAGAGCACTGGGAATGGGAATGGTGGGGAAATATAAGAATTCTTATTTAAATCTTTTAAAAAGATAATTGATGGTTTAAAGTAAAAATAACAGTGTATTGTGAGGTTTTAACACCTGGCTAAGTACAAATGTATGACAACAGTCTAAAGCCCAGGAGGGGAGAAATGGTAATTTACTGTTATACGACTCCTTTACTATATGTGAAGCAGTCTAATATCCCTTAAAGGCATACTGTGATAAGGATGTATACTACAAAATCTAAAGCAACTACTAAACACACACAGTTACAGTTAATAAACCACCAAGATATAAAGTGGAAGCATGAAAAATAATCCAAAAGAAGGCAAAAAAAGAGGAAAATAGGAACAAAGAATAAATGGAAGAAACAGAAAATAGAAAGATGGTAGATCTAAACCCAACCACATCAATGATAACATTAAATATAAATGGTCTAAACACACAACCAAAAGGCAAAGATTTTCAGATTGGATAAAAAAGCAAGACCCAACTATATTTACTTTCTACATAATACATTTTAAATATAGACATACAAAAAAATTAAAAGGATGGAAGAAGATGTACTGTGCTAACATTAAAATAAGACAATATTTGTGATCATTTCACATGGTTACCATAGGGCTAAAACCAAAAGTATATGAATATAATTTGCAGACTATAGAATATTGTATAAATCAATATAGGAAATAAATCCAGAAATGGTGAAAACAATTAATAGCTACCATATACCAGCACTTTAAATTATTTCATTTAATCCTCACCGCCACCCTTGGGAAATTAGGTATTAGTATTCTAACTCATAGAGGAGACTACAGAGAATATGTATCTTGTCTACTTATACAGGTAGTGCCAGATTCTGAATCCAATCTGATACTGCAGGCAAGCATGTTCATACAAACATTACTCACGTGTGTACAATTGTGAGGAAACACAAAATAATTTAAATGTTTCTAAAGTAATTTGAAAAATATAAAAAAGAAACATTACTTATTAAACTATCAATGACACTTTAAATATCATTTAGGCCTGTTCTTGTAATTCATTCTCAAAACTGTACCTGCCATGTTGCCTTTAGAGAAAATTCTGCAGCTTTTAAAGTTAAAAAACTAAGCTTGCATTTTCACTTACAATGGAAAACATTTTAAGTCGCTGGGAATTCCTGCATATCTACAATTAATCTTTAATTCACCTCATTACATGGAACTGCTGGTCACATAGCTGAAAGAACCAGGCTTATGAGGTGCCTTCCTCAAAGGGAATTTAGGGTGATTTCAAGTCTTCATAATTAACTCTCTCAGTCTTTTAATTATGTAGATTTTGCCCCAGAATTACAACATTTAAAACCAAACTAAGGAAAGGAGTATAAGAAAATGTTATCTGAATAGATATTCTTGATTGGTAAAAAAACCGAATTTCTTTAAGAATTCCACCCCCCACTTTCAGTTTCAGTAAAATGTCACAATAAAAACTACAATGATAGGGGTCAACAATATAATTATTGATAGTTTAGTAATTCCTTGTGCCATAAAGAACAATTAACATCTGGGTTGAAGCACTTATATAAAACAAAGTACCTATTTGGGCGGGGGGGGGGGGGGGAGCGTGCTCTGTTCCCCACAGGTACTGCAATACCAGATCAACACACAGCGTGGATGGAGCAAGCTCCTATTCCATCTCCCTGCTCCAAAAATCCATTCAATACATTGTCCTTGGATAGAGAACGTGTCAAATGTTAAAACTGACAAGAACAGATAAGCATGCTTAATCTTAGTCAAAAGGCCAAGAAGCCATGTACCTATTATTTATTAGTGAGACTACTTAAACACCAGGTAACCTGCTAGATGTTTTTAATCACCCTATAACATAGATATTACTCCTAAGTAATTCCAAGTAAGGAAGTAAAGTAACATACTCTCCCCTAAACACAGAGAAGACCTGGGATAAAGTTGGAACCATGCCAGTAAGCCTGAGTGCTAAATTCACTGAACTGATACATCAAGGATTAGCTGATAGGTAAGAGACATAGAACAAAAAAAATGGCTAGATGCTTCTTTATTATTTCAACCTAGAGGCTTAAATTCAGGTTTCTTTTTTTAAAAAAGAATATCTCACAGGTGCTGTTTTTCCTATTACATAACCTCAGAAGTACATCAGCAATCTGAGGTTAAGACTGAATATTGAAGTCAGACGTTATCAACCTCCAGATAAAGTCCTCCAATAATTTTTCACCCAACGGCTCTACCATTCACTCATGATTGGTGTCTGGATCCGTTATTGAGTTGCAACATAGTGTATTCTAACATCCCTCTTTTATTTATTGGAAGGAATTCTATAGAAACTTCCTCTCCTTTCCTAATATTTACAGAATAAATGGGGATAGAGGAATAGATACCACTCTGATGAAATATTGAATATAGAAAATTCTCTGTAAAGATAAATGACCCAGTTTCATTAGCAAAGAAACAGAATGGGGGGTGGGGGGATACATTTAGTGACAGTGAGACCTGAGACATTAGCAATGTGTGGATCCTGACTCGGTTCTGATTCAAACCAACCAACTATAAAATGACATTCTTTTTTAATACAATCATGAAACTTTAAATATAGATTCAATATCAGATAAGGAAATCATTTGTAAGGTATAATAATGGCAACTGAGTAATACCAGGAGTCAATTTTATTCATATACTCTGAAAATTTTGATAAATGCATGAAAGAATGAGAGTATCTGAGAAAATAAGCAGTAGCAGAAAACACTGAAAATAACCTATTTAGAGACATTTAAAAAAAATGCCTCATAAAATCCAAGTTTTCAAAATGAATTAAAGACTTGAATATAAAAATTGAAACCATAAAACTCCCAAGAGAAAACATTGGCAGTAAGCTCCTTGACATCAGTCTTGGCAATGACTTTTTGGATCTGACACCAAAAATCAAAAGCAGCAAAAGCAAAACTGAGTAAGTGGGACTATATCAAACTTAAAAGCTGCTGCACAGCAAAGAAAATCAACAAAATGAGAAGGTAGCCATCTAAATGGGAGAAAATATTAGCAAGACATATTTGATAAGGGACTAATACCTAAAATATATGAAGAACTCATACAACTCAATAGCAAAAAAAAATCTGATCAAAAAAATGGGAAGATCTGAATAGACATTTTTCCAAAGAGATGCAGATGGTTAAGAGACACATCACTCAACATCAGTGATCATCAGGGAAATGGAAATCAAAACTACAATGGGATATCACCTCACACCTGCTAGAATGGCTATCATCTAAAAGACAACAAATAAAAAATAAGTAAAAATTTAAAAAGACAAATAAGTGTTGGTGAGAATGTGGAGAAGAGAACCTTTGTGCACTGTGGGTGGGACTGTAAATTGGTCAGCCACTAGGGAAAACATACTGGAGTTTCCTTAAAATTTAAAAATAGAACTGCCTTATGACCTAGCAATTTCTCTTCTGGGTATTTATCTGAAGAAAACAAAAATACTAATTTGAAAGGATGTATGCACCTCCATCCCATGTTCACTGCAGCATTATTTACAATATTCAAGACATGGAAGCAACCTAAGTGTTCCCCAAAGGATGACTGGATAGTCCAGCCAGGCGTGGCTCAGCGCTTGAGCGTCAACCTAGGATCCAGGCGATCAAGGTTCGATTCCTGGTCGGGGCACATGCCCGGGCTGTGGGCTGCAGCCTATCAATGATTCTCTCATCATTGCTGTTTCTATCTCTCCCTCTCCCTCTCCTTTCCCCTCTCCGAAATCAATTTAAAACAAAAAACAAAGGAGGACTGGATAAAGAAAATGTGACACCCCCCCCACAGAAATATTATTCGTCCATAAAAAAGAATGAAATTGCACCATTTGCAACACAGATGGACCTCAAGGGCATTATGCTAAGTGAAATAAGTCAGAGACAAATATTGTATGATCTCACTTATATGTAGAATCTAAACAAAACCAAACCTAAGCACATAGGTAGAGAGGAGAGAATGGTGGTAGACAGAGGCTGGGTGTGGGGGCCGGGTGAAATGGGTAAAGGGAGTCAAAAGGTACAAACTTCCGGTTGTCATGGAGATGTAATGTACAGCATGGCAACTACAGTTAATACTGTACTGCATATTTGAAAGTGGCTGAGATCTTAAAAGTTCTTATCACAAGAAAATCTGTAACTACATATGGTGAAGGATATTAACTAGATTGTCATGGTCATTTTGCAACATATACAAACATGGAATCATTACGTGCACCTGAAACTAATGTTGTAGGTCAACTATACCTCGACTAAAAAAAGCTTGACTTCAATGAAATTTCTAAAAAATAGTAAAAAATTATGAGGAATCAATTAAGAAAAATATCTAATCACAAATAATCCACATTCATACACTGGCCATTCTAAACCTTTCCCATTAGTGCTGAAGCTCCCAGAACTGTCAAGTAAAAGCCTGGTACTTGCAGAAAATGAGTACAGAAGTACAAGGAGTAAGGCCAGTAAGAGTAGGAATCTGGGAGCTCAAAGGGGGTACGAGAGCTGGCAGTACCACCCTAACCACTAAACATTTCTTCCATCCTAATTTATTTTTTGCTTTAATTCCTAAAATTCCATGAATTAAGGTACAAGAATTAGCAAATCCCCTCTGTGAAGATACTTTTCAGAAGGGAAGAAGGGTTAGCAATGATAAACTTCTTAAGAAATAATGTGGAGCCCAGGCTGCGTGGGGCAGTTGGTTGAGGCATCCTGTACACCAAAAAGGTCCTGGGCTCTGTTCCCAGTCAGGGCGGATACCTAGGTTGCAGGTTAGATTCCTGGTCGGGATGTGCACAGAAGGCAACCGATTGATGTTTCAATCTCACAGTGATGTTTCTCTTGTGTGCTCTCTCAAACCAATACACACATCCTCAGGCGAGGATTGAAAAAATAAAAATATATATTTTTCTTTCTTCTTATATCCAGAGATCAGCTACTATGAGAAAATGAGTTTCTGATAGAGAAAAGTGAACATTAATTTTGGAACTTGAAGCACTTGTTGGGAAAGGACAGGAAGCTTAGATAGTACAGGGGCACCGGTAGAATGACAATGAAGGGGAAAATAAAGGCTAGTAGACATCTATTAATCCCTGCATCAACACTGCTACATTCAGGAAACACCCTTTCCTTACATCTAATGTTCCTTTAAAAACCTTATCACATAATAGAGTGCAACTATTCAGAATATACATTCATTATATGTAGACTGCACCAGAGGCCTAAACATAACTTAGGCAGTGATTCTGTGATAAAATTTATTTCAGCTTTCTTAAACTCCTACTCAGCTTCAGGAACACCACCTCACTATATTGGCAAATGCCACCTGTGAAGAACGTAGGGAACCCAGCCTGGTTTCAGTATTTGTCATACAAGAAAATTCCATGCATTTTATGTTTAAAATTTACAAACAGATGAAACCCAAATATCTGTGTAACACACTTATGAAATGGGGATACTTTTAACAAAAAACAGCCTGTATCTCAAAAATCAATGACAAATTCTACAACGAAAAATATTTCTACCTGGCAGCCTGAATAGTATCATTTGTTTTTGTTTTACTAAAATAAGTTACATTTACCATGTAGTTTTAATGTGAAAACGTAACAGTAAGAAAAAATACCTAAAGTCAAATAAGAAGTTCACCATATTAAACAACTAATCAGGGTCTGGAAATTTCTGCAGGTTTCTTTCCCAAATGTTTTCCAATCAAATCATTCCTCTTCTCCAGTAAAGATTAACACAAGCAGAAATTGCCTAATAACCTTAATTCTCATAGGTTGAGGTTTAAGTATTTACTTCATTTGATAAGGAAACAGTGAGACATTTTCAAGACTCCTCAAGATCTGGTATTAAAAACTAGAACCTCAGTCATCAGAATTCCTGTTTCTATGTTTGTAACTCACTAAATAGCTACTGGAAAATAGGACTTTTCAAGCTGACTTGCTAGTTAGACTTTAATCATAAAGGAAGTGTTTATGTGGTTTTATTAAAAACTTGTCATGATGGACAAACCAGATATACCTTTCTATGAATGCTTAGTACTACTGACATCTCCCGAGGAGACAGAACACATAACTTACAATAAAATGCCAAGAATAAACACTTCCTATGGGTTCTGATTCCTAATACCTGCCTACATAGAATAATTAGTACTTTATTACTTGTTCAACAATTACAGGAAAAAGTTTTAAAGATAAGTTCCGAATTTGAGGTAAAGAAAGAATATTCATTAAGAATAAAGTAGTCAAGATTTCCTTTTACTCAAAAAAAAAAAAAAAAAAATCACTTAAGAGTCAACCTCCATGTACAAAAGACAAGATCAATCACATTTATCACTGGACACAAAAGATATTCCAAAGGTCTTTAAAAATGTTGATCTCAAAAAGGAAAATTAACTTTTATATTTCATTCATTATCAAGACCATACTTTCTTAACAAGATAATTATGCTATTGATACAAAACATACAGTATTTACACTTAACTGTACAAAATAATTTAATGTTTACAAAAATATTAGAATGTTTAGAGTTGACTGACAGTCTTAAGTAATTTCTAGAGAAGCATACAGTAAGACCACAGATTTCCATTTCATTTCTTTTTTAATAAGTCAAAAAAAGGATGCTGCAATGCTTCATCTAAGGTAATTCTTTTCACTGGATCATATTCTAACATTCTTCGAACCAGGTCAAACAGTTTCTCGTGTTCTTCATCATGACAAAGCATAAATTCCTGGAAGAGAAAATGTTTTTATTTTAGAAAGGTATTTAAAAATAGTTGAAACAGTTTTTTAGACTTTTTAATCTTCTTTCTCTTACCTTTAATGGTTTGCAGCGTCTCCTAACATATCTACCAGCAGAACTATGTTCATCCCAATCTAGCTGGTTATGATGAAAATACTTGCGTTTTCTATAGGAAAAAGAAGCCTGGATTACTAAAAATAACAAAAGATCCATGTTCACCCCATCTTCACGAGGACAGTTGAAAGTATAAGCATCTCTGTGTATACATTTTTTTAAATCTTAGCAATAATTATGTATCAGACAGCTTATAGAGTATTTTCCTTAATTTTGTATACAGAGAACAAAGCCAGTTTTAAAAACAGAAGCCCCTGGATCCATTCCTGTAAACTCTTGATTTCCCTAGATCTGAAGTCGGGCTGGGCTGGAAATCTTTAAACAATTCCCTGGATGACTTCTGAGGTGCAGCTGTGTTTGAAAACCACTACAAGGACATACAGCTGGTTTACCACCAGTATAGAATTCTAACTTAGATTGCTATGACTCCAAAATCAAGCTCTGTTTACTATTTTATAAATTATTTTTATAATAAACTTAGGAAAACAGTTATGCAAAGGTTAACTTCACTGTAAAAACCACCACTTTGTTTATTAGATCACAGGTAAATTTTTCATAAAGTCAAGTTTTTAAAAAGTAATGACTTTTTAAAAACTTGACTTTATGAAAAATTCAAAATATGCAATCCTTGGAACAAGCAATAACAACAAAGTTGAGTTTTCTGTAGTTTGAATATAGGCTACTGTATGTATTCAACAAAGGGCTTTAATCTTAAAGCATACCTTGTTTTCTGAATCATGTGTGTTGGTATGGGTCCTAATATTCGTTCCATCATTGCCAGGTGCTCTTTACTATCATGAGTCTGAAAAACATAGGGGGAAAAAATTAGTTTTCATTTCTCTATATACACAAGAAAGAAAATAATAAGAAAGTAGTACTGACATAAAAAGATTAGACAGTTTACAAAATTTATATTACACTCAACTTCAAATATGGAACAATACAGAATGAGTTGTATTATCTGGTGCAAACCCAAAAAATTGTCTTTCTGAAATGAGCGAGCAAGGCTCTGTATTACGGAGACGCTTAATGTGTTTAATGTAAAACTGAATGGTTTTCTTATTTGTATTTCTTGCATTGCTTAACTGAGGAATGAAGGGAAGATTCCCAAAAATACTGTGTCCTCATTTAACCAGTCAACCAAAATTAACCTCCATTACTCAATGACTAGCAATACATTAACACTTACTAATCCTAGGCAATAAAAATACAGTCCCAATAATTCTCACAACAATCCTGAGCTAGGGATAGGGGAACATGAATTTCAAAGAGCTGAAGACACAAGCTCAAAATCACAGAGCTCATAAACGAGGAAAAGTTGAGCTATGAACCCAAGTCAAAACTCATATTCTTGCCCAGCTTGTGTGGCTCAGAGGTTGAGCATCAGCCTGTGATCCAGGTGATCAAGGTTTAATTCCCAGTCAGAGCATATGCCCAGGTTGCGGGCTCGATCCACGGTAGGGGGCGTGCAGAAGGCACCCGATCAATGATTCTCTCTCATCATTGATGTTTCTCTCTCCCCTCCTCCGAAATTTAAAAAAAAAATTAAAAAACAAAAATACCTCATATTCTTAAACTATACAGTAACAGAGCTCTTGCTGAAGTAGAACAGAAAAAAATGTCATTCAGCATTTAAAATGGGACGTTTCTAGAGCAGAAATTGGCAAACTTTTCCTATAATGGGCCAGATAGTAAATATTTTAAGTGTGGCTGGTCACAATTGGTCTCCTTTACATATTTTCGTTTTTTAAAGCAGGCATCAGGCAGGATCTAGTTTGCAAAAGATACAAACAGATGAAGCTCAAATATCTGTGTAACACACTTACGAAATGGGGATACTTTAAACAAAAAACCTGTATCTCAAAAATACATAAGGCTGTGGGTAATGCTTTTTTTAATCTATCAACTGTTGTGCCTCACACACTGCTTACAAAACATTAAGTACTTAATTCAAGACAGGAATATACTAACTCTGAATTTTAAAAAAGTTCCTTAGTTGAAGAGTATTTTGGAGGGTAAAATCCAAATATAAACCTTATCTCAAACCAATGTTAATACTTGCACTTCACTTAAGAGCTCAGTGACTTATAACCACAAACTCATTACAAGAAAGCATGTATTCTACTTAACTTTTTCTTGACCCTACAGTTTATTACCATAAAACCCGACACTACCTCCTTGAACTGACTGATAACCATGATTCTACATATCAAACTCGTCAATAAACTCAAGAGTACTTTTAACAGGATCTCTATGAAATAGAAAAACAGAAGCAGTGATTTCCCTAAGTCTAAAGTGGGGCTGGAAATCACAACCCTCCTTAAAGTTCTTCAATGGCTGCACCACCTAAAATTTTCAAAACCTTTAGATTACAGATGTAAGTGAAATTATGAAGGGAAAAGTGCAGACCTAAGTAAGGTTTTCATAAAAGGGACACACTACTACCAAAAAAGCTCAGGAGGGATAATCTCCAAAGGCCAGAATGGGAACCCTACGAAATCATTTTCATTTTGGACCAGTCTACATTTGAAAACTACTAACTTCTAAGATAAAACTAATAGCTTTCTATGGAGAGCAAGTCCATTATGAATCAATCAGTCCTTGCCTACCGCCACTGTTTACCGTCTCTAAAAAAATTTAACTTCACCTTTCCTGGGTCCCACTATACTTTCTACATTGACCCATTATAGCAAATACCACATTATACTCTAAGTTTCCCCATATCTATCTTTTGCATGATTTCCTTGAATAGAGGTTGTCTTTTCATGTTCATAAAGCCTAGAGTGTCACAGGTGCTTAATACTTAGAATAAAACACAATTTCTTGTTCCTAAATTCTTTTATATAAAAAAGTGACTTGTTCATGGCCATATGGATAGTCAATATAACCAGAACTGAATTAAAAATGGCCACAGTAACACTAATATAAATTTATGAAGATGTTCTGTAACAAAAAATGGAACCATTAAGACAGTATGGACATGTATCAAAAACTCCAATCACACGTAAAATGAACACTGACCATTCACAAGGAGGAACATTTCATTCAACTATGGTTTTTAGAGAAGGACAACCATTTTGCATATGTAAGTTTTAATCTTAAGAATGACACTATGGCAACTTTTCAATATGGAAGCCAAATTTTATATGCCTTTAAAAATTAACTAAACAATATTTATAAAATACATACCTGAAAGACTGTGAAACCAAGGTAATATTCAATAAGAATGCAACCTATGCTCCAAACATCACAAGGCTGAGACCAACCTAAAGCTATTTAAAAACAAAAACAAACATTTTATTATGCAACAAATTTTAATTGCCAATTTACTAAATCCTTCTGTATATGAGTAATCTCTTTACATAACTCATTTGGGAGAACATGACAGTAAATTCAGGGTTTATATTTTTAGTTTTATTTTTTTAATCCTCACCCAAAGACGTTTTTATTGATTTTAGAAAGAGGAAGGGAGAGAGAAACATCGATGTGAGAGAGATATTGATCAGTTGCCTCCCGTACGCACCCCGCCCGGGGATTGAACACACATGGGTATGTGCCCTTGCCAGGAATTGAACCTGTGACCCTTTGGTGCATAGGATGACATTCCAATCAACTGAGCTACACCAGCCAGGGCTACATTTTTAGTTTTTTTATCAAACATTATTCAGTATGTTCTCATAGTCCTCCATATCCTTATTAAAATTATAGCATTTAAGGGGAGGGGGGGCATTTTATGTAAAATGAGAGGGACTAGAAAATATTTCCCAAGTATAACTACCAATTCATGGAAATACTCCATAGCCTTTGAATTGCTTGTGCAATGGGAGTACTGTTATACCAGTTCATGGTTATTCCAGGAAGTTTTACATTTTATTAAGTGCAAATACATATATGTCAATAATTATCCTCAGAATGTAACTATTAAGCCCTTATCAATTATCATAAGCTTGAGTTTATTTCTTCCATTAAAAGAATATGGTTTTACATAAATCATATAAGAATCATAATTAATATTATATGCAGTTTCACCTATAAGCAGAATTATAGAGCCATTTAAAGTACACACAGAGAGGGATCTATATATGTACTTTCAGCCAGTCTACACATGATCACATATACTTTCTCCTTCAGAATTCTCAATGGCAACACTATTCCGGAAAGAATAAAACACCTGGCCCTCTTAAGTCTATATTTAACTGGAAAGGAGATGAAAAGAATAAACCATACAGATATTTTAATCTTTTAAAGATCAAGTATTGCCCAGCCGGGCGTGGCTCAGCGGTTGAGTGTCGACCTAGGATCCAGGCGATCGGGGTTCGATTCCCTGGGCTGTGGGCTCAATCCCCGGTCGGGGGCGTGCAGGAGGTGGCCAATCAATGACTCTCTCATCATTGATGTTTCTATCTCTCTCTCCCTCTCCTTTCCTTTCTCTGAAGTCAATAAAGATATATTAAAAAAAAAAAAAAATCAAGTATTTAGTAAACAATAAATGTATAAATAAAACCTACTTTAAAAGACATTTCAAGTATTTTCAGTAACATCACTGAATTTAAAGGTAAAGAAAAAAATAATACATTCAAGGGTCTTGACTATGACTTAGTCATTTTTGTTAACTCTCACAGTGCTTATCATTTGAACAAATGGATAATGGGTCATGATTTCTACTTATATACCCATACAACATCTGCAAATAACAGAGCTTGGACTTAGGATGAAAATTTTCTTTTCCGGCCACTCCTACCTTCCAGTCTAGCTTTTCCCAGGTGACTGTAACCTGCAGCCTGTTCTAAATCACTCCATTCTGATGAGTCAGTTCTCATACTCTTTGGAATTCCACATCATTCTTTTACCAACTTCTCAACTTTATTACCAAGACAAGAGACCAACTGACCTCAATTGTAGCATCTGACTACATCTTCCTTTCCTGCCCAATTCTGCCTTAATCCTCAGGACTAATGCTCCACAAACATACAAAGGACCCTTCTAATCCCCTAATCTAATCTTTTTGTCAAGGTCAATAACACAATTTCAAATTTATACCAGCGATCCCTAGCCTGGCCACACTTGGTCATGATGATTGAAAGCTACTACATTTTACCCAATTTAGGAGGCCATTAACTGTAAGACACACCACTGTTTTATGTACAGATAACAAAGAGAAAAAAGTCAATTTTTTGAGTTTTGAGTTTTAACTCCCCACATTAAAGTGTGGGGAAAACTCTGAATTTTAAGTTGATATAATCCAGGAAGTTATCTCCTTTTGAGCTCTGAAAAACTCCTCCTCATCCACCATCTCTTCCTATACTCCTTTCTTTTACCCTCATAGTAGTCTTCAGTCCTCAACCATGAATATTCTTTGTAAGTTATTGTAACAGCACCTTCTTTCACATCATACTAAACAAAAATCCTATTAACCATTTCAAAGATAAGCTCGACTCTTCCCAAAAGTGGCCAGAGATGACCTCTGAGAATGGTTTGCTATTCACTTGACCAGAAAACCCCACAAAAATCATGCAAATCAAGAGGTTCAAATCTTCGTGTTCACTTTAAGAACACTCATGAAACTGCCCAGGCCAAGAGTACGGGTATTCAAAAAGCCACCAAATATCTGAAGGATATCACTTTACAGAAGCAATGTGTGCCATTCCATCATTACAATGGTGGAGTTGGTAAGTGTGCCCAGGAGAAATAATGGGGCTGGACACTGGGTTGTGGCACAAAAAAGTGAATTTTTGCTGCACATGCTTAAAAATGCACAATGCAATGCTGAACTTAAGGGTTTAGATGTAGATTCTCTGGTGATTGATTACATCCAGGTGAACAGAGCTCCCAAGATGCAATGTAGAACTTACAGAGCTCACTGACTAATTAACCCATATATGAGCTCTCCCTGCCACACTGAGATGATCCTTTCTGGAAAAGAGCAGATTGTTCCTAAACCTGAAGAGGTTGCACAGAAGAAAATGATATCCTGCCCTGGCCAGTTTGGTTCAGTGGTTAGAGCACGAGACTGGGGACTGAAGGGTCTCGGGTTCGATGGCTGCTGACTCAGTCCCCACCCTTGAGCGGCAACCAATCGATGTTTCTCTCTCACATCGCTGTTTCTGTCTTTCCCACTCCCTTCCACTCTCTCTAAAATATCTTCGGGTGAGGATTAAAAAAAAGAAAAAAAGAAAAAGATATCCCAGAATAAACTAAAAGAAACAAACTTCTGGCCTGGAGTAAATTCAACATAAAATAAATACTAATAAAAGTGGAAGAAAAAAAGAAAAAATAATCAGCTCTAAACCTGTGCTGTCCAATATGGTAGCTACTAGACACGTGTGGCTAAATCTAAAAATTTAAATTAATATAAAATTTAAATTCAGTTCCTCAGCCCTAGCCAGTATGGCTCAGTGGTTAGGGCATTGGCCCTCAGACTGAAGGGTCCCGGGTTCGATTCTGGCCAAGGGTACGTACCTTGGTTGCAGGCTCCATCCCTGGCCCTGGTGGGGCACATACTGGAGGCAACCAATCGATGTCTCTCAAGCATTGATGTTTCTCGCCCCCCCCCCGCCCACTGAAAGCAATGGAAAAAATATCGAGTGCGGATTAAAAAAAAAAATTCTGTCCTTCAGTCACATTAGTGTGCCAATGGATACCATAAAATATTACCATCACTGTGGAAGTTCTACTGGCCAGCACTGCATAATATTCTCAATTTCCTTACCCCTTTACCAACCTTCTATGTAGATAAAAATCATTACTTTGCTTTCACACTCCTCTAATCTGAACTACCAAGTCCTGTTGAACCAAAAAAAGGTAAAAACTGGAAACTGATTCCATGAAAATGTTTTATTATCCAACCTCAGTTGGACCTTACTTCTGGCCAAGTAATAAGCTTATTCCATTTAACTATTTCCCCACAGCAAATAATCTGAACTTTACTCACTGTCTCCAAGCCCCTAAACCCATCCCTAACTTCCCAGCTCTATTAACCTAACCTGGACTCTAACTTTTAAATTTTGATGCATGCTCCCTGTTATTTTAAAACTGTACCATAACTCATTTTCTTTTCTTGATTTTATCATGTCAATGGTTTTCAAAGTTCTCTTTTAGACTAGCCCTTCTTTCTTTTCCTCTTGACCTCTACCCATCCTATATTTAGACATCTGCTAACCAAATCATTAGCGTTTTTACCAGCACCATGCTCTGCTAATGGCACAAAAATAGATTCCTGTATTACTTCAAAATCACATCACTGTAATGTACTTAGCCAATAGAGCCTGTTCTTATGATCTCGTAGGATTAACTTGTTCAAAAATAACAACCACCTGAAGTGTCTTTACAGATGATATCATTTTTCCCACTCAGAAAAAATACTTATAGTAATTTAGACTCTTTTTATGAAAATAGCAAAGCATTTTCTGTACACTAAGAAAATCACCTCCACCCCCAAAGCTGTAGAGAACAAAAAGCTCTTCTTCAATTACAGTATCAGGAAGTCTGATGTCTACTGACCCAAAATGACCTCTGGAGCTCTGTAATGCCGTGTAGATACCAAAGTACTGTGATGTTCATCATCATATGTTGCACTTCCAAAGTCAACAACTTTTATATCTGTGTTTTTCAGTGTGCGTTCATCACGTTTCTAGAGAAAAACAGTTGCGTAAACATGAAGATCAATAAAGATATGAAATCTTTTATAGCACCATCCAAAAGACTTGCAGGTGAATTATCTTTCTGGATTTTCAACATAACCCCATGCGAAAGGCAAAGAAAGATGATTCTTTTTGGATTTAATATCAGGATAGAATAAGCCTCAGAAGTAAAATTCCTCATCCAATGATCAACAAGCTAAATTAATTTTAAAGAACCACCAAAATTAAAAAGTGTTTTAACTTACCATTTTAGAATTATATTTTACTACATAGTCAGACTTCACAAATAAAATATTTTCAGGCTTCAGATCTGTATGGGTTAACTTATTATGATGTAAAACTACAAGAGAAGAAAATCACATTATTAGTTTCACTTGCAAATTTAATCTGTACTGGGGGAAGGAAGAATTAGTAGTGGATATAGGGGCCAAGAGGGGTTTCATCTTTATAATATGCATTTTTAGTGACCATGCTTTGATACACTGCTTGTGTAACAAAAACTTTATAATTCTGATGTTTAAAGATTTACCAAGTATACTTACAATTTATTGACTGGCAGATCTGATATGCCATCTGCCTGATGTGGTCAATTTGAAATGGCAGAAAGCTATTTTCTTTAATGAAATCATAGGTACTAAGTCCCAGCAATTCAAATACAATACAAACATGACCATGGTGATCAAACCATTCTAGCATCTGGACACATCGGCTAAAATAGATCAAAATAAAAATTACTCAGTTCACAGAATTCTGATTATTTCATATAACATGATGGATCATTGCTCAAGCTTATACTTACAAGACACTATTGGGGTCAGTAGTATTTAAATGCTCTAATACTTGGATTTCTGAACGAGCTGCTTCACGGTACCGACCTACATTTTTTACAATTTTCACTGCTACATGTATGCCATCCCTTAAAAACAAAATTAAGATGAAAATGGTAAATGTACAGAAGCAGGATGAAACGTGTAACCTCTAAAGCCAAATCTTATTAAGCATCAACTAATCTATGCTACTTTTCTAAAATATTATACCAGATTCCATATAACATCTTTTCAAAACATTTTGTCAAAATACACTTTATTGGAATAATGATTCCCTTAATAGTTACGAATTTTAATGTTTATTTCCAGAATTTTAAACTTACCTAGATTTTATACAGAAGTTAATAAAAATATAAACCTCATATAGAATATGCTACTGCTGGAAGCATTTGCTCATTCACCAGGCTAGACCCACTCTGTGCCAGATAGTGTACAGGTATTAGTGATGAAAAGACAGGGCTTGTCCCTATGTATATAGTAGTCTGAAGGAAAAAGACACTTATATCATAAGGTTAGAAGTGCTTGGTATGAGGTACTATGGAGTACCAGAGGGAGAGCCAGACCACTGAGGGTTAGGGGAGCTCAGACTTCCTCAGAAGAGGTGGCACACACCCGAGCCCTGAAAGATAGGTAGTAATCAGTTTGTCAGAATTGGGAGGAAAAGAGAACATTTGGGCAAACGAGACACCATCAATAAATCATGAAGTCAAGAATATGTTTAGTACATTCACTGGTGCAAACAGGCAGAAATAGCTATAGAGCAGTGAGCTTCATACTGCAGCACCTGTAATATTTCTTAAGAAGTATAGAGTAGTAATGTGAGGAAATGGATTTCCAAATCTTCAACTTTCTTTTATTCTCTTTTCTAAATCTGATCATCGAGAAGATGAGCTAGAATTCAAGTCTTTTTTTTTTCACTTTTTTTTTTTCACCAGTTTACAAGAGAAAGGAAAACCCCATGTGCTCCTAATTAGATCAAGATATGTGCCCTAGACTATTAAAAAAACCTTTGAGGCAAACTTTTTAGTGGCTTGGTGCCAACCTTTTTCCAAGTCTGGTGGTTTTCAATTCACTGCTTTTAACAAAGCCCCAATGAAGTTGTGGGCTGATAAATTGTTAAAAATTATTTTGATAATATCCCCATTTGGCGTATATCTTGCCTTAAAAGAACTTATAAAATAGATGTGACAAACTCCTTCTAATCACATCTATTTAATTGCATGACCAAATTTTCTCAGTGTCCATAGCTATAAAAACAGAAAGTGAGATTTTATTCTATGCTAAAACGCTAAGACATATTTATCTATAGATATATGCACTCATTTTTTAAAAGCCCCAAACATCACAATACAAGATACATTTGCAATTAAATTTTATGTTTTAGGTCTAAGTGTCAAAACTTTTAAGTAATTTGCACTTGATCAAATAAATACTATTGATTGGATTATGTTGATTTGATACTTAAGAGTCTTGGAGTCTCAAGAAATTTTAAAAGGATATTAATAGGACAATTGGTAAAATCTGAGTAAGGTCTGTAGCTCAGCTAGCAAAATTTGAAAATATAACATGTAGTATATAAAGAATAAAGGAAATACTCTAAAGTGTTAACATTTGGAAACTGTGGGTGAAGCATATATGGGAACTCTCTGAATTACTTAAACTTTTTTTAAGTCTGAAAATATTTCAAAATGTTTCAAAATTTCAATTTATATTCAGATTTTCACTGTAGAAAAGATAGGGTGATAATTAAAAATATTTAGAATAATGTTCTGTGTGCCAAGTGGAAGGAAAGGAAGTTCAAGGATAAAACATTTCTAGGTACTAAAGAAGAGTTTGTTCATGGATGGTGGTAGGTATCAAGTTGTAAACAGCATTTAGGTTCCCTCAAAGACACTTAAAAGGAAACAGGTTTATTTGTATGTTTTTTAACATCATTGCTTACTATAAGCTGCAAATTATATGCTCCCCAACTATTTTATGATGAAAAACTTTAGGGGTCAATTTAGAAACATGCCATGTCACTAAATTGTCTTAAGAGGTTCACTTAAGAAAAATGTTTGCAAACCACGGAACAGAGGTCGTGGAGGAAAATGTTGAAATGAGGCAGAGAGGGTCAAATCACATTCCGTAGGCTTTAATATAATTCCTTTATAGTTTAAGAAGTTAACTCTAACATGAAAATATTATCCTTTGGAAATAAAGGTTTCTGAACCAGGATTAGACATGCTTTATTATCTCTGCAATTCAAAAATAAAGCAAAGCACTCTGAATTTCTTACACAAGGCTAAGGGCCTAAGTTCTGGGAAACTCTCTTCACCTGAACACCTACTTTAATTTCAATAAACTCCATCTGATAGAATTTGTAAACATTCTTGATCAAAATCCACACTCACGGTAAGTAAATCATGCACATAGTTAAAAAAAATTTTGAACATTTAAACTTCTCAAGAAAGCAAGTGATTACCACTTAAAATATCACTTCATCATTATGGATCCCTCCTCACCAAAGGTATCAGAATTCTCAAGAAAGAAAAAAAGACAAACTTACATGCCATGATCAATGCATTCTACAACTTTGCCAAAGGCCCCTTCACCCAAAGTGTCCACGATTTCATCTAAAGTAAGGGGGGAGAGAGGGGTTAAGTACCTGAGTACTAATCATGTAGTTATTCAAACAATGAATGCTTAAGCGTGGAATATTTTCAAATGATTCTCTATCAAAGCATAACTAAGGTTTCAGCACTCAAATTATTTTATTTTCAGCTGCTACAAAGACAATTAGATAGAGCTATCTTTCTTGATCTAATCTCAAATTCCACTGATTACTCTGGAACTTTAGAGTAGAAATATTTAAATTCTACAGAAAAGAAGAAATACAAAAAACAACAAACAAACCCACAAAAAAACAAACAAAAAAAAAGCAATGAAGAGTTCTTTAGCCCCCCGCTGACAAACTATTCTTAAAAAGATTATTCTGTCTGCAAAGTTTAAAAAGTGTTGAAAAATATTCTATACATCTTGCTCTTAGAACGTCTCCACTTTGACAGATCAGGTGACCCTCCTCATCATCCTCTATACTCCTGGATCTTTTCCTTCGGTGGCTCTTCTGGAACGGCAAGTGGGCAGCACCAAGATCGTCCAGCCAATCAATATATCAGAGTGAATTCAGGGCAGAATACGCAATTCATTCAGCGGGGAGATATTCAGGCATTCAGATAAGCACCAGGCCACGAACAGTTGGCAGGAGCAATTTCAAATTCAGTCCCCAGAAATTCACAGGGCACAGTTTATGTTACAGAAGAAAAACATGGCAAGGAACAGATTTTCAGATAAGATACTTAAAGTGGCAATAGAAAAAAACAACACAATTGTCTCTTTAAAATACTGATTTAATTGAAGTCTGAAATTAATGCAATGTCATGTTCTGTTAATATCTTGCTATAAAATAGCATATGCTGAGAGTTGAGATGTCTATTTTGTCAGAAAAATGTTTTAAAATGTCCAAGATTAGTTGAAATTGTTTACTTAGCAATATATTAAAAGATACATGATTAAAATAAAAGGGAAAAATAATGGCTGGTTAATTTCAATGTTCAATCTAATCAAAATTAATTTTACTGAAGAAAACTTGGGGAGGAAAACAATATTTCAAAGTTTACTGATGATCAAACAGGTCTGAGTGTAAATAAAAAAGAACATTTTTAAAAATACATTTCCCCTTCAGCACCCATTTTAGAACTTCAATGGAACTAGTTGCAGACAATAATGCAGTGTGCTATGGGACTATACTATATACAGGGTATTTAATTATCTATTTGTGCAACTTTCTATATTTGCTTCCAAATATCAGGAAAGGGGATTCTTTTAAAGTAAAAAAAAAAAAAAAAAAAAAAGTTCAAAATTAAAGATGGGGGTTCATTATTTCATAAGATTATATTATAAAACATAAAAATGGAACATTTTTAATATTAAAATCAAGAAACTCCATGATGTGGTCCATGGGAAATAAGTAAATATGGGCAAATGAGGACTAGCTAATAAATACAGATTAGCTATGAGAATTTGGAAGTTTCCTTTAAGGATTCAAGTAATATAAACACAGTATACATAATTAGTATTATATAAATTTTCCAAACTTATTGGCTCATTAAGAGCTTTCCACACAATAAGTATCCACCCCAAGTAACAAAATCACTCATACCGAACGTGACTGATGACTTGGACAGTGTCTATTATGCTTCCTTTTAGGACTGCTTCTCCTGCTCCGGACTGAAGATTTACTGCAGTGGATTCGGTAACTGCTTTCAACATCTCTGTGATAATGACTAGGAACGTATCTTTCGCAGTAGTCATTTCTGTATTCATCAATGTATCTCCTGTCCCGATAATCTCTCTCATTCAAGGACCTTGCTTCTAAATAATGACTGCAAACACATTAAAAGATTTCAAATTATTCTTTTCATTCTAGAATAATGTGGCTAAAACAAAACATTTTCTCAAGAATTCCTGGTTTAAACAGCTAACTCAATAAAAGAAAAAAAATTCAAATTGATGAATTAGAATTTATAGTTATCATAAAACTTAAATAATTTTACTTTAACCAATGAGAAAATGGGTTCGTATTTCTCTATTATATAGACTTCTGTCAGGCACCTCACATCAAGGAACAAAGCTTGAGCCAAATCATTCCATTATGTTCAGTGTTTACTTGGTAAGAGTCTCTTTTTGCCTTCTAGAGAAAGTTAAAACCAAAAATTCCTAAAACTGCAGCAGTTTTGACATATGAATCTGCAACTAGGCTTTCTTTCCACACAGAGCCACAAACAGTTTAGAGGCAGGCAAAACAGGATTCCTTTCTCTTTTAATGTGATTTTTATACATTTCTGGCACACAGAGAATTCTTTCATAAAAGGTAGTATATTAGCTCCAGAAGGAATCTTAAATGTATTGCAGGCCTTTCATTTTACAAATGATTAAGATCCCTAGAAGAAAAATGATTTGCAAGATTTGTAGAATACATTCCAACTGATTAGATGGACCAATTTTATTACACACATCACCTATCCCATGTCCTCTCCTCTTTGCATTTCTAGCTTCCTGTTATTCCTCTGAAAAAATTGACAAATAGCTTTTGAAGGTTGCTACATGTGCCAAAGACATCTCAAGTATATTCCCCTAAAATGAGAAAGGGATCTTGTAATTGCTTGCCTAGGATTACAAGAGACCCACCACCCTACTACCTTTGCATTTCTAATATCCTGTTCTCTCTGCTTGTTGCAAAATACACAAGAATTCTACATAGAAAACAGCATCACTTAGTGCCACAGTGGCTAACTGCTGAATCTACAGATCCTTTTGAAAATCTGATGAAAGATATGGACCCTACTGCACCAAGAAATGCACCAATGCATAAACAAAACTTGGTAAGGAATTTCAGAGATCATAGACCTCAGGAAGTCAATGTATCCCAGTTAAGTAGCCTTGATAAGATGGAAAGGACATAGATTCAATTGGCCCAGTTTCCCGCCCCCCCTCTCTACCTGGGTTTAGTGTCCTCTTCAACAGAGTGCGAAGCTTCAAGAGGATGCACATGGAGCACTGAGGGAGAGAGGGGACACCTGCCCAGTCAGACAAATCAGCTAAAATAGTCCTGACAAGCAATGGAGCAACAGATGTTGACTAGATTGCCCTTACCAACCCCTCTTTTCCCCAGAATATGATGCCATTCTTTCCCCAGGGGGCTGGTTCAGGCAGAAAGAGAAACATCTCTAAAACTGCTACTCAACAGAACTGGCATCAAATACGGCTGCGGAGATGCAGAAACCCCCTTTTCCCTTTCCCTAGTGTCAATCTTAAGTTCTATCCATTGGAGAAACAACTCAGGATATTAGGGTAAGACTGTGGGTCTAGGTCAGGGATCTAATCAGTTGGCTTGGACCTGTCAGAGATATCAAACTAGAATTTACCATACTCTTAAAGGCATGAATCCTCCCCATAAAAGTCCAAAATCTTTCTATGAAAAAAGCACACGAATAATCTTTAACTGGAATAATGCATGAAATTAGAGCTGCTGATAATCCATAAACAATCTATAGAATAACAAACATGCGGTGAAGTAATACCATGAGAATAAACTAAAAAGATGAGGACTTCTTCAATCTGTAACCAAGTCTTAGAGATTATATAAACAAAGTGTATAGAATTATAAAGGATATGGACTGAGTAAACAGGATAAAAAGACTTAATTTCTAAAAATAGTCACTAAAAGTCCAGTGAATTTTTCACTCCAGTCCTTCAAAATAGCCAAGACTAATGAGGCTATGGATATTTGTTTTTATTTTCACACAGGTCCTGTAGAATATATACATATATGGCAAAATCCCTGCCAACAAACGGACAATTTGGTATCACTCACATAAAAATAAAGCTCAGCAATGCAGGAAATGCTGAGAAGTTGCATATGAGTGCTGAGGGTCATAGAAGGGAAAGCACTCAAACTTCTGAAAATGGTCAGGGAAGACTTCATGAAAAAGGAGAGTTACATCTTAAAGGGAAGTCAGGGTTTGGACAAGGTGGCAAGTAGAAATGTCAGGGGAAAAGAAGAGCACATTACCATTTTATACACAGAGCACTTTTAGCCATAATGGCTTAGAGACGGGTTTGTCTATGCATTACTCGAGAAACAGTAAGTATACAATTCTGGCAAGAGCAATTTTCACATAAGGAAACATAGGCAAATAAATAAACTGGGAACAGACTATCCAAAAATCTTGTATGTCAGGCTAAGGACTTTAAAATAGTGTTTCTTAAAGGGTAGTTGGTTTATCAGCAATATCAAAATATGGACTTATTAAAAATGAAGATCACTGGGCCCAGGTCAGACTCAATCTAAATCTTATAACTTGCATTTTAAATATACCTCCAAGGTGATTTTATTCACACTAAAGTTTGAGACTCATTGATATTCTATGTTAGGAAGACATTTAAGGATTTTTTACCACAATACATAAAGGTGGTGATTACAACTGCATCAATCTTCCTAACATACTGTGCAAAACTGACCGATTTAAACCTGTAGGAGGGGATACCAATTCACAGGCTACTGCCAAAAGACAAATCTTTACAATATATAAAAGAAAAGACACTTTACAATATATAAAAAAGGCAAAATAATCGATATACAATAAGTCTTCATAAATCAGTAAGAAAAATACACTTTAATAGAAAAAATATGCTAATACAAAAAATAATGTTCAAGTGGTTAATAAATATGACAGTGGACAAATTCACTAGAAATTTAAAAATTCAAACAGAACTCCACTTTTGGCATTTCAAAATAGCCAAGAGTGGTGAGGGGAAAGAAGCATGTTGTAGGAGTATAAGTTGATACAAACTTTCTAGAAGATGTTAATATGCAGCAAGAGTTTATATATACCCTTTGAAAATGTCCCTTCTTAGAATCTATTTTCAGAAAATAATCAGAGGCAAAGATTTCTATATAAAGATATTTTAAGGACAAATTATTAGAAATAATTTATATCCAAACAATGGGAGACTAGCATCCTCCAAAGTTCCTTCTTTATCCTTTTCTGCATTTTAAAAAGATATAAAAAACACTTTTAAAATTTTTAGTCTTTAATAAGACTATTAGGATATTCCAGGTTATGGAGAGTAATTACCACCAGATCTCTCTGGTGCCAATGTCAAAGCAGCAGCAGCTATGCCCTGGTGGTTAATTGGACTTAGTATCACGTTTATGTAGCTCATTATGAACGTGAATGAACTGTATGTTATGAAATTACTTGCTTTCTATGTATACAATGTACAGTAAACCTGAGTGATTAGTAGTATTATGATAAGCCTTACACAGTATTCTGTATTTTATTAGTAATAGGGTACAGGTGTTTTTCTATAGTACATTAGCTCAGGTCATTGAAATCCTGTCACAAACCCACCCTCTTCCTCCCAAACAACAGTGTAACAGTGTGTGATGAAGAATGATCAGTCTGTACTGACTACCAACAAGCCTGCTGTTCTACAGAACAAGTCTGTTTTAGGACGGAGAAGGAAAAAAATTACATACTGTTTTTTAAAGTAACCCCAGCTGGCTAATTTAGAAAGCAATCTGGTAAACAGTCCCAATGGAACATCTGCACAAAACAAGGAGAAAACATAGGACCAACAAAACAAATGAGAAAAGAAAATTAATGGAAGACAGGATGATAGAAACTCTATTCACCTAGCCTTTCTTTAAACGTTTAGAAACTTTAAAATTCCTTTAATTCTATATGAATATATTACTTCCAAATTTTACACCCGTAGAAATACAATAAAACAAAACACATGTTACTGGAAACTTTTATTGAGGCCCTTTCCTAAATTACTGGATACTACCTACACAAAGGAATGGTTTTTATAATAACCACACTTCTAAAAATCCCAAACATATCCACTGGCCTTATGTACAAAAATAACCTGTAGAACATAGTCTAAGTGACAAATCCCCAATGCACTTTAACATACCCAAATAGTACATACTGTTTTTCTCATCTGGAGTTATACTCTCCCTGCCCCTCATTCTCTCATCCATGGAACACTAAAGGTACAACCTAACATACACATCTCCTTCCTATATACAAGTTTAAGGCATTGACTGAGTGTCGTATCATCACTATTAACTTTTTGTGTCTTATCTCCCTACATTACTGGCAGCCTGGACTTAACTGTTCCCACCATTCCCAGAGAGACATACACAGATATAAGGGTAGAAACTGTTTTATTCACAGCTGTAGCCTCAGCACTTATATAGTGTCTAGCCTACAATAGGCATTCAATAGTTTCTGAATATTTACTGACTGAATTACAAAATAATTTGACAGATGAAAACTACGTAAGTCAATAATAAATCATTAAAACTATTAGTGTTAAAATGCTACTAGTTCAATTTACCAATCAGATTCTTTAAACTGGTGATGTGGTTTACAATGTCTGTTCTCTTGTGTACTACTGTGGGACCTCCTCTTCCGTTTGTGGCTGCCACTGTAGCTTTCATGGCCCCAGCTTTCTCTACCATCCCAATGAGGGCAGTGAGTTCTTTTGGAGTGCCGCATCTGCTAATGGGAACAAAAAGTGAGTTGTGGACGGTTATGTTTAGCAAACAAAATAGTATACATTAATATTATGTAGACATAAACGCTCAGAACGTGGGTCATACAGGTTCTAAAATCTTTTGCAGGCAGTTTCCCAAGGCATGGGCACTATTCCACTGATATGTCAGATGATTTTAAGTGGCATGCATACAGATCTAGGACTAAATAATGAATTACACTGTGAGACCTTAATATATTTTCTTTCAATTCTTCTGGATAAAAATTCTCAGTTCGACCTTGGTGGGCTTGGCTCAGTGGTTAGAGCACTGTCCCTCAGAATGAAGGGTCATGGGTTTGATTCTCTGTCAAGGGCACCTACCTCGGCTGTAGGTTCCATCCCTGGCCCTGGTTGGGGCCCATGCAGGAGGCAACCAATGGATGTTTCTCTCTCTTCCCTTTCATTTTCTCATAAGAAAAAAGAAGAAAAAAAAAAATCAACGGGAAAAAATTTCTTCAGGTGAGAATTAAAAAAACCCCAAAACTCTCAGGTTGGTGCTTGTCCTCAACTAACACTTGCTAGGTAATATTTAAAAAAATATAAAAAGGGCGAAGGTTGAGTCTTAGAGCCTGCAACAATATCTAGCCAGAAATTAAAAACTGTTTTTGGTTTTAATTTACTTGTATCATTACCTTCTTTTTATGGTAAATTACTGCCGATCTGCTAATTAAATTGTTGATATGATTTCTTTTAAATATGTTAACATTAAAATGTGAACTAATCAAAAGGGAAATACTGTTACATAAGTGTCATGCGGCTTTGGCAAAATACTGCAATACAAACAGCTGAAGTCTGAGAAACACTTACGGATACTAAATAAAGATGATTCTGCTAAAAAGTATACAGCCATCAGTGAAGTTTCTTTTTCTCAAACATGGGAGGCTCTTTAAAACAGCTTGGTCAAGCACTCTTAAGTAACATCAAGCAAAATTACAATACCTGATGACTAAGTTATTATGATGACCCCATCCATTATTACGCAGTAGTTGAAAACTTATGTCTGCTTTAATTTTTTTTCCTTCCACTGTCAGTCTGCCACAACCAGCTCACCTCTAACAAGGCAGACTTCTCAATAACCAAAGTTATCAATATGCAAATACTAAAATTCAAATAAACATCTTAGGAGAGCCAAAGATTTTTATTTCTCTAATCAAGTTCACTACTTCAAATTGAATTCAGCTGTTAAGAAGTGTCCCCCACCCCGGCCAATAAAGTTCTGAAATATTTTCCAGGAGGTGAAGAGAAGAATCCTGGGTCCACATTCTATGGCTAAGGCTCCTCTCAGTACACAAAAAAGAAAAACTACCTAGAATCATTAAACTACCTCTAATTAATAAAGAATACTAAGTGCTAGAATCACAAGATATCTTAAAAAAAAACAACAAACCATCAAACACAAAGGATCCATATGTCTATAACTGTATTAGAATTCTGATTCTTCACTGCCCTATAATGCCCGACAATTTTATGTTCTGTATATGGGTTTAAAATATCTAAAAAGGTTAACGCTATGATTAGAGGTTAAAGCCCTCCAGGAGGGCTGCATTTAACTCTCAGAAGCAGCCTGTGGGTGTAAACAGGAGCACAATCACACAGGGGCAGTTTTAAAGCCAGGAGGCTGGCCCAGTCCGTTCGGAGGGCTATTTCCAAAGCACCGGATAAGCACATCGCGGCTAATCCAGGAAAAAAAGATAATGCAACGTGTCAGAAATGCAGACCTGCTACAACAATGGTATGCTCCACCTTGGGGGAAAAACAGTGTTGCACGAAGGACAAAGCTCTCCGTATTTCTCTCTCTCTCTCTCTCTCTCTCTCTCAAAAACACGAGCTAAATACCAGTACAGGGACTCGCGGTTCCTCGGACGCCCGGCGCCCACTGCAGCGCACCTGGCCCGGGCCTCCGGCACATTGAGGGGACCAGATGTTTGACTCTGGAAAAACCTCCAAGTGTTCCCATCGGCCGACGCCAGGCATCCAGGGAAGGGCTGGATCTCCGACAACACAAACCCGAAAGGCGGCTTTCCGAGGGTCCCCCGATCGGTCTTCTCAAGTCTCATCGGCAGGGCGGGAGGAACCTGAGCTTCCCGAGCCGCCAAGCGACCCGCAGGGCCCCTCAGGGAAGAGTCAGCGGCAGAACCGCGCTCTTTCCGCCCCAGGACTTTAAATCCACCAGAGCACCTGCGCCCCCTTCGATTTTAAAGCCACCCAGCAGAGTTGTGTCCCGAAGAAACGACAGTCGCCGAGGCCCCAACCCAGTCGTTTCTCCGACACCTGACTTCGAGACCTAAAAAGAATGGAAAGCCGCTCAGCCCAGCGCACCCCGCCCGAAACCTTACCTCTCCCAAAGCAAAAGGCCCTTTGCCGAAAAATGAAGCCAAAGCGCCGTCTTCTCTCTCCAGCCGCTGCGACAAAAAAACCTACAAAATGGCGGCAGCGCCGTCTCTCCCTAAAATCCCCAGGCGGCCTCTAGCTCCACCTCCGCCGCGCGAACGCGCCTGCGTAACAAAGCCTCCGGCGCGGCCACCGCCCCCTGAAAGAGTAGGGGATACGTGTGACGTCATGGGCGGGCCCGGCCTTCCACACTGCGGCTGCGCGGCCCGTGGCGTTCCCGCCCTGAGCGCTGGTGGGACCCAGGCTATGCTGTAGTATGTTTTGGTTTTGGGAGGAACTGGGGAGAAAAGTCTTTGCCGTGCCCTAAGCTGTGGCTTGTGTTTGCTCCTTCTGGGAGGGAGGGCTCCCGAGCGCGGCCCCTCCGGGCAGAGCCCGCCGAGGCCCCGTTTCCCGCGCCCCCTCTCAAGGGCCGCGCATCGCCCTGTGGCCGCAGGAGCAGGACCTCAACCCCAGATGCAGCCGACACGCAAGAGGGAAGCCCCCAAACCTGCCCTGGGCCCAGGCTGGCGCTGGGGCCAGTTCAGTGAACGAGATACGTGTACAGTCTCTTGGAGCTTTCAGTTTCAAAATGGATTCGAATAAATAAAGAGGATGTCTCAGAAAACAAGCTTAGGGGTGCTTATCTTTTTTAAGGCCTGTGGTCATCAGAAGAACACAACAAAAAAATGAAGTTTCTGGACATGTGGAAGCTGGAGGTTTGGCTAACAAAGTTCCTCCCATTGTCCCTGCGGGTTGATTTTGTTTAACCAAGGCAGAGTAGTAGATAAAAGCTAGTGAACATCCATGAAGGGGTTTACCGCAAATGTATTTTGCAGGTTTAAGAATCCACAGACGGTTCCTATTGTGAGTGTGTAGCAGCAATGTAAGAAACATACAAACCTGTAGGGAATTTTTGTGAGTTTATCTGAGCCGAACTGACGACAATTGCTGGGAAACAAAATCTCAACAGGTTGAGAAAATGCTTTGAGAAATGGCAGTTTTGCACTTTATTTTATACATTGCAATCAAAAGAGGAGGCGTAAGTGGGTTACTGGAAATCCATTGGTGATAGAGTAGGCAGGTGATAGAGTAGGACTGGATAAAAAGTAAAATGATAAGACACATACTTCGTTTACATGGGGGGGTACAGGATAGTTAACAATGAACTCAATAAAAATGAGGGTAGTTGTGGTCTCTGCCCTGGCGTGGGCTTGAAATTCCAAAGGTATGTTATAGAGATGCAAAAAGACAATAGGCAGGCTCAATAAAGGTGAAGATTGGCTTTTGTCAGGGACAATTCTAGCCTAGAACACGACTACCTGCCATTAACTGCTAGAAGAAACTGACCCATTTACACAGATTGATCCCTCCTATGAACACACAGGTCTAACAGACACAGACACAGTGGTAATAAATGGTAATAAAGGTTTACCTCTATAGACACCTAGCCTGAAGGGTTAACAAACTGTGCCACCGAGCCATCAAGACACCTTGAGACTGCACCTACAAAGCAGATTGCACACCATGGTCTGGGTTGAGCTTCATAATCAGCCTGAGGGGCGATCCCAATCACAAAGGGGTCATCAGCAACCAAGACCCCATTACAACAGGAGGGCCCAAACAACCCACACAAGAGACATTCCTAGAGCACCCAGCTCAGACGATCAAGGAGACTGCGACACCTACAACAGAAGGTCATCCCACCAAAATAATAGTACTTTCTAAAACATAGAAATGAACATAAAGAGATAGCCAAAATGGGGGAAACAGGCCCCAAATGAAAGAATAGGAGGAATCTTCAGAAAAAGAACTAAATGAAATGAATGCAAGCATTTTATCAGATAGAGACTTCAAAGTAATGATTATAAGGATGAGCAAGGAGCTTAGTGAAAGCAACAATATAAAGAAGGATATAAAACCATGAAAAATAATTAGTCAGAAATGAAGAATGCCATATTTTAAATGCAGAATACACTGGAAGGAATTGCCAGTTGACTGGATGAGGCAGAGAGTTTATCAGTGAATAAGGAGACAAAATAGAAAAAAATCACTCAATCAGAACAGAAAAAGGGCAAAATAATTAAAAAGCAGGAGGATACTGTAAGGGAATTTTGGGACAACATGAAATGTAACAACATCCACATCATAGGGATACCAGAAAAAGAAGAAAGTGAATAAGGGATAGAGAACTTGTTTGAAGAAATAATGACAGAAAACTTCATTAGCCTGGTAAGGGAAAATATCACACAAGTTCAGGAAGCAGAGAGAGTCCCAAACAAGATAAACACAAATAGACTCACACCAAGACACATAATTACAATGGCCAAGATCAAACACAAAGAGAGAATCTTAAAGGCAGCAAGAGAGAAATAGTTACCTACAAATGAGTTCCCATAAGGCTGTCAGCTGATCTCTCAACAGAAACACTTCAGGCCAGAAGAGATTGGCATGAAGTATTCAAAATAATGAAAAGCAAGAACCTGCAACCAAGACTGCTCTAATCAAGCAAGGCTATCATTTAAAACCAGAGGCAAAATAAAGAGCTTCCCAGACAAAAGAAGACTAAAGGGTTACATTACTATCAAACCAGGATTGCGAGAAATGCTAAAGTGACTGCTTTGGGAAGAAGAAGAAATAGAGAGAGAGAGAGGAACATAGGCATAAAGAAAAAAATGGTAATAAATAAGCACCTATCAGTAAGCTTAAATGTAAATGGATTAAATAATCCAATCGAAAGACATAGAGTAGCCAAATGGATGAGAAAACACAACCCATATATATGTATATGTTGTCTACAAGAGACTCACCTCAGAACAAAAGATACTCATAGGCTGAAAGTGAAGGGATAGAAAAAAATATTCCATGCAAATGAAGAAAAAAAAAAAAAAAGCTAGGGTGGCAATACTTATATATAACAAAATAGACTTCAAAACAAAGGCCATACCAAGAGACAAAGAAAGTCACTACATAATATTAAAGGGATTGATCCAACAAGAGGATATAACCTTTCTAAACATATATGCATCCAATCTAGGAACACCTACATATATGAAATTATTTTTGGTGGACTTTAAGAGAGAGATTGACAGGAATATAGTCATTGTAGGGGACTTTAACACTCCACTGTCATCAGTGGATAGATCTTCCAGACAAAATATCAACAAGGAAACAGAGACCTTAAATGACACACTAGATCAGATGGATTTAATTGATAGTTATAGAACATTTCATCCCAAAGCAGCAGAATATACTTTCTTCTCAAGTGCACATGGAACATTCTCAAAGACAGACCACATGTTAGGAAACAAAAGAATTCTCAATAAATTTAAGAAGATTGAAATCATATAGAGCATCTTTTCCAACCACAATGGTATGAAACTAGAAATCAACCATGACAAAAAAACCCCTCAAAAATATTAAAACACATGGAAGCTAAATAGCATGTAATTAAACAATGAAGGATTACCAATGAGATCAACATCATACTCAATGGGCAAGAGAGAAATAAAAAATTATCTGGAAACAAACTAAAATGAACATTCAACGACCCAATCTATGGGCACAGTGGAAGCAGTCCTGAGAGGGACGTTCATAGTTTTACAGGCCTACATCAAGAAGTAAGAAAAATCTCTAGTAGGCAATCTAACCCTACACCTAAAAGAATAGGAAAGAGAATAGCAGGAATAGCCCAGAGTAAGTAGAAGGAAGGAAATGATAGAGATCAGAGCAGAAATAAATGACATAGAAACCAAAAACAACAACAAAAAGGTCAATGAAACCTAAAGCTGGTTCTTTGAAAGGATAAACCTTTAAGACTGATGAACCTTTAACCCGGCCCATCAAGAAACAAAGAGAGTAGACCCAAATATGTATAATCAGAAATGAAAGAGGACAGGTAACAACAGACATCACAGAAGTACAAACGATTGTAAGGAAATATTACAAACAACCATATGCAACAAAATAGGCAACCTGGGAAAAATGGAGAAATTCCTAGAAATATACAATCTTCAAAAACTGAATCAGGAAGAAGCAGAACATCTGAATAGACCAATAACAACAACTAATGAAATCGAAGCAGTAATAAAAAGACTTGCAGCAGTCGAAAGTCCTGGACTGGATGATTTCACCAGTGAATTTTACCAAACATTCATAGAAAAATTAACACCTATCCTCCTCAAGCGATTCCAAAAAATTCAAGAGGAGGGAACAATTCCAAGGTCTTTTTATGAAGCCAGCATTATCCTAATACCAAAACCAGATAAAACACTACAAAGAAAGAAAATTATAGGTCAATATCCCTGATGAACATAGGTGCTAAAATCCTCAACAAAATATTAGCAAATCAGATCCAGCAATGCATTATATAAATATCATACACCATGATCAAGTGGGATTTATTCCAGGGATACAAGGCTGATACAATATCAACAAATTAATAAATGTGATACATGACATAAACAAAATGAAACACAAAAATCACATGATCACAAAAAAATCAATAGATGCAGAAAAAGCATTTAACAAATTCCAGTACCCATTTCCGATAAAAACTCTCAGCAAAGTGGGAACAGAGGGATAATACCTCAACCTAATAAAGGCCATATATGAAAAATCTACAGTCAACACCATACTCAATGGGCAAAAACTAAAAGCGTTTCCCTTAAGATCAGGAACAAGACAGGGATATCCCCTTTCACCACTCTTATTCAACATAGTTCTAGAAATTCTAGCCACAGTGATCAGACAACAAGAAGAAATAAAAGTCATCCAAGTTGGAAAGGGGGAAATAAAACTATCATATAACATGATATTATGCATAGAAAACCCCAAAGATGCCATCAAAAAAACTACTATATCTAATAAATATTTGGAAACTTTGCAGGATACAAATTTAATATCCAGAAATCAATGGCATTTTTATACACCAATAATGAACTATGAGAAAGAGAAACTAAGAAACCAACCCCATTTGCTATTGCAACAACAACAACAAAATAAGGCACCTAGCAATAAATTTAACCAAGGAGGTAAAAGACCTGTACTCAGAAAACTATATGACATTGAAGAAAAAAATTAAGGAAGATACGAATAAGTGGAAGCATATGCCATGTTCATGGATTGGAAGAAGTAACATCATTAAAATGCCCATACTACCCAAAGCAGTCTATAGATTCAATGCAATTCCTATTAAAATGGGATATTTCAAAGAATTAGAAAGATATTACAAAAATTTATATGGAACCAATAGACTCTGAATAGCCACAGCAATCTTGAGAAAAAAGAACAAAGTTGGAGGTATTACAATACCAGATATCAAGGCCATTGTAATCAAAACGGCCTGGTACTGGCATAAAAACAGACATATAGACCAATGGAACAGAACAGAGAGCCCAGAAATCAACCCATGCCTCTATGGTCAATTAATATTTGACAAGGAGGCAAGAGCATACAATGGAGTAAAGACAGTCTCATCAATAAATGGTGCTGGGAAAATCGGACAGGCAGATGCAAAAAAATGAAACTAGACCATGTGCAAGACTGAACTCAAAATGGATAAAAGACTTAAATGTAGGTCAAGAAACCATACAGATCCTAAAGAAAACATAGGCAGTAAAATCTCAGACATCTCTTCCAGCAATATATATATATACATATATATATACATATACATATATATACATACATATGTATATATATACACATATATATGTATGTGTATATATATATATAATTTTTTAAATCCTCACCTGAGGATATTTTTTTCATTGCTTTTTCAGAGAGAGTGAAAGGGGGAGAGAGAAAAAAACATTGACACGAGAGAGACACATTGATTGGTTGCCTCCAGCACATGCCTCGACTGGGGCCACGGATCGAGCCTGCAACTGAAGTATGTGCTGTTAGGCCAGAATCAAACCTGGGACCCTTACAGTCCACAGGCTGACGCTCTTACCACTGAACCAAAACAGCTAGGGCTTTCATAGCAATATTTTTGCCAATACATCTCTGAGGGCATGGGAAACAGGAAAATAAACAAATGGGACTACATCAAACTAAAAAGCTTCTGCACAGCAAAAGAAACCATCAACAAAATGAAAAAAGAACCCATGGTATGGGAGAACATATTCACATATGAAAAGGGGTTAATTTTCAAAATGTATAAAGAACTTATACAACTCAACACCAGGAAGACAAACAATCTGATTAAAAAATGGGCAAAAGGCCCTGCTGGCGTGGCTCAGTGGCTGAGCATCGACCTATGAACCAGGAGGTCATGGTTCAATTCCCCATCAGGGCACATGTCCAGGTAGCGGGCTCTATCCCCAGTAGGGGCCGTGCAGGAGGCAGCTGATTGATGATTCTCTCTCACCATTGATGTTTCTATCTCTTCCTCTCCCTTTCTCTCTCTGAAACCAATAAAAACATGAAATAAACTACAAAGAGGTTTCACTTCCAACCTGTCACAATGGCTACTTAAGTAATAAAGTGCATGGTTCCAAAATTATTTTCTTTAGGAATGTTAAGTATATTCTCCCACTATCCTATCAAAAATTGGATATTATCAACCCAGCCCGGTGTGGTTCAGCGGTTGAGTGTCAACCTAGGAGATTGAGGTTTGATTCCCAGTCAGGGCACATGCCTGGGTTGCGGGCTTGATCCCCAGCTGGGGGCCTGCAGGAGGCAGCCCATCAATGACTCTCTCATCATTGATGTTTCTATCTCTCTCCCTTTCTCTCTCTCCCTTCCTCTCTCTGAAATCAATAAAGATATATTAAAAAAAAATTGGATGTTATCAATGTACATTTTTGAGTCAACTTCTTTGGGTCACAGAGTGTCTAGATATGTGGTCACACATTATTCTGTTTTTTTCTGTGAGAATGTTTTTGGATGAGATTAACATTTAAATTAGTGGACTGAGTAAAGCAGGTTTACCTCCGTGATGTAGGTGAGCCTCATCCAGTTAGCTGAATGCACAATTGAACAAAAGTCTGACCCTCCTGAGTAAAAGAATTTTCCTGCCTGACAGCCTTCAAGCTGGAATATTAGCTCTCTGCCTGATAAGCTTTTAATTAGCTCTTTCTGGTTCCACATCACTCTACCATACCATAGATTCAAACCAGGACATTAGCTTCGTAGATTTTGGACTTGCCAGCCTCCATAATCACATAAACTGATTCCTTATAATAATACCACCCAGCCCCCCTCTATATATGATATAACCCTCGCTGTACCTCAGTTTTTCATTTGTGAAATGTAAAGAAATGGGGATAAGAGTGTTTAGTGCAGCCCTGGCTGGTGTTGCTCAGTATCGGCTTGCACACTGAAGGTTTTCGGGTTTGATTCCAGTCAAGGGCATGTCCCTGGGATGCAGGTTGGATCCCTGCCCCAGGAGGGGGGAGTGCGGGAGGCAACCGATTGATGTGTCTCTCTCACACATCGATGTTTCTCTCTCTCTCTCTCTCTGTCTCTCTCTCCCCCCACCCCCCTTCCTTCCTCCTTCCTTTCCACTCGATGGAAAACACATCCTTGGGTGAGGATTAAAAAAACAAAACAAAAAAATAAAAGAGTATTTACTTCGCAGGATTTTGAGAGGATTAAGTGCTTAGAACAGCGCCTGGTCCATACTTAACACTTTTTGCAATTGCAGGTCTACTCGTCTTACGCGCATATTTCACATCTGCTTCAAGAAACCAGAAAACTTCTGCGGAGTTAAAGACTCTTCCCCGCTTGTGCCACCACAATTCGTGCCTCACGGTCTAAGCCCCGCCCCCAGCCCTGCGAGGGGCGGGGCGGGGCGGGGCGGGGCGGGGCCAGCCGACTCCTGGGTAGGGCTGGGCCGGCTTGCCTGGAGGCGCAGGCGCCCTGACGTAGGACGTTAACAGTTGACGCAGTCGCAGAGCCGCCCGGCCCTAGCTCGGACCCCCGCCCCCATCTTCGTCCGCCTCCCTCTGTGTCAGTGGCCTGTGCCCGCGTCGGACCTTGGGCGGAGGGCTGGACCTGCGGCGGCGAGACCGGTTGGCGGGGCTAAAAGGTGTGGGCGCGCGCAGAGCTCCGCAGGCCGCGTACGCTCGGCTCTCCTGCCGCTGCCCAAGGTCCTTGGCGTCCTCCGATGAGAGGCCGGACGGATCCGGGCCGCTCCGGCGCTCGCCCAGGTGAGGGGACGGGACCGGGTTCGGCTGGGTTCGGGTGGGCAGCACTCTGTCCAGCGTCTCTGGACCTCAGGCGGGTCGGAGTTGGGGAGGTTTGGCTTCGTCTCGGCTGCCTGCTGCGGTGTCGACACATCTCTTAGTCTTTTGGTATCCCTACCTGAAGCCTTGGGACCTGCACATCGATGTCGAAGGTCAATGGGAAGGCCTGGAAGGGCCCTGATGTCCGCTGGTGGGGTTTCCGATGCCCCAGCGGCCGGCGCGGCCGGTGAGGAGGCAGTGGGCGGCGCCCGCTTGCGGGTGTGGCCTCAGCTGGAAGGACTGTGCACCTGCAGGCTGCAGCTTCAGCCCTGCTAGCACCTGGTTGCTGGAGACTGCAGACTGCTTAGCATAGGGTCGACTGTCCCAGGACGGTGGAGCATTAGAACCCCCCTTTGCTCCCCAGGCATGGTGTGTTATGTATTCTGAATTGGTGCTTGCTGAGTCTGCACTATGGGAGAGTACACATTTCAGCGGAAACATTATCTTGGTCAAAGGGAGGTGAAAGGAAGTAGATTTTCCTCTTCAGAGTTATTAGCTGTCTCCCACCCACCACTGCACTGGTCTTAGTTTTGACTGTAGAAAGATAGGGACGCTGGTTAAAGGGAAAGAGTTCTTGTAAATTTCCCTTGTAAGGAAATCATGGTATTGGAACTGTCCAAGTGTGTAAGTTTCAGCTGGTTTCCTGTTGCTGCTTTCACTCCGTTTACGGCAATAAAGTTGATTTATTCTAAGTTAAGTAGACATATAAAGTATAAAAACAGATGAATTTACTAGGATATGTATCTTATAAAACCAGTGAGTGGTACATTATGTGCGTATATTATCTCATGTAATCATCATAACAATGTTATCATGTAAGGCCTATTATTCTCATTTTACTGATGAGAGAACTAAAGCCCACAGCCCTAAGAAACAACTTGTCCAAAGTCAGAGCTGTGATTTAAACCAAGTGATCTGGCTCCAGGTTACAGCCCCTTAATTAGTATGATTTTCAGGGTGATTTTCATATGATAAGGAGTGTGCTAGGTGCTGGGAATAGGAAGGAAGCTGAGGAGCTGTTCTTGCCAGCAGTTTGAGAACTTTTTCAAGGCCACACTTTGAGAATGTTTTAAAGGTAGGATTTGACCTCTAGAACCCTCTACCAAAATCATACTCTTTCCATAAGTACAGTAAGTAATTTTCAAATGGTTGGTAGGCCATAGTTTGGATTCTAGATTTAGGAGTATTTCTTGTTTGGAAACTTTAAAGAATGAAATGTAGAATTGAACTAACATTAAAGACTTTCACGCAGGTATAATCAAATCATTTAATCTGAGTTGGTAAAAATGCTGGTAAAGCCAGAATATCTTGTATAATTGGTTGAAATGCTTTTTTTTTTTTCCAGGTTTGTTAAGATGAAACACTTCAGATGGGCTTTCTGAAGATAAGGAGAAGGGAAAACAACATTGAAGACGCTGGGAATAAAAATGGGTAAATATTTTGGCTAAGTCAGAAAAAAATGTAATTTCCAATTAAAGCTCAGGTAGAGGAAAGCTTTGGACTTTCTGTTTCAGTTGTGTTTTGATCTGCTTCAGTGGTCGAGGAGTGAGGGTTGGGTGGTGGTGGTGTATAACTTGACCTGCCAATCATGTTACTTGACTTTGGAACTACTGATACCTGACTGACAGTTGAGTCATGTGCTGAGCTTGTGTATTGGAAGAATAAGGCCACGGAAAGCTTTGTCTTGATTCTCTATCGAGTGTCGCTATTCTTTTCTCTCTTTTGTGAGCACATTAATCTGCCTGTGTTATAAAGGGTTTTAAAAAGAAATGAAAATTAGTTGACTTTTGGTTTGTTCTTCATAGAATAGTGTGTGTGGTTGAACTCAAGTATATTTCTTACTACGAGTTCTATGGAGAATAGTAGAAGATATGGTTAAACATGATTAAGAAACATTTAATTCATTTGAAGAATATTTAAACAGTACCATATGTCATGCATTATTTCAGACTTCTAATAATAGAGTAGTGGTTTTCATGCCCGGAAGAGTGCTAGAGTAGGGAATTTTTTTCTAGAAGGTAATATTTTTGTGAACCCATACATTTTCTTGATTTTATATGCAAGGATGTTTTTGGTTTATGTAAAAGACTGGGAAAGCATCACTGTGTAGCCATATGGTAGATGTTTGTATTTATAATAAATCTTTCATATAATTTTAATTAATAAAGGAAGGTACTCTATTAGTGCTACTTTAAGGTACAGTGGGAAACTAGGATTCTTGCACACTTCATATTAGCATACTGTTTTTCATGTTAAAGACTGATAGAATTTCAAAATTTCATGGGAGGTTAAGAAAATTAACTCTTTAATTTGAGGAAATTTCAGGGACTTTACATGTGACAAATAGAAGTGACATGGTCAGATAGGCAGTCTGGATGATGAATTGGAGAGAGATGAACTTGAAAGCATAGCGATCAAATGGAATCTGTGTAATAAAACCAGGTGGCAAATGAGAACCAGAAGTAAAGCAGGGCAAATGGGAATTAGGGGATGGAGATGATTAGACAGATGCAAAGGAGATAGAATGGGTAGGATTTAGTGGGCTTGAGGAAAAGTGGAGTCAGGGCACTTCCTAGTCACTGTCATGTTCAAGCATATAATATTTAATAAGTACTTGCAGGGTAAATGGAATGGATTACCTGATGTCTGGCTTGGGAAACTGAGTGGATTCTGGAGCCATTTCTGAGGGAGAATAGGAAGAGCAATAGATTGAGAACTTGGTTGGAGCAGATAAGTTCATTTGGGAGCTATTGTATTTGGGCCTCTGCAGTTTCCACCAAGAAATGTCATTAGGCAGTTGTGTATATGGATCTGAGTTAGGAAGACCTATCTGAGGTATAAATTGTGGAGTCTCAGTTTATAGGTGATAGTTAAACACAGTGCAAATGGACGAGATCGCCCAGGGAGAACATGTGGAGTAATAGAAGTGAGGATTGGGTACACTAATACTTAAGGGTCAGGTGGAAGAAAAACACACCTCAAAGGAGATGGGGTGGGCAGGGAAGTAGGAAATCAGGAGAATCACATAAGTCAATGGAAGAACTGAGTTTGGAGGAAAGGAATGAATATTAGACATCTTTGAGACATCAAATAAAATGAGGACAGCAGAAGTATCCATTGGACATATCAGTTAAGAAGTTGTTGACCTGAGCAAGAGCAGTTATACAGGTGGAGCCAGTTCACACTGGGTAAATGATGAGGACATTGAAATACCTAATGCCATTTACTCTTTCAGCAAATTTGGTTTTAAGTAGAATAGAGAGAGGGTAGCTAAAGAGATGTATTTGAGAGAGAGCTTTTGTTTTTTAAAGGTATGAGTGATATGAATACATTTACAATACTTGCTGAGGATAAAAGCCATCAGGAAGAAAATATGAAGATAGCAGAATGAGGAAGAATAATTGGTAAAGCTGATTACTGACCAAGCTGGAAGGGATGCAAGTCAGAGTTACCTTAGATCGACTTCTGCCAAGACAGGAAGTAGGGAGGTGGTGATGATTATGGACACAGATAAATTGGTAGGAGGCAGAGTAGAGATTGCTTTAGAGTCCATGCAGGAGACTCCCACTTATGGTAGGAATAGGAAATGGTTTGCTCATGGGATTGGTAGCCTTTTTGGGGTGGGCTTGCTGACTCCTGATCTTTTCGTAAGAAGGAGGAGAGGAGAGTGAGGGTAGTTTAGCTTAAGATGACAGTTATGAACCATCTGGGTAGAGATACTTTGCAGATATCTTACAAAATTACCTTTCTTATACTTTGTATTAGTTATCTGTTGCTGAGTAACAAATTATCCCAAAACTCGGTGGCTTAAAACATTAATTATATCAGAACTTGGGTTGCTAAGCTGATTACTTCTGGTTTAGGGTCTAAGAGGTTATAGCCAAGATCTTGGCTGGGACCCCAGTTATCTGGGGACTCAGTTGGGCTGGAGGAATTGCCTCCATGATGGTTCACTCACATGGCTGTTGGCTGGAGGCCTCAAATCTGTACCATGTGGGCCTCTCTAGGGCTTCTTACGTGTCCTAACAAGGCAGCTGATTTCCTCAGAACAGATAATCCTAGAGAGAGAGCAAGGAGGAGGCCGTGATGCCATCTGTGACCTAGTCACACACCATTGTTTCTGCCATACTCTTTTAGAATTGTATCATTAAGTCCAGACCACATTTGGGAGGGAAATTAATTACTCCACCTCTTGAAGGGAGGAAGATCAAAGAATTTTGGACATATTTTAAAACTACCACATACCTTCTATCAATAGTCAATTTACTTAGGGAACAAAGTTCTTTAAAAATATGTAGATATAGCCTTTATGACCAGGTAAGAGGAAGGTGCAGAAAAGTGATGAGGGTTCAGTTGGATTTGGTTCACTTCACTGACTCCATAACTTGCTGTGTTACTGCTGTGGTTATTTAAAACAAAAATGACTGCTGATCTTTGATTTAATGGATGACCCCTTTAGAAGGAAAAGTGCCATAGTGGGCAAAATATGAATTCCTTCTTATACCAAAGTATAAATTTTGGTAACATTTGTATTAGCTCCTAAACTAGAGTCTAGAACTCCAGAGGAAGGAACTCATTTTTCATAGAAAAGAAATGGAAAACCAAGAGATTGTTACCGATCTCAGTGAACATAAGTGATGATAAGAGGTAATAGAACACATAGACTCTGAAGCCAGACAGTCTAGGTTATGATCCCAGGTGGGCCCTTAGCTGTGTTTGTACTTAGCTTCTGCCAGTTTTCTCATCTGTAAAATGGGGAATTGTAAATGGATAGTTATTTGTGATGGTTTGATGAGTAAATACATGTACAGTGTTTGGAACAGTGCCTGTTCACATAGTAAGCAGTTAATAAATGTTAGACATTGGTATGGGAGCTCTATTTTCATGGTGAGCTGATTCCATATAATTAACATTTCAAAGAGTAAGATAACATCGACCAAAATGTTTAGAGTCTAGACTTTAAACTCTCCACCTTATTTGTCCTTTGTGAAGCATGTTTCTTTTTTCTTTTTTTTAAAAAAATATATCTTTATTGATTTCAGAGAGAGGAAAGGAGGGGGAGAGAGAGAGATAGAAACATCAATGATGAGAGAGTCATTGATCAGCTGCAGCCCAGAACCTGGGCAAGTGCCCTGACCGGGAATCGAACCCCTATCTCCCAGATCCTAGGTGGATGCTCAACTGCTGAGCCACACCCAGCCGGGCTGTGAAGCATGTTTCTATCTAGCTCCATATCCATTTAAAGCACTGTGTCAGATGTCACCAGTAGTATTATATGTCATATTCCTGAAGTAGCCTTTAAAAATTTTTTTTTACATAAAAGTTCAGTTTCAATTGGAGCAATATTTTCAGCTCATAGGAATTGGCTATTAAATGAATCTGTTGAACTCTTTGCATAGCAACATTCTAATAAAAAATACTTTCTTTGAACTTGATATGAGGAGAGTGTTGGTGAACACATGTGACCAGTTTTTTCCTCCCTCTCTCCCCACATCCAAAGACCCTATTTTGTTGGGTGGCTAGTTTGAAGATGTGTTGGGGAAAGTGAGGTTTGCTATAGTGCAACATTTTTGTCAGGTGATACTTCTTAGATGTAAAACATTCTTCCATATATAACATGAAGAACCATTTTTGTAGTGGGGCTTTTATGATACTCCTTGGTCTGGTTGTTAAAGCAAAAGTCATGTAATGAATTAGTTTACACTAATAACACATGGTAATAATTAATGGTAGCTATTATTGACTTACTCTAAAGTTATCTTTGTATTTTAATTGGGAATAGTGTCTAATGCTTTATTTAAAGGAATGGATGGTGGAATTTTAGGCCTTGTATCCTGATGTTGAGTGGTAGTGTGTGAGGGCTCCCCATTCTGGCCTCTGTACTCCATTTTAAATGAGGTTTCCCTTCATTAATTTTTACCATACTTAACTCCCTTCTTATTGTTGAGATAAATATTTTTGCATATATTTCAGAATAATGATGTCCTTTTTATTTGGATCCAGAGTAACTGACCCTGAGTCCCTACTCATACTTAGAATGGTGAAATCAGGACATTAAAAACATGATTTGCCCTGCCGGGTGTGACTCAGAGGTTGAGCATCGACCTAGGGTTCTGGAGACAGAGGTTCGATTCCCAGTCAGGGCACATGCCCGGGTTGCGGGCTCGATCCCCAGGGGGTGTGTGCAGGAGGCAGCCGATCAATGACTCTCTCATCATTGATGTTTTTCTCTCTCTGTCTCTCCCCCTTCCTCTTTCTGTAATTTTGCATTCTTATCATTGAAGGAACAAGAATGTGATTTAATAAACTTCCATATTTATTAAATTCATGTTTTTTCCCCTTACATGATTTTCCTTGCAGATTAATAAATCTCTGATTCTAAATTTAACCTTTGAACTCTTTTAGACCTTTAGATGCTGCCCTGGAAAAACTTTAGTAATGGATCAAAGGAAGAACGAGAGTATTGTTCCTAGTATCACACAATTAGAAGATTTTCTTACAGAACACAATTCCAATGTTGTGTGGCTCCTCGTTGGTACGTAGAATGTATTTTCTTATATATTACTGCTTTTTATGGATGGAATAACAACTGCCAAATTTTGAGCAGTGGTTGGCTGAGGTTGGAATGCTTAAATGCCATTTGTCTATGTTTTGGAAAGAAGATTTAATTTATGTTTCTATGAATTTGCTCTAGGAGCTGCTCTGGAAAACTTTTCTTAGGCTGCCTCCCTGTCCAACTCAGGGGAGGGGGAGGAGAGACATTGTAGTTACCTTCTCTTCCTGTTTTCAGGCCCACTTCCTATCCCTATCCCAACACACAGACACACACACACACAGACACACACACACACACACAGACACACACACACACACACACTTTTGTTTGCTTTGTTATAAAAGTGATAAATCCTTAAGGTAAAATAGAATGTATATGTGCCTATTTAACCTCATCTCTTTCCTCACTCCTTACCCACTTGGCAGTGGGCTCTAGTAATAACTTTTTTTGTCTAATATTTCAAAAGTTTTCTAGGTGCATACAAATAATACAAAAGAGTGTATAACTAAATGGCAGAGAGACTGATGGAATATGAGTGAATAAATGTATATGATCAAATGAAAGAGAGAAATACTAACAATAATATCTAGGAAGGAAGAGATTCCTGTAGCTAATACCCAGGAAGTGTTTGCGGAAGAACATTATTTGATTTGAATTTTGGGGTAGAAATTAAAGTATGGAGAAGCAAATAGGAAGAGTTAGATGGGGTAAGAGAGGAAAAGGAGGCTAGTGATACTTACTGAGCATGTGGCTTCCCACTGAATGCTTAGAGCAAACTTATGAAGGTAGGCGTTATTCTTTTCCTTTAAACATGTTGGGGAATTGAGGCCCGTAAGGATCAAATGATCAGATTACACGGCTGAGCGTGTGCTTATACTTCTTTCATGATACCACAGGAAAGGTGGTAGGGACTCAGGTAGAGGGGAAGTGTATTTAGAAGGAATTATAATCTCATTAATTGTAGGATTGGATTACCAGTTAAACTTCGAGTTCTATTTTTCTAATGGATAAATGTAAACTATTATAAATTATTATTAATGAAAGCCAATACAAAAGTAAAATGAAATGCAAAACAGTATGAAATAGGACTTCATAAAAGCAGCATTGAAAATTACCTTTTAGTTTAATCAAGGGCAGAAACATTCCTTATTTCCTATCTGTCCCTTCTATTACCCAGAGTTTCTTTTTTCTGTTGTTTACAACTCCTTTAAGGAAAAAACAGCAGCAACAACCAGAAAAACATTGAGTGATTGTTTAATCTTGCTATTTTACTAGTGGCCTATGATAATTGAAGGAAGTGGGGGCATGACACAATGAAAAGGCCACAGTTCCTAGGTTGTTTAACACTAGAAGCATACTGTCTTAGCAAATACCTTATGCTTTCCTGATTGGCCCACAACAACCTGCTGTTGACACAGTGATTTACAGTAAGTAAGAATAATGATATATCATCAAAATAATTTTTCAAAAGAATTATTCTAGAAATAATTTTTATGGACACATCATAGTACTTGCTACATGATAGCTATTACCATCAATCTAAGCTACCCTATGAAATATTGTATAAGTGACTGCCTTGTTTTATCTTTATTAAATGATTTTTTTAAAAACTTAATTTGATGTTGCTAAAAGGTTGCACATGTTACATTGCTTTACATTATTTTGTCCTAATTTAGAAAATAATTATAGTTTTTAAATGGATAAGTTAAAAATTTATTATCAGAAAATGCTTTCTTGTGTTTTATCTTTTGTATATTCATAAGCTAGTTTTTTTTTGGAATATTATAAATTTTATAAGTGACTATAAATTTTATGACAAATGGTCAATTTGCAATATCATTTATGGTAGCTTATTCAGTAAAAGTAGGCATTCTTAAAAGGTTATTGTCTTATCGATTATAGCAAAGTAGTATGAGATATTCTATTTTATATAAATATGCCATTAAGTGGGCTAAATTCCTACTTATTTCCATTACTTTTTTAAAAGCAGAGTTTATTGATTTAAAAAAATCATTAATTTTCTTTCTTTTCTTTTTTTTTAAACATATTTTTATTTATTTCAGAGAAAGGAAGGGAGAGGAAGAGAGAGATAGAAACATCAGTGATGACCGTCATTGATAGGCTGCCTCCTGCACGCCCCTCACTGGGCATTGAGCCCAAAACCCGGGCATGTGCCCTGACTGGGAATCGAACCATGATCTCCTGGATCATAGGTCGATGCTCAACCACTGAGCCACGCCCGGCTGAGCCCTAACAGTTTTTTTTTTAGACCATTTACTAACAAAATCATCTTTTACTTACTAAAATATTAAGGTGATTGAAAGTGACATCCTTTTGCTTTTTTTTCCCCCAACAGCTACCATTTTATCCTGTGGTTGGATTATTTATCTCACATATTATAATTCTCGGAATGTTGGTCTTATTTTAACATTGGTTCTCAACAGATTATACAAACATGGCTATATCCATATTGGTGAGTTTGAGTGACCCAGCTTTTTTTCTTCTGTGTAATCTTGAGTTGTATATTATAAAGTTATGTCTTATAAACAGGTAGTAGCTTTAGAAATTTATCTTTGTTTCATGAAGGGATTTCTCTCATGCAGCACTCTGTGACAGTTTATGCCCTTTACCTCATTCTTTCTTCTTTTCTTCGTTCTGACTGCCAGAACAGTGTAAAAATAGTATCAATCAACCCTGCTGAACGCTTTGATCCTGAAGTTAAGTTTCATAGATTCCTAAACATTTTTTGATTAAGACAAAAAAACTGGGCTATAAATGACAATCAGTGGCTGCCATACTGAATGTGCTCTGATCAGGTGTACAACATTCTAATTGAGTAGTTAAGCATAAATTTTCAAATTAAAGCAGAAATTTTAATTTTGTTTCTCCATCATTCTTATTTCTTAAAGTGTTTCCATAGTTACTTTTGATTTTTTTGTTTATAAAAGATGCTCATGAAAATAATTTGAAAAATATAGATATAAAATATGGAAATAGAAATTTTTTCTTGATTTCACCATCCAGAGAAAGTTTCTAATGCTCAGTGAAGTATTTGCTGTTTTGTTTTTTTTCTTAAAGTAACCCGTACTTTAAAGATCTGTAAGTTGGAATCATCTTGTGTATTTTATTTTGTGGCCTGCTTTATTAATGTAGTTCTGACTACTTATAAGTGGGAGGTTTGCCTTTAGATAGGAGGGTGTATTAGGAAGTTATACATTCTGGAAAGTCCTAAACCAGTGAGAAAGGGGGAGGGGGACATTGAATAGAACCATTCTAACCTTCCCTGGAGTTGAATGCCTCTTAGTGGACATGAACTTCTCAAACATAAATAGTCTTCCATTAATTTGATGCAGTGACTGGTTCTTGGAATAATGGAGAAAAATGGTGAATTAATCACTGCTTTGGATTTATTTAATAGTTGTGCATAATTAAGGGAATTAGTCATATGAAGCAACTATTAAAACTAATATTCTCATATGGTTATTTAGTAGCTCAGTCCATAGTGATGATACTTGTGGCTCTTTTTCAGAAAAAATGATTAGTAAGGCTATAAAGATATCAGGAAGGGAGTCAGGAGAGAACATTTAATTATTGAATAAATTGAATGCTAAGATTATTTTTAAGTGTTAAGGGCTCTATTATCTATCAAAACAAACTAATTGCTGTTTTTTGTTTTTGTTTTTTTCCTATAACAGGCTCCTTCTCTTTCTCTGTTCTTTCTGGAAAAGTCATGGTTCGTGAAATCTATTACATTACAGAAGACATGTCTATTAGGTAAAAACTAAAAACAAAAACAAATAAAAGAACCTATCTTAAACTTGAAATATTGAAACAATTTTCTAACTATGTTACTTTATTTAGTATTACTTGGTTCTTCAAATAAAACCATAGATCAGAAATCATTTTTTCAGTAAATCAAACCTAGTGAATTAATGTTTTAAAATGTTTCTATCAGTGGATTAATTTAGCTAAGGTTTAGACTGGCAAAAAGTTTACCGAATAGCAGCATATAGAAAGCAATAATCTCATTTCATTCCAGGATGAAAAATTGAGCCATTAAATTACCTGATCATTTCTGTTGTAGCATTCATGGTGTTCATTTGTTATATAATATAAGGATCACAGATGCTGATAACTCTCACCCATTAGATCCTTATTAGTTTTTAGAATTGTTTAGCATCTGTTAACAACTCTAATTTTACTTTAAGAAGGAAACATAAATCTGAATATAATAAATGATAATGTTTGATATGTTCTCTCTTCTGTAAGCTTTGAAAGAAAAGCTTACTCTATTTTTGTGACCCCCTTAAAGTGTATTACTTAGATAGAACTTGGAAATTTTTGAATTATTTGAGAGATGCTAGGATTTGGCAAAACTTACACTTCTCTTAAAACAGTGGAGGCAACTTCTTTGTGAGTCTAAAATTATTTCCAAATTAAAAGTAAAAGGTAAGATGCTATATGTTCAGCCTTTTGGGCATGAGGTGATACATCATTACAGGAATGAAGGAATATCTTTAAAAGTTCCCCCTAGTGTGCTAATGTCCCCCTTTCCAGATTTGGCTTTTTGTTTATGTAGTTTTTATACCATTAAAAAATATTTATAAAAGGAAAGGTTTTCTGTTAGCACTTCATTTTCCTGTTGAATGTAATCCAGTATCATGTTTTATCTGAATAGGAGAATCTAATTTAGACCTGTGCAAGTCCCCTTTTCCTTTTTAACTGGGAGAGTATGAAACATTTAGGTATGCACGTGTTCTGTTGAGAATTTTTTGTTTCCTTATTCATTATCAATTGTCTGCCTTTTATAATAACTAATCAATAATCAAGTTAAGTAAATTCTTAAGTTTTCATTTTTGTAATTTATCTTGCATAGAATTCAAGATGGATTTATAATTTTTCGGTGGTGGAAAATGTATAACCCAAAGCAGAAGCAGCATGGTGAGTTTTCATTTCCTTCATGTGTTTGAAATTGTTAATCATACAATCAGTTTTCATTTATGGGTATTATAATAGATAAAAATATTTTTAAAAGCTTTAGACTTGGTAAAACTCTGATTTTATCATCAGTTGGCTGAAATCCTTGACCAGCTTTCCTCTTGCCTGTTAAATTGGTTTACTTTAGCTGATTATTTTTCAGGGTCATCCTCAGATGACCCTTACCCACATGTCTAGCCTTATCACGTGTTACATCTGCGAGCCTGACCCATACTGGGGGTAAATGGCCTTCTCAGCACCCTTTAATCATTCTACTAAGACACTTTTCTGTGTATTAGCTTCGGTGCCTTTACTCATACTTATACCTGACATTGCTACTAATTCTCATTTATCTGGTATGATAAGGATGACAGAAAATGGGAAATGCAGACTCTAGAATTTCTTCTTGTTCTGCTTTTATCATCAGAATTTTACCGTCTCAGAATTTTCTCCCCAGTTATTTCATAGCTCTGTTAGTACTCTGGTCTGTGGCCCTGACCCTCCTACTCAGTATTAACCAGACCAGGGGTTTCAAGGAGAGTAGACCTTGTCTTTACTCTCTTGAATAGCTAGGCTTTGGAGGGTGTGGCCAGCGTGTAAAGCACAGGCTTAGTAAGGGAATAGGTTTGGGGGGAAATCAGGTGTTTGGTTGATGTGTCACGTGTGAGATGCCTGTTAAGACGCTACATTGGAGATGTCTGAGTACGCTGCTGGACATCTGACTCTGGCATTTTGGAGAGAGGTTGTGAATGATTACTGAGGAAAGGCTTAAACCTAATGAGGGCTAGAGTTTGATTTTTCTCATTTAAAAATGGATAATGATATTTATCACCGTCAAGTCTTAGAATACATATGTATCCATCCCATGAATTAAAAAACTGGTGTGTTTCCTGTTCTTTTTATTTTAAAGAATTTGATCTACAGCAAGAAAAAGGGGCAAAACTCTTGGTATGATAGTGTAGGAGATTGTCTTAGCTTTTAGTCATATGAGAAATCTGAAGAAATAGGAGGGAACATAGGTATTTTAAGAATACCAGAAAGGTTAGAGCTCCCAAACATTAGTTTTTTGAAGGATTGTCGCCCCTCCCCCCAAATCAGTTATCTTAGGAGGTAATTAGGGAAAAAACCAGGATTGGAATAGAACTGAAAGTATAACTGTGAAAAATTGAATGATGTTGATTGATTTTTTCTTAGTTTACTTTTGAAATATGAGTGGTAGTGTATTTTCCATTTAGTAATTTAAATTTAAATTTATATTTATTTAGGGTTTTTGACATTTCATATGCTTTTTTGCTAATAACTTGAGAAGAAATTAATTTTGGTGAAATTTGGTACCTTATTACAGATATATACATCATATTTAAACCACAGCTTAAGGTACTAAAATGAAAGTTAATAACAATTCTCTTTACCCAGTTTTAAAAATTAAACTGTTCTAACTGGTCATGTCTAATTTTAATTGCCTTACATTGAACTTGTTCTGTAGGGATAAAAATGGACAAAGGTTTAAAAAGAAGTCTCAAAAAACACATGTACTATTTATAACAAGAGAAGGCACTGACTGTGGTACCTTTCTGTTGAGCCTCTTGGTTAACACGGGATGCTCTGTCTTGGATTATTTCCTCAGCAAAAACAAGTGCCCATCTATCACTTTATAGATGGATTTGTGAATTACTATTGTTACTTACATTTAATGTAATTATGTTTTTTATTTGAAATTGTTTGAAGTCTAAATAAAATCTTTGTTTTAGTATTGGGTAGTTTTTAAAAACAAACTAGTATTTTATAAAAAATCCTACTTTCCATGAAGCAAAAGTTTAAATACTGATGTGTTGTCTAAATGCATTATACTTTGAACATTTTACTAATATTTTAGTATAAATTTATGGCTATATTAGGGTAAAGTTTTACTTTTACTCTGTAAATGGCACTTTTCTATTCTTAAATTCTGGCATTAGACAACCAGAATCTAGAAATTTAGGCTGTTTTTGGAATGCTAAATTAAAAAGCTATAGTAACATCAGCTTTTTTCCCTTTTTTTGTCAGTGTTTTATATGTATTTTAAATATGATTCTCTTTATCATAGAATTCTGTTTTAAAATAAATCATTTAAGTTACTTTAGCTGTGAAAAAAAGATTTGAAAAAACTTTAAAGTTTTTAAAAAGTTGACCAAGAACTTTTGTGTCTATGTGTATGTAATTGTGTCTTTAGATCCAAAGGCAGAAACCAGGTTATATATCACAGTCAATGACTTTGAATTTCATGTCTACAATCGTTCGGATCTTTATGGACGTCTTCAAGAATTATTTGGTTTGGAGCCAACAATAATCCCACCCAAGAAAGAAGATGATAAAACACGGGAAAATGGAAGAACAAGAACCCAGTCCAAAATTGAAAGGTTCATTGTCACACTTGAATTTTATTAATCTCCAACATGTAAACATTCACTTTTTCATTTCTGGTATATAGGAAAGTGACTCACTTTTATAAGTTATTACCCTTGTATCCTGCAACCTTGCTGTAATCACTTATTAGTCCTATGAAGTTTTTTTGATCATTTCTTTTAGACTTTCTGCATAGACAGTTTTATCATTTGTAAACAAAATAAGTCTTATTTCCCCCTTTCCAGTCTGAGTACCTTTTATTTCTTGTCTACTGCAATAGCCAGAACTTCCAAAGTTGAAAAGGAATGGTGAAATAGGACATCCTTGCTTTGTACTTAATCTTAATGGGAGAACTTCTAGATTCTTACCTTTAAGTATGATGTTAACTGTAGGTTTTTTTGTAGATACTCTTTATGAAGATGAGGAACTTTCCCTTATTCCTAGTTTACTGAGAGATTTTAATCATGAATGGGTGTTGGATTTTGTCAAATGCTTTTTCTGTATCTAGTGATATGATCATTTGATTTTTTGGTTTTAAACTGTTAATGTTAATTTATTTTTGAGTGTTGAACAGCCTTGCATACCTGAGTTTTTTTTTTAAAGTAGATGATGAGGACATTTATTCTCAATTAAATATTTAATGGATATTATGTGTCAGGCACAGAGCTGAGGTACTGGTGATGCTGGGAATATGACAACTCTTCTGTCTTTATGGAATTTATAGCCAAGTATGGGAGTTAGAACCATTAATAGGAAATTTTAGTGCAAAAAGTGTTGCCTCAAGGACAAAAGTAGATTTCTGTGGACATACATAGAAGGATCAGGAGGGCTGGGACTTGAAGGGTTGTCAATCAGTTAAGGAAAGGTGGTGATGAAGAGTCTTCCATAGAGAAGAAACATTACATGCAATAGGGAAGTTACTGAGGCTGCAGTAGATTATTTGAGATGGGGCTAAATTAGACTAAAATATTAGTAGGATGGGGAGGAGGCTCCTCCCCCCCCCCAGTCAGTAATGCTGTGATGTGATTGGAGGGAGGTAAGACTGGAGGCGGGGAGACCAGATGGAAGGATATTGTAACAATTCATCAGCTGCATTGGTAGCTAGGGGAAGGGGACAAGGGGACAGACTTAGGCGCATGAGTCCGTGACAGTGGTAGATTATATGCGGAGAAGGAGGAGGAAGGGTGATCAGCAGGGAATCAGCGTTTCTAGTGTAAGCAGCGGTCAGGGAAGGAGGAGGTTAGGGTTGTGGTGGGGTCTGTTTTGAATTTAGTTTTTTTAGTCCTCACCTGAGGATATTTTTCCATTGCTTTTAGGTAAAGTGGGAGGGAGGGAGGGCAAAGGAGGGGAGAGAGAGAGATCGATGTGAGAGACAAATCTGTTGTTTGCCTCCCAAAAGTGCCTGACCAGGGCCAGGAACAAACCAGCAACCCAGGTATGTGCCCTTGACCGGGAATCAAACCCGCAGTCCTTCGGTGCACAGGCTGATGCTCTGCCCATTGAGCTGCACCAGCCAGGGCTTGAATTTAGTTTTAAGCACTGAGGGTCACCTTCGTGGAGTTGGCCTCAGAAGTTTCTTTTAGGAGATAATGGGTTATTGAAGAGATATGCCTCAAGTTGTCATCCAAAATCTTTAGTGAATTGCTGTGAACTTTTCATTTCTTAAATTTTGTGTACTTTGTGTGTGGCCAATTTTTTTTCTTATTCTTGGCTTGTCATTTTCATTTTATTGAGAGGAACTTATTGTGGCACAAGGTGGTGGGAACAGGGAAGGAAAGGATCAGCTCAGTTGGCAGAAATGCTCAAAACAGTAGAAAACATCAAAGTGGCTTTTGCCGTGTCATTTGTTTTAATAATAGTTTTGACTGTCTTGTAAAAGGTTATGTTGTAGTGTGGTGGGCATGATGGTAGATGTAATGACAGCATCTCATAATTAGCACTTTTGACATTAAAGCTTGTCATTCTAAGAAGGTAGTTTTGTTATTACAGTTTGCCAATCTAAAAACTGACACGTGACTGAGTGCATTCCATGAGACATTTTAGGGCTATTAGTTTTCTGTTAGATGGTCTCTGATTTACTAGAGCCATCATTAGATGGAAAGGTACAGCTGGTATTAATAATGTATATTTTGAGGAAGTCAACTGTATCCTCAGGTTTTTAAGTCTTTCTATGTCAATTTTTCTTTTTTCAGAGTTAAAGTAAAAACAGAATCTCAGGACCCCACATCTTCATGGAGATCACTTATTCCAGTCATAAAGGTCAATGTGAGCACAGTAAGTGATTCTGCTACAATTAATGTTTAGTGGGTTAACAATGAAACATTTTATTTTTGCAAACATTTTCACTTAAGAAAAGAAAGTAATTTTGTAGTTTTTTGGGTTCCAGTTTTCATAAAGTGTGAAAGAATTATTTTAACACCAATACAATTTTAGCACAAATTATTAGACCTGAAAGGCTATTTATTCACAAGTACTTAAATCTCCTTAAACCCAGGTCTAAATTGATCAGTGGAGTAATTTAAATATAGACAGTGCTAAAGTAGAATCATGTTGCTTGAAAATGTTTGTTATTAGGTCAGCTAAGGAAAAAAGTATAGCCTGAATAGTATGGCACAATATCGCTTATCTTTTTGTAGGGTCGCCTGGCCTTTGGAAATCATTACCAACCTCAGACTCTGTGTATCAACTTTGATGATGCTTTCTTAACTTATACTACAAAACCACCTTCCAGTCATCTTGACCAATTCATGCATATTGTGAAAGGAAAGCTTGAAAATGTTCGAGTCATGCTTGTTCCTAGTCCAAGATATGTTGGTCTTCAAAATGATGAGTAAGAACATCTTACATATGTCTAATAAAGATATCAATTAGATCTTTAGCATCCTTTTAATTTCTGTTACAAGTTGGGCAATAAGTAGGTATATTTCTCTATTAAATCAATTAATAGTGCAGTCCTGCTTTATAAGATAATTAGATATGCTATCCATTGGTAAACTCTACTTTTAAATATTTTTCTATAAGATTATGACTATAATTTTTTTTACCCTTTTCTTCTTCTTACTGTATTTGGGAAACTCATTTTGGGCAGTTAAGCCCTGGTATTTCATGTTAGAAAATGCACATTACAGGTAGGTTTTTATTTATAAAAGGGATGGATAAATAGTAAATTCAACAAATTCATTATAGTGGAGTGCCATTCTGAATTAATGAGAAGTTGAAAATGGAATCAGAATTACCCTTGGACAGCTGTTGAAGTTAGGATAGCCCAGTTAGGATGGAATTTGCTTGACATTCAAGTCCTGGGCAGTTTTCCTACTAGCTTTCCAGATTTTTCTTTTGTCTGTGAAGTGGCTGCTTGCATTCAGGAGACAAGGAGTATTAGTGACCCACTCTGGACTTGCCCTCATGATGGTGGGATGCTTCCATACAAGGGACTGGGATGCTGAGGGAACTCCAGGGCATGCCTTCATGGTGGGTTGCGGGCTCACAATGTCTACTCTTTTTGTGAGGAGACTGTTGTTGAATTTGTGTAATTTAGTATTCATAGGATGAGATTCCACTATGTCCCAGCATGTATCTTTGTGTTTAGGCAACATAAAGTCTATGAGGTCATGAGAAGCATGATTATTCCTTTTTAGTGCCAACTTTTAAAAAAAAAAGTCTTTATTAATTTTAGAGAGAGAGGAAGGGAGAGGGAGAGAGAGAAAGAAACATCGATGAGAGAGAAGCATCAATTGGATGCCTCCTGCATGCCCCCTACTCAGGATCGAGCCCACAACCTGGGAATGTGCCCTGGGACTGGAAATTAAACCAATGACCTCTTGGTGCGTGGGACTATGTTCAACCAACTGGACCACACTGGCCAGGGCTTTAGTTCCAACTTCTTGCTTTTAGATTTTCTGAGGACTGGCTGGAGTGGTAGAGAGGTTTCCCTCTGGAACCCCAATGATCTGCCTGGGCTCACTCTTCAGGATCAGGGGCTTTGCTCAACACATAATGCTGCATTTATGGCTAAAATTTGAATACTGCATGAATAAATAAATCTAGATTTTGTGAAAATTGCTTAAGAGAAAGATGAAAAACTGTTCTATTAATTTGTATAAAAAGATTTTAAATTTTATTTTTTACTCTTCAAAAGTGTGAAGATTCAATGATGATATTAAACATTAACCTTAAGATTTAATACATTTTAAGAAGAATGCTAAACTTGTGTGATTAAGTAATGATTGAGAAGTTAATTTTGATGTGGATGGAAGATATTGTGGTATATGACAAAGCAAAAAGTTAAAGCAATGAAAATTTAATGTTTTGTGGGAAAGTGATTGTAGAGAAACAGTCAATCCAGAATTTGAGTTCAAGGTGTTTGCTTTAAATTTGGTTCAAGTTGATTAAAGAAATATTCTTGGAAATAGGTAACGTAAAGTTGTTAACAAAAATAACATTTTTTCTTATTTAATGTTTCTGAAAGCTTATAGTACTTTTATTTTACAGATATATAAAATGACATTTCTTATTCAGTTTTGTAGTGTTATTAATAGAAAATGATTGAATTTTAAGTTTAATTTTAAATTTATTGTTGTAAATATAGAATATAATTATTCTATTCTGATGAACATTGTTTTTCCATTTTATTTAATTAAACTTTGCCTTAAGTGGATTTCTCTTATTCACAACTTTAAACAAAAAATGTGAGACAATTTTTTTGTTTTTTTCTATTGAATTAATTTACTGATTAAAAAAATTTCAGTACCATTTTATTATTTAGTCTAATATAGAATACAACTATGGAATAATTTATTATCTGTGAAAGATGTCTTCCCTTTTTAAGATGCTACACTTGATGCTTTTTTTGTTTTCACCTGTCACCACCATTAATTAGAACACTGAATATTTTATATTCTGGAGATGTACTTAGTTTGCCTTGCCCCTCCTTATAGACCACCGAGATTAATGGGAGAAGGCTTTGTGGTGCTGCAGTCAAATGATGTTGATATCTACTACTACATGGATGAGCCAGGTAGGACTTTTTGAAAGTATAGTTCATAGGTGCCATTCTGTTTCTTCTTTGAAATGGGATATTAGTAATATTTTAAGTCTCTTTACTTAGGATATTAATAAGCATCAATAAATGGTAAATGTGGATGTAAGAGTGCCTGCCTAAAAATACCTAAAAAATACCTGTGTCATTGTCAAAGTTGAATATGACTTTAATATTTCAGACCAAGAGAAAACGATGTTGTAATCTTTCCTTCAAATTCTATTTTATCAAATATACTTCAAAAATTGTGAATGCAAATGACCATGAGTAAAAACCTTTGAGAATATGGTGATGGTTAAGGTAGTTCATGTTAGTTAGAAGAAAAATTCACAGTGTGTTAGACTTGAGGTTTACCGTTTCAGGATTAAAATCCAGCCACCATGCTTCATGGGTGGTTTCCATTTTATAAAAGTTGCTAAACATTGGATTTGGCCCCCTTTTTCTTAGTTCTTATGTCTTTATACCTTTCAGGGGGTTAATGAGGTCAGAGTATTTTAAAAATAAAAGTAGGATGCTGTTTGCCTTTTTCACTTTGTTGATGTTTGCACTGATGGTGTCAAACAATGGTGGGTGAAATTGCTGGTGCTTGAGCAGCAATCCAGGCAGTGGCTGCTAACTAGAGGAGGAGTCCCTGCTGTCACTGCCGCATGTTCACAGTAAAACACGTGTCAGCATCCTTTGATGAAGCAGTAAAAGTTATTTCGATCAAATCTGACCCTTAGTAAACTTTCTAATATTCAGTGTGATAAAGTAGCAGTTGTATATACAGGTTTGGAGGAAGCATGTGTGTTACTGAGTTCCAAGATGAACAGATATTGGCTTTTTTTGTGGAACACCAATTTTACTTGAAAGGGTAGCTAGGGACAGACTGTGGTTTTGAGCTTTCATGTGAAAATTAGGATTTTGAAAATTTTGGGTCTGCACCTGTGAGTTTGGTGATTTTTCTGATAAGACCACCAGTGATATTAACAAATGTGATTTTTAAAATGTTTAATAATGAAATTTATTAATACTTGAAAAAGTATGCATGTCTTATCTTAGTGAACCTATATTTTCCAAATGACCAATGCATGATGTTACAGAGTCAGACAGTGGGTACAAGATTTATTCAAAGTACAAGAGAGATAGAAAATTTTAATGTAGCAGGGTACTAGAAGTTCAGTGACATGGTTTCAGATTCCACGTTGTAACTAACCTTTAAGAAACTATACTACTCGTTGAATTTTGGTGTAGTGTCAAAGAAGAATATCCAGAATTATCAAAAAAAGCGATTAAAATACTCCTCCCTTTTCTATCCACCTGTTTGTATGAGGTTAGGTTTTCTTCAAATCCTTGAACAACAGATTTAATACAGAAGCAGCTGTGAAAATTCACCTGTTTTCTATTAAGTTGGACATTAAAGAGATTTGCCAAAATAAAAACAATGCCAACACATCTCAAAAAATTAATTTATTTTAGAAAATATGGTTATTTTTCATTAAAAATTAAATTAAAATTTTATCTTTTATTAAAATAGTTATTTTTCATATCATTTTCATTAAACTTTATTAAACATTTATTACATCAACATATAATGGGTTTATTATTTAAAAAATAAAATTTAAAAAATTACTCAATTTAAATTTTGAATAAAGTAAATTATGATAGAGATAATACAAAAATACCCACTTTAGGGTTCTCAATAATTTTTAAGAGTGTAAAGTGTTCCTGAAATCAAAAAAATTTTAGAACTTCTGATCTAAAGGAACATTTTAATGATTAAGTAATGGCCTTTGTGTTGTATATTCTGCAATGCAGGACTTGTTCCAGAAGAAACAGAGGATAACATTGAAGGAGAAATGAGCAGTGAGGATTGCAAATTACAAGATTTGCCTCCATGTTGGGGACTGGATATAGTTTGTGGTAAAGGAACAGATTTCAACTATGGGCCATGGGCTGATAGGCAAAGGTACTTGAATAAATTATATTTCTAATAAGTCTTTCAAATGTATTGATCTAATACTATAATTTTTATTAAAACTAGCTTAATAGTTTTCTAAGCTCTTTTGTTATGGCAGGGTAAGATACCCTGGACATTTTAATCCAAACGATAACTTGTTTATAGAGAAATTAGTTTAAGCAAGTTCACTGCAAAGGAGGAGTTAATTCATTAGAAAAATGGTAAATGAGCAGAACATTTATTGGTTCCTTTGTTTTTCCTTATGTATTTAATCAACAATTATGCCAGCTATAGTTGAGGTGATGCAGATTTAGAGATAAAGGATAATTAGTTTTATTGGAGGAAAAAGAAACAAAGAGGTTTATTACTGCTATAATAGGGGTAAGTAAAAACTCTTGAAAAACTTATAAAGGTACTGACTTGGTTTGCTAAGGCTTCCTTAACAAAGTACTACAGACTGTGGCTTAAACAACAAATTTCTCACAGTTCTGGAGGTTAAAATTCTGAGATCAAAGTGTTGGCAGGGCTGCTTCCTTCTGAGGGCCTTGAGTGAAGAATGTGTCTGAGGCCTTTCTCCTTGGCTTGTAGACAGCTGTCTTTTTCCTGCATCTTCGCGTGGTCTTCCCTTTTGTGAGTCTTGTAGGTCTCTGTGTCGAAATTTCCTCTTCTTAGAAGAACACCAGTCATGTTAGATTACACCAAAAACACCTGACTTTAGCTTAATTACCTTTGTAAAGGTAATTGCCTTCAAATATGATCAAATTCTGAGGTTAGGACTTCAAAATAAGAATATTTAGAGGAACACAATTCAGCCCATAAAAGGTACATAAATCACATTAAAGATTAAAGAAGAAAAGAATGGGGGAGACATGTGAGTTGAATTTTGGAACATAGATAGGAGTTAGCCACGGGAGGAAAAATTTTAAACAAAGGAGAGGACATTTACCAGTAATGAAAACACATCCAAATTTTTATGTAAATACACATCGCCTTAAGTTAATTTAACAACTTTGCCATTTGGGCAATTGATATACTTGTAGAAAGTCTTTCACTTCTCATGGTAGAAACAGTCTTTTGTTTTACTGAGAGGAAATTATAATAGGTGTTTGTGACTTAATTTTTTTCTGTTTTGTCTATTTGTTAGATAAGATAGCAGTGATAATACATATAAATATTGATTTTGGTCCCTAGTCAGAGATCATTTTGTTGGAATAACATGTCATTGTTCTTTCTACCTTCTTACATAGAGATTGTTTATGGAAGTTTTTCTTCCCACCTGATTATCAAGTTCTGAAAGTTTCTGATATTGCACAGCCAGGGAGACCAAGACAGATCCTTGCCTTTGAACTACGAATGAATATTATTGCAGATGCTACAATCGACTTGCTGTTTACCAAAAATAGGGTAATTATTAAAATAATATGGAGAAAATAGTGCTTAAAATTTGAACATTATTTTCCAGAGCATTTTTCTGGTGACTAGTCCTATACTGAGATTCACTTCTATGAATTTCCTGCCACCCCATCCCCAATAATGTTACTTTCATTAAGTGCCAAATAGTAGACAGAAATTGATTAATAATAACAAGCCTTTATACTATAGTCTGGTTCATTTTTTCCTTTATATTTGCCCAAATTGTTTTGGTGTATTTTTTGTTGTTGTTGTTAACCCTCACCTGAAGATATTTTTTCCATTGATTTTTAGAGTGGAAAGGAGGGAAGGAGGGAAGGGGAGAGAGAGAGAAACATCCATTTGAGAGACACATCTATTGATTGCCTCCTGCATGCGCCCTGACCAGGGCTGGGAATTGAACCTAAACCCAGGTACATGCCCTTGACCGGAATCAAACCCAAGATCCTTCATTGCGTGGGCCGATGCTCTAATCCCTGAGAAACACTGTCCAGGGCAAGTTCTTAGGAACTTTGAATACCCATTTAATATCATTGCTGATTATATTTTGTCTGTGATAATAACTAAGAGGTAAAGATGGGAATGTAATTATAATGAATGTTTTACGTGACTTACTTTTTTTGGGGGGGGTAGGAAACAAACGCTGTACATGTCAATGTTGGAGCTGGCTCCTATTTGGAAATCAATATTCCCATGACAGTCGAGGAAAATGGTAAGCTGCAGCGAGTGCTTCTTTGTTCCAAATGATTAGTAGGGAAATACTATATAAACAGTAGTTTGTTAACCCATTTAAATTAGCATTAATTAATAGGGTTTTCTTTTTCAGCTTTTTATTATATTTTGATGTACCTGTAGTTATCAATAATAAATATTATATAATTAAATCATTTGTGCAGCGAGAGAGAAAAAAATTCTTTAAATCAAGTTAAGTCTTATAATTAAATGCTTTCGTTATACCCTATAGTTCTCTTTTGTAAGTGAGCATACTTTGCTTAGCCTATGTTTTTCCTGTTTCTCCATGAGAGCAGGTGCTGTGCCTTTCTTTTCACTGTGTCTTCCTGATGCCGAATCCAGTACCTGGTTCGTGGTACATGGCCAGTTACATTAGTAGATTTTTTTGTCAGGGAGTAAACTGGGTACTTTGAACAGCAAAACTTTAAGAAAGGAAAACGTTTCATATTTCAAATATTAAATAATGTCCTAATAGCTATAGTTTCATCTGAGCTGAAATAATATAATTTATTATGCATTTGAAATTTGGGCTCTGATAAAAGTTAGTCAAAAACATGATGAAATACTTTGTGTTACATTCACCAAAATATTATATAGCTTTCTTCATTTTTTCTTCTTCTCATCTTCTTATTACACTTGTAATTGAGAGCAGTTAAAATGAAATTCTGCTCTATTTATTCACTTTCTTGAGCATGCAGAGAATAGCAACTTACCCATATTTTTAAATCACTGACCAGCAATATTATGATTGCTAAGTAGAGAGTAATTTTTATACCATTTTGGTTCTCTGTGCTTGTTCCTGCCACTCACTTTGTTGCTGGTGTCAGAAGAAAGTAGGTTGAGGGGTGACTGAATTCACTGGGTCCATAAAGTGGGAGCAGTCACGGCTGCCTGCTGAGATAATCAGCTGAAAAAGTGACTGAGACGCCAGAGTGCGTCTTTTCCCTGTAACTTCAGGGCTGTTTTAGTGAAGAACAAAACTTTATTTTAGCTCATTCTAAAAGAGTAATCCTACTGTGTCTTGAGGCAGGTTCTCCAGTATGGGTAGATTCAGCATAATCAGTTGGAAAGAAGCATCTTTTAGGACAGCCTTAATTATCAGTCTGTACTGGGGAGAAGGCAATTGGGGTTTGCACAAAAGTGAGAATGGTTCATTTGAGGGAGTGCTGCTACCATTTTTAAACTGATGATGCACATGGGAAGTAAGATTTGTACAAACAATTTGTACACAGTTATTGGTGCACTGAGGAAGGGGCCACCTGAGGGCTGGGGATCGGGAGCACACCTATTAGGAATTCATGGGAAATGCCCCAGCACACTGATTGTGGAACTCGGAGTGAGGGAAGGGTCTAAGGAAAGCCCTCTCAGATCCTTGGTCAAGGTGACGTGGCTTTTAAGATGACTGTCTGAGGGGAAAGAGGCTTAGGCCTGAGACAAGAGCAAAATAGATGTAATACACGTAAAACTTTTTTTCAGAGGTTCAGGTGTTTGGAAAAATAAAACCTAGAGCAGGATGCATGTTGGAGTAGCCATATGATAATGACCACAGAGTTTGTGCTCCTGGAAGGCAGCCCATCTAGAAAAGAATGGAAATACTCTGAGCTGCTGCTTTTGTTCAGAATGGGCTGTGTGGTTTGGTGTAACTGTCACTGTGTAAGGAAGAGCTATTGTGTAGAATTTGTCATTGCATGAGGAGTCAGTGGAAGAAAAGACATGGGAGCCATCTGTCATTTAGAGAACAGACCTGTAGTTTTGCACTGGAAAGTAGAGTCATGATAGCCATTATACGAAGATAGAACTTCCTTCAGAGGTGTTCAGTTGAGAAAGGTCACCTATTTGGTAGGAAGCTCCCTCCCCATCATTGGGGTATATTAAAAAGTGACTGATCACCTCGTTTCAGGGATTTCTTCTTTGGGTGGTAGTGAGAGTTGTTTCCAGTAGATTCTTAATTTTTATGTTTTCACTTATTAGGTTACACCCCTGCAATTAAAGGACAACTCTTACATGTTGATGCTACTACCAGTATGCAGTACCGGACCCTTTTAGAAGCAGAAATGTTAGCAGTAAGTCTGGGGTATTTGATGATATGCATAGGTGCATAAAATACAAATTTGGTTTTAATTTTTTAATATAAAAAATTTTAATGACCAGGAAGTCATCAAATGGTCCATCATGCTCAAAAACCACCAGGTGCTCTCGATCCAGTTTTGGGAAGAGGAGTAGATTCCCAGTGCCATGGACATCCTGGCATCCCCTGTTGCTCTGTTCCTAGTATGGGGGATGTGAATATAAGTCAATCAGATATGGGGTTTTGGCCTTTAAAAATATGAACAGTTGTTAGAATATTGCTTTTAAACTTCATTGTATGGCTAGACTAACTCTCTCCAATGTTGTAAATAAGATTTTTTTACTGCATGTTTTCTGGTCCCACCGGATTATTTCTCAGGGCTTAACAATTCATTCTGCTTTTTACTTGATGAATAAGGTGAAAGGAATTGCTCCATATTCCAGAGAGAAGTAGTACGGGACTGCTCATGACCAAAATTTCAGGTCGAGGACTCAGTAATCAGGCAGATTATTATTTTTTGTTAGGCTTAACAACAATAACAACAATAATAGAAGCCTCACTGAGAATGGCTGATATTCAGACAGGGATCTTTTATATAGTATTATACCAGTAGGTCCTTAATTACTTGCTTAAACAAGCTATTTACACATGAAGTATATGTAAATTAAGAGGAAAATTTTGCACTTAACCAAGAGTATACTGAGTTCCATAAATGCATATTCAACTGGCATATTCAGCATTTTAATGATTCCTGAGCTCTAATTGATAAGTACTGCTGTGCAAATGCTAATCCTGGTCAGGCAGCTTTTGCCTTTGCAGAATTATCCAGGTTTAGCAGGAAGAATACAGGCCTGTAGTGACTGTGCTTTCAGATGGGAACCCAGGAGGCTCTGGGGCCAGACTTGTGCATGACAGTATGTGTTGCACGCACCCTGTGCCTGAGCCTCTCACTGACCAGGTCGGGCCTGCAGAAGAGTTAAGGGTGTTGCTGTTACTCTGAGGTTAGTTCGAATACAGTATTGAAACTAGCCTGATTGATGTTCCTCAAGTTTTTGACCACATCATGGCTCAGTACCTCAAGGAACTGGATGTAATCAAGGATAATGACCTTTAGCTACAGCAATATTAAAATCTCAAAGGGACCTTCTCTTCTGCTTAGCAGGAAAATATGTGTTAATTACTCACCAGTGTATGTAAGTTGATTTCTGATGCTCTTCACGCAGGGTCACATTTTAAGCTCTAACATTTTGACTTGACATTGGTTTTCAGTTCCACATCATTGCCAGCTACCCCCGAGTATGGAACATGCCCCAGACATGGCAGTGTGAATTAGAGGTGTATAAAGCCACCTACCACTTCATCTTTGCACAGAAGAACTTCTTCACAGGTAATTTTCTAATGAACACAAATGCAGTGAGATTCATCACAGGGAACTGCTTTCCCAGTGAGTTTTGCTTTTAGATTCAACCTGGGGATTTGATAACACAATTCAAACTTCCTTGTTTTCACACTTTTTGGGCCAAGAAGATAAAGGAAAAATTTAAATATAGGTATGTTATGCTTTCTTCTTACCCAAAAAAGGAAAATATGAACCCAGAATTGAGCTGAGAGGAAATAAAAGAACCTGTCTTAGGCTGGGCTGATGTTTTGATTCAGTCCAGTAGGGAGTATAATGGGAAAGGTGAATCAGTTTCTTTCTCTTCCTGAGTTAAGCATCAGCATGACTTCATGATTTTTTTTTTAATTACTATAATCCACAAACAGTATATTCAAATAGTCAAATATGTTATGTTTGTGTGCAGGGGCCCCTACTTTCCCCTTGACATGGATAATTGTGTTGATGCTGTCATTCATCAGAAAATTTCTTCATTTCTTGCAGCATATTATGATAGTTACTCATATTTCATGAGTATGGAAACATGTAGTCTTGGTCTCTGAGTAACATAAATATTACCACATAAAAACAAGTAACATTTATTGAGACACTTCCTGTGACAAGTTTAGCCAAACAGAGTTGGTCTGATTTGCGAGAGTCGGTGGCTCTCCCAGAGCACCTAATATTTGCTTGACTGATTGCTACAATCATCCACACATCCATCGATCCACCCTTTCATCCCTCCATCCCTAGTCAGTGCAAGAGACATTTAAGGACAATTATTTGGCTTTGGACCCTGTGCTCTCTCTATTGTATGATGCTGTTATTAAAGATAATTAGAGTTTTCCTTCAGAAGAGAGGATACCAAAGAGTATATTTATTTATTTTTATTTTTTAATATGTTTTTGATTTCAGAGAGAGGAAGGGAGAGGGAGAGAGAGCTAGAATCAGTGATGAGAGAGAGTCATTGATCAGCTGCCTCCTGCATTCCCCCCTACTGGGGATCGAGCCCGAAACCTGGGCATGTGCCCTGACTGGGAATTGCACCCTGACCTCCTGGTTCATGGGTCGATGCTCAACCACTAGCTATGCTGGCCAGGCAAGAGTGTATTTATTTTACATAGGATGAATAGTTTGAGTAAAAGTGCAGAATCAAAAATGTTTCTGAGAAAAGTGATAAAATCAGCTTGATGAATGATGAATTTGTATTGTGGAGTTGGTTAGTTCCAAAGATGGCTTTTGGGCATCTCCCAAGTGCAAGACATTTTGCTAAAGAATAAAACTAGAAAGTAGGGTTGCTGTCTGGTTAGTTATGTAAGGTGGCATGTAGAAGTAAGTATAGATACTATAAGGTATGGTGAACCACTGTGATTGCATGTTAAATGAAATAAAAATATACTTAAGGAAAATTTTTTTATTTATAAAAAGTATTTTTTAAATTTATTTTTTGTTAATCCTCACTAGAGGATATTTTTTCCCCATTGATTTTTAGAGAGAGAGGAAGGGAGGAATGAGAGAGAGAGATATCAATTGGTTGTTTCCTGGCATGCACACTGACCAGGGCCAGGGATCAAACCTGAAACCCAGGTATGTGTTCTTGACCGAGAATTGAAACCCGAGACCCTTCAGTGCATGGGCGGACACTCTAACCACTAAGCCACACCAGCCAAGGCTATTTAAGGTAAAATTGATAAGTGGAATTTTCCTTTCTCTATTCATAGACCAGGTTAATAGCCATATGCCTTTCATTGTTGACATAGTAAAGCTCTACATCTTATTAATATTAATTTAAATCATTATAACTTTTGATATTTAATGTATTATTTTATTAAGAAGAATTTCTAATATCTTGCACAAACTTCTGTACATTGAAGCTAAATTTTAAATGAGTTAATATATGTAAGATAAATTTGACTTCTGATGTCATTGAATCTAATACTTTTTAATATAAATTTCCATTAAAATTTAAAACTACTTTAAATATTTAATTATTTTTTACTATTATTTTCATTAGAATATCTTTAATGATAGAAGGTAGCATTTGTGGATTGCCTACTATATGGCAGTCACTGTGCTAAAGCTTCATGTGTTTCACCTCACTCACATTAAATCTGTGACGTTGTCCCCATTTTGTAAAAGAGAAAACTGATAGCATTTGAGTCATTTGTTCAAGATTACATAGCTAGTAAAGTGAGAAAGCCAGAATTTAAGCCAGGACTCTTTGGTGTCAAAGTCTGTGCTTCCTATACTGCTTCCAGTTGGTCCTCTCTCTCAAGTGCTCAGAGTTCTGATTTTCTATGCATAGCACTCCGTTATGGACGGTGAGTACAAAGACGAGCTTGGTGAGCACCTCTAGGAGGAGGCTGGTCATTGGAGGACCTCACTGCTGGGGTATACAGTGGATGTGAATGATGTGGATGCCAGACAGAAAAGGAGAGGAAACCACTGTGATAGACCAGGGCTAACATCTTCTGTAAAGAGCTTTTACCTATTGAGATTTTAAAAAAATAAAGATACCAAAGGATCAGAACACTAAGTATAGGAACACAATTTTGAAAAGCAACAACCAGACCAAATCAGTAGTACAATAATCAGCAATCAACAAGGATGACTAACAGTAAATTAGAAGCCAAGTCTGCATTTTGTTCACCAGAATCTAGAACAGAGTCTGACACACAGTAGACACTGTGGGTATTTGTTTAATGAATAAAACAAAAGGAAAAGTGGTCAACCCTATTGTACTTAAGAAATTCTATTAAATGAGATGCCATCTTCCAGTCAGCAGTTATCAAGCTGCGCCCCCCCCCACCCTTCCTCCCAAAAAGACAGAGACAGGGAGGGAGAGAGAGAGGTAGAAAGAAATATACAGGAGAGGATACAATGAAATAGCTAAGCTTACATTTCTGGTAGCAGGATGTAAGATGGTGTAAAAATCTACATAGAAAAAAAACTAGAAGGAAACGTATCCTCAGTGTTGGCTGTTTGGATAGTGGAATATCACGTGATGTTTTTCTCTTTAATCTACAGTTTCTTTAAAAAATTATGAAGTGCATAAATTTTTTCTTATTTGGAATTGTGATTACTAAGTAAACATCTGTTTGCTATTAAATCGTTTAGCTATATCTTAATCACCTTTTAATATTTCATTATAAAAGTTCTTTTTAGTTATAAATGAAAAATTCATTTTTGACTGGTGTTAGAATCTTTACATTTTGTTTTCTGAACTTCAAATAATTTTAATTTCTCTCTCCCATCCTGATAATTTTAGATTTAATTCAAGACTGGTCTAGTGATAATGCTCCAGACATTTTTTCATTTGTTCCATATACATGGAATTTTAAAATCATGTTTCATCAATTTGAAATGATTTGGGCTGCTAATCAACACAATTGGATTGACTGTTCGACTAAACAACAGGAAAATGGTAAGAACTTTTAGAAAATTAGGTTCACTATTTTGTTCATTACGACAAATACCAGCAATTTGATATTGATTGTATAGTTGTAATAGATACTGGACTTGAACTTTTTTCCATTATTTTGTGATAATCTCAGAGAAGTATTTCAGAGTTTGTATTGGACTAAACATATAGATTTAAACTTAATTTTGTTTAGGTGTGTATTTAAGGCAATTTTTATTTAAAAATTTATTGAAGTTAAAAGTAAATTTCTTTTTTTTCTTTTTTGTAGTATACCTGGCAGCCTGTGGGGAAACACTGAATATTGATTTCTCTTTGCCGTTTACGGACTTTGTTCCAGCTACATGTAATACCAAGTTCTCCCTCAGAGTACGTATAGTTGGATGCATTGTTTATTCCACAAGGTTTGTTAGTAAGTTGGATTTCCCAAAGCTTATCTTTATTCTCACCCCTAAACCTTACCCCCTCACCTCACCCCCCCACCTCAACCCCCCCCCACTGCTACCTCAGTCCCCTGGCCACCTGGAACTAGTTTAGCTTCCCTCCATTCACTAACTTCCTTGGCACCGAACCGCCCTTGTCTCTTTTTCGTAGTTAACTGTAGTATTCTGCCATTCCCTTGAGTTTTCCAACTTACCCAGAGAAGTTGGGCAATAAGGAAGCAATTCTGAGTTGATTATTTCTTAACCTCTGAGGCTGATTTAAGTCCTTTTAAGCACCCCTTCTAGCTCTAATGTTTACTATGTCTATGCACTAGATTTTATACTTCCCTATATGTCATTCCTCATTATAACCACAAACTCAAGCAATAACCACAAATACTTTTCTTCCTTTTATTTGAAAGCCAGCTCGTACGCATTCATAATTTTGTAGAACACCTACTTTTAGGGCACGAACAGTAGGTAGTAGTTATAATATTGATGGAGGTTATGGTGGTAAAAAATAGCAACAATAATAATAAGAGCAGCAAAGACCTGTTAAGCATTTGGTATGCGCCAGACACTATTTCCAGTGCTTATATATAGTCACTCATTTTATTCTCAGAACAACCCTCTGGAGACAGGTGTTGTTATTATCTGCACTTACGGACTGGGAAACTGAGGAGCCAAGTTTAGTAACATGTAGCTAGTGAGTGGCCAAGGTGGAATTAGAACCCAGGCAATGGAGCTTAGGGTTCTATTCTTTTAAGCACTCTACTGTGCTGCCTGTTAAGAAACCAGGCATCAGGATGAAAAAGATTAGGGGACCTAGAAGGACAAAAGTGAAGCTGAGTGAAGATCCTTTGATAAACCAGTTCAGAATTCCTAAAAGCCAGTTGAGGAATCTAGACTTATTAGAATCAAAAGAGATAATCATGTTTTAAAAATTAATAAAAATACAGAACATATTCCACCTGAGCTTATATTAGTGAGACAGTTTTTTATTATGTATTGAATTACATGTGAAATATCCATGTATACCCATGGAACATAATCTTTCTACTGTTTTGTAGAAACTATGCTGTTTATTGTCCTGACTTTTTTTTGACATTCTAATCAGAATTTAGTTTTACTCAGTGTAAAACCTTACTCCAATTATTTATCTGACTGCTCAGTATTAAATCTGCCATTTGGAATTTATGGTTTCTTTTTTTAAAATTTATTCTCAAGACTATTAATAGAAATGTTTGGCTGTAAATAGTAACCTAACATGTTTATGTACCTATTTTATTACTGTGGGTTATTATAAATTTATTTTTCAGGGAGAAGATGTTGACCTTCATCTGTTTCTACCAGATTGCCACCCTAGTAAATATTCATTATTCATGCTGGTAAAGAATTGCCACCCAAATAAAATGACTCATGACACTGGTCTTCCTGTTGAGTGTCAGAGCAGCCAGAAAACAGTTAAACCCAAATGGCGGAACCTTACTCAAGAAAAGTGAGTACCTAACAGGAGTGATAAATATTTTGTGTTTATATGTAGAGAAACTATTCTTCAGAGTCTTCCCAAGAATAATAATAAATTTGATTATCTGTACCTGTTTTATACAATGAAAGGAGTAAGTACCTGACTAGAAACTTTATTTTTTACTCTTAAAGGGCTGGTTGGGTTGAATGCTGGACCGTCCCAAGTGTCATGCTTACAATCGATTATATATGGCATCCAATTTACCCACAGAAAGCAGATGAGCAGCTAAAACAATCATGTAAGTGTTTTTATATAATTTGTACTTTGAAACATCTTGTGTTATGATTGGTAATCATCAGAGATACAAGAAAGAAAAAAATGCATCTATTCTTTTGACATAATTGTATACATTTAAAATCTTTTAAGGATTTTGGTATAATTATAGCTAACTTTTATTTAGCATTTCCTATGTGCAGATACTAGGCCAACCTGTTTCCTGGCTTGCATTATCTCATTTAATCCTTACAACAACTATGAGCTAGAGATATTGACATTCTTATTATCATTGTAGAGTTGAGGAAATATGCTCAGAGAAAGCCGTTACCTAATTTTCTCAGGGTCTTCCTGGCTAGAAGCAGCAGAGCTGGAATAGTGAACAAGGTGTATATCAATCTGTATATTTAAAGTACTTGATTTTGTGGTTAGGTTCTTTAATGCATTTAATAACTGTCATAGTTACCCTGATTCTTATGTGCCTTATAATTGGGGTCCAAAATGGAATTAGTGTCAAGTGATATTTCCTTTGCTTTTTTCCAGTGAGTTAAGTTTTAAAGAATAGTTTTCAAAATCATTCTATGTATGGAGCTTGGTAACATCACACTGTATTTGAATAGCTGTTTAAAGGAAAACAACTGCACTTTAATACCCAAGTATAGTTAAAGCCTGATGGTGACCCAAATTTATATTGTAGAGACTTGACGTTAACAGGAACTTTTCATTGATTCTGTGTAGCATGATTCATGTATTTCTGCACATATTTCAATGAAGTCTATATTATTTTGCATTCTTTTTTTTTTTTTATATCCTCACCCGAGGATATTTTTTCCATTTGCTTTTCAGAGAGAGTGGAAGGAAGAGAGAAAGAGAGAGAAAAACATCAATGTGAGAGAGACACATTGATTGGTTGCCTCCCACACGCGCCCTGACTGGGGCTGGGGATCGAGCCTGCAGCCGAGACATGTGCCCTTGGCGGGAATTGAACCGGGACCCTTCAGTCCACAGGCTGATGCTCTAACTACTGAGCCGAACAGGCCAGGGCTATTTTGCATTTTTAATTATTAGTTTTCAGGTTTGTTTTCATTATATGCTACAGATATTGTATCAGAGTTAGTTGCTTTCATATTTGCCAAATAGAATTTCTTAGTGAATAGTTCCTTGAAGAACTTCTAAGAGGTCCTTGTCTCCCTTCACCAAACTTTGTTTCTGAATTTATCTCAGTGTCAGAAATGGAAGAAACAATGCTGTCTGTATTGAGGCCATCCCAGAAGACATCAGACCGAGTTGTTTCTTCTCCCTCTACTTCTTCCCGTCCACCTGTCGACCCCTCTGAACTTCCACCTGATAAACTGCATGTAGAGATGGAACTTTCCCCGGACTCTCAGATAACTCTCTATGGACCACTATTAAATGCCTTTTTTTGTATAAAGGTATGATTTTTAAAAGACCTTGCATATTTTTAAACATATGCAAAATAGTTAATATCTAATTGAAATTGAGACCATTTGCAATAGCCAGTTGGATGATTTAAAGTGTTGAGAATATATATGTTGAGAATATATGTATTATATATAATATGTATATAGTATAGCTAGTATTAGACTCAATTACAAAATTATTTATTGAAATAGTGTACTCATCAGTTCATCATTTTTTTGAGCATTTAGCATGTTCTAGGAATTGTGCTAGCTGCTAGAGATAGAGATAATACTGCATCTGCTCTCAAGGAGAAAAGCTAGGAGGGATAAAGCAGGACAGACATGTGTGGACAGACTTTAACACGTACTTAAAGCAGTACTAGAAGTACAAGAGAGCCTTTTATCTGAGGGTAACTGGTACCAGGAAAAGTCTACTTCAAGCGAATCTGTTAAAAACAGACAACTTTATTTCATAGTAAAGAATAATGAAAGGTTGTTTGGAGCTCCATCTTAAAAATTGAACCAAATATATGAAAATAAGTTTATTTCAGAGTATCACAAATTTAGATTCTGAAGAAATATGCACTATTTTTTGAGCAAGGATGGAATCAAGTGTTGATTCATTTTGATACAATTCTTTTACTGAAATTGTATGACTGTAGTATGGTAGCACTTACAGGTGGTGTCTGTGGCATGATTATGAAGAGGGGCGACTTTAAGAACAATGGATGAGGACTTCATCAGTTTTCTAGAAGTCACTCTTATTTTTTTGATATTCAGCTCATACTTTTAAAAAGTCACCAGCGGGTCATCAATAATTCTTTTTTTTAAAAAAAAATATCTTTATTGATTTCAGAGAGAGGAAGGGAGAGGATAAGAGAGAGAAATATCAGTGATGAGAGAGTCATTGGTCAGCTGCCTCCTGCACACCGCCTACTGGGGGATCGAGCCCGTAGCCCGGGCATGTGCCCTGACTGGGAATTGAAGCATGATCTCCCGGATCCTAGTTCAAAGCTCAATTGCTGAGCCATGCCCGGCCGGGCAATAATTCTTATTGATTTACTCTTCTTTATGGTAACTGCTCTAAGCCTTCCAAATCCTCATCACTGAAAAGTTTACCTGGGACTTGAGCAGTTATCCAATGAAACTTTCAACACCTTCATGAAATTTTGCATTTTTCCAGGACTTTGCAAATTCACTTTGCTTTTTTTTGTACTGTTGGTTGTTTTCTACATCTGACAACCAAAGAGAGACTAATTGTTCAAACCCTAACAGTCACGAGCAATAAGCCTAGTTTCATCAGTGCTTCCTTATGCACTTTTGCAGTCTTACTGCTGCAGAAGCTGGGATAGCGAATGCTTAGCTAGCAGAACTCTGTAACATGCAGTGATGAAGGGCATCATTCATTCTGGGAAGGTCAAGGACAATCAGGGATGGTCAGGGAAGGATAGTCAAGGTTTGCTAGCCAAGACTAGGAGAAGAAGTGCTTGCTGAATGCTTTAGAAGGCACCTAAAATCTCACGTCAAGCAGATTCCAAGTAGGACCTGTATTATTTAGAGGCAGGAAATAGGAAAAAGCAGGTTCTGTGAGTCAGTAGATTTGGGATTTTAATAGTCCAGACACTAATTAATGGAATGACCTTAAGCTCTTCAACATCCTGCCCTATGAAAAGATAGTAATTGACCTGATGTCTGGAACCCTAGCCAGAAAACAAATGTCGATAACCAAAATGCAGAATTTATCAAATACTGACTTGTTTCTAATACTGAACGAATACAGTTAACAGTGTTAACAGGAATATTTTAAAACTCTTGATAACTACTGACAGATCAAATAGATAAAATTTAAATTCAAAACTAGTGGGAAGAAAAACGTTTCAATTAAAAATAAATTTTGATGCAAAGAAACAGACTATTAGTAGTGGAACCACTAATTAATGCATAAGAAACCAGGATGAACATATGTGAACTATGTTAACTGTTTTATAACATGTTTTTGTTAGCAATAACCAAAATTGGACATTCTTATTAAACTGTTAAAATATTCCTGATAACTATTTCAACTGGTATATATGAATTGTAGTATTTAGCTAGTTGGATTTAGGTAGTATTTGGCTAGTTGGATTTAGCCAAATTGATTTTTAGTGAAGTGATCTGCTTCCCTTAAAGGATGTCTCTGGATATTATTTCCTCTGTACTCTAGGAAGTACAGTTGACAACGATTGAACCTTACAAATCTTCAAAGATTTCTTCTAGGATGTAGATTGCAAGTTTTTGTTATAATTGGAGGTGGTGTTAACATGAAGCTTTACTATATAAACTTCTGTAACTTTAGCAGGTTTTTTTTGCTATAGAATATTTATTTGCTAAGCATCTAAGTAAGCATATGTCTTAAATATGTGTATCTTTTTCTCCATTTCAAGGAAACAGACCAGATGCTTTTAATTAAATAAAATAGGTTAGAGAGATGCTTAGTTTACAGACTTTGGGCTCTAAGGTGAGAAGTTATTGTTACCTATGTTTTTTTATAACAATTTGTTCTTAATATATATAGGAAAACTACTTTGGGGAAGATGACATGTACATGGATTTTGAAGAGGTTATTTCAAGTCCAGTTCTGTCCCTGTCAACATCATCCAGCTCCGGGTGGACTGCAGTCGGAATGGAAGGTGATAGAAAGGAAAACGAAAGTTCAGCCAAGTCAATTCATCCATTGTCCTTGCGTCCATGGGATATTACTGTGCTTGTGAATTTGTACAAAGTTCATGGGCGTCTGCCTGTTGTAAGTGTTTACATATTAAAACAGTCTGGAGTATCATATGAAATTTACCCAGCATAGGAAACTGTATGTGTGTGTGCGTGTGCACACACACAATTATAAAAAATGTCACATTAAAAACTTCTAAATTTATCCTTTTATCTCTATAAAGCTAGTTTATTATTTTCTTCAGAATGTTATTACTTGATCATTGATAATTTTACTTTGTTTTTCTCCTTTCACTTGAATTTCTTCTTTGCTGTTCTGTGTAACTTCAGAACATTTTGACATGGCATTGAGTTGTTTTGTTTATAGTTAGCCTGAAGGGTATTCTAGGACTTACATTTTCTTAGCCTTCATCTCCAACCCCAGACCTGTTTGGTGCTTTGTGATGGACCTATTATAAAATCAAGGTTCAGGCTTGACCCTGGAGATTGAATTGTGCTCCTGTAGGTTTGGATCCAGCATTGAACCCTGGTTCACTCTCAGGATGACTGTGGGCCTGTTGGGGCTGACTTGGAACAGGGATTTATTACCTAAAGAACCCAGGGCCGTTGGAGCCAGGTTAGATGGGGTCTGAGCTTTGGGCTGCATACCGACTCCATATCATATACCTTGGACTGCACAGCAGAGAGGTCACCTCTTAGTGGACCTAATGTCCTTACTGGGGTACTGATGACTTGTGTTTGTTAGTAAAGCATTTCTCTTTTTAAAAATTGAAACCTCTTAATCATATAAATACAATTTTTATTTTCCTGTACTTCCTTGGTCTTCAACATCTTGATTACTGGTTTTGTTTGATTTTATTTAGCACGGAACTGCTGATGGTCCTGAGTGTCCCACAGCTTTCTTGGAAAGACTATGTTTTGAAATGAAAAAAGGATTCAGGGAGACCATGCTGCAGCTTGTCCTGTCACCCCTGAGTGTGTTCGTCAGTGACAACCACCAGGTAACGTGGAAGTGAGTCGTGGTAGAGACTTAGTGATTTCTTGTTACTGTTTATGGGGTGAAAACAATGTGTTAGTTTCTATGCATGGAGTCTACAGCTCTGTAACTAGAAACTTTTCATTTGACTGTAGGAAGAAGTTTTGTATGTGTGTATGGATGTATGAGAGTTTTTCAAGAATCTGTTTTTGTTTTTTTTCTGCTATTTCCTGTTTATGTGATCCCAGAAAATTATATTTTATATCTATTGTTTTTAGAAATGGGAAGAAATACTTTATAAATTTCTCATTTATTTATGGAAGGGAAAAGTGTAGAAAATGTTGGTGGATTCTGCTGAAAATCACAGCCTAAGTATTACTATTAACCAGAATCATAAATCTTCAAAACAAAATATCTGCATGGCCGATGATTTATTCTTTTCATCTGACATGCCTACAGGATACTTTGTTAATTCTCTTACGGTACCCCTTAGGCTCTTTTGGAAGAGAACCAATGATATTCATTAAGTGGAAATAATTTATCTTCCTGGGTAGATGATCACTTTATAATTATTACTTTTTAATGCCAAATTCTACCACTACTTTAGGGCTCTTCCCTACTTTTAGGCATGTGGTATGCTTTAGAAATATAAATGGGTTTATGTAAGGCCAGGTAAATATGTAAGTGGGAAGGTGAATCTGATGCACCAGATCATCAATGGATGATAACTTACTGTGGATTCTGTATAGTAATTGATCACCTTATTTCCAATAGCATAACCCCTTTTCACTGTTTTGCCATAAATGATTCTATTTTTCTACATAGAATTTTAATTTATATTTTCATATGTACATAGTAGCTGAAACTAACACTTACTGTATGCTTATTTTGCCACAGAATGTGCTTCCTCTTCTAACTTGTATTTCAAAATAGTAATAGATTCAGAGGAAGTTGCAAAGTTAGTACAGAGAGTCCCTGTGTCCCCTTCCCCCAGTAACCCCATATTGACCTTGTACATAATTATAGTGCAATATCAAAACCAGGAAGTTGACATTGGTGCCACACGTATGCATAGTTGTGTGTCTACTTACCATGTGTAGATTTGTGTGACTGCTACTGGAATCAGGATGCAGCACTGTGCTATCATCACAAAGATCTCACTTGCAATAACCCTTTATTTTAGTTTGCCGCAGGAATCTTAGAAACAACTCTTGTTCTTCTCTTTCTAACCAGTGGGTCATTAGGATTGTTTGGTGTTTGTTTGTTTTTTAAATTCTGAGAGGTAAGTGTGTGGAAAGGAAGCCCATCTCCTTGTTTTCAATCTATTGAGGAAATTAATAAAGGTGAAGGGAAGTATCTCCTGATGGCTGAGTCCTGAGAATCTTAGTCAAATATCTGATTCCTTACGAGTACCTGGTGTCACTTTAACTTTTATTTCCATCACTGTGTCCTCAAAAGACTGGACCAGGTATAAAAAACATTTTATTGAGCTCTTTATGAGAGGTCACATTAACCATAATGACAAGAGTTTTGACAGGTTTATGCAGAGACCGAAGTTCTAGGCGTGGTTTATCTGGTGCTTAGAGAGGAGTTCTTGGAGTGGGGCTAGCAGGGCAGCAGAGCACTAGTGATGCTCGTGTGATGCTTGGTTTCTCAGGTGCTATGCTTCATTGTGCTCCCTGAAGACCAGGGACTCCCTCTGTGCTCTTGCAGTCTGCTCATCTACTGAACTTGCTTACATTTTGTAGTGCCCGCTCATCTATTCCTAAGAACTCTCTTTTCCCTCCCCAAATCAGTCAGTATATCAGAGTTTAATTTCTTTTATTTTTTATTTTATTTAATTTCTTTCTTTCTTTATTTTAACAGAGGTCAGCGTTTTATTAAATGTGTTACAGAAGGTTTAGTCAGAAAGCCCATGTCATCATCAGACTCCTCAGATTCTTCTTTCTTTGCTGCTGCTTTCTTCTCTTCAACTGGGGCAGCAGTGGTGGAGGGGGCAGGACCTCCTGCTGGGGCAGCATCAGCTGCTGGGGCAGGTCCACCAGCCCCTACATTGCAGATGAGGCTCCCCATGTTGACATTGGCCAGAGCCTTGCAAACAGGCCTAGCCAGAAAGGTTCAACATTTATACAGGCTGCTTTAATGAGGGCATGAATCTTATCCTCCATCACCGTCACCTCATTGCCGTGCAGGATAAGGGCCGAGAAGATACAGGCGAGCTCTGAGACCAAGGCCATGGTGTGGGCGAGTAGTGGGCGGGCGCTGCCGGGAGCGGTGCTAGTCGCAGGATGAAGTGAGGGCCTCACCCCAACGCTGCCTTAGCTTCCACGGAAGAACTGAGCACCTTACTGGCAGCTGAGAAAAAACTATTTTATTTTTATGTTAACCCTCCCCCGAGGATATTTTTTCCATTGAATTTTAGAGAGAGTGGAAGGGATGGAGGGAGGGAGAGAGGGAGAGAGAGAGAAGGAGAGATAGAGAGATAAACATGGATGTGAGACACATTGATTGGTTGCCTTCCACATGTGCTCCCACCAGGGCAGGGGATAGAACCTGCAACCCAGGTACCTGCCCTTGACCGGGAATTGAACCCATGACCCTTTGGTGCTGACACTCTAGCCACTGAACCACACCAGCCAGGGCCCTAAGAACTCTTTTCTTCCTTAGTATCCATACTTTCTGTTCTTTCACGGTGGTAGACTTTACACTGTGACTCCTCCCAGGGCCAGCCCTAGGTCATTTACCTGTAGGTGCTTATTCCTGGTAGTGTTAGTCTTGACACAGGGTTTCATGGTTAAGGATCTAAGGTGATGGATGGACTATTGTGTCCGACTTAGGAAACCACACATTCCACTTCATGGGCATCTGATGATGCATATTAGTTTCCTAGGGTTCCTGTAGCAAAGTACCCCACACTGGGTGGCTTGAAACAACAGAAATTTATTCTCTCACAGTTCCGGAGCCTAGAAGTCTGAAATCAGGTTGGTGGGCTATGCTGTCTCTGAAGGCCGTAGGAGAGGATCCTGCTTTGCGTCTTTCTAGCTTTTGCTGGTTGCTAGCAGTCCTTGGCATTCCTTGTCTTGTAGACACATCACTTAAGCTCTGCCTCCGTCTTCATATGGCATCTGTGTGTCTGTGTGTCCCAATTTTCCTCTTACTAGGACACATCTAAGAAGGAAACCCTAACCCAGTGTAACCTCATTTTGACTTGATTGCATCTGCCAAGACCCTATCCTGTGTCCAGATAAGGTCACATTCACTGGTACGTGGGCTTAGGACGTGAACATACCTTTTGGGGGACATCATTCATCCCACAACATGATGCAAGCCATAATACAATTTAGAATATAACCTTTATTAGTTTCCTTGGTAGTTTACAAGCCAAGATACACATGTATTTTTTTAGCTAAAAAAAAAAACTGAAAAATTTTATACCGAGAATTATGAAATCTCTATGCCAGAAAAGATCTTTACTGCCCATCCTCCCCAACTCCCTCAGAAAAGGCAAAGAAACTGATGCCTGGAGAAGTTAGGCAATTCTATATACTGTCACGTAACTTAGGTGAAAATATAATAAAACATGTATTAGAACCTCTAGAGGTGTATTGTAGTCATAATTTGAAACTTCCTTTTAAGAAGTCCTTATGAATTAGATTTAGCCCTTAAAAATTTTTTTAAGAATACATTTCCACAAATGTGTTGAAACGAGAAACACCCTATAAGGCGGCCTGTACACATAGACTGAGAAGGCTCCCATAGTAAAACTCCCCTGGGAAATATCTGTGAACTGTCTGGGTGTAAAGCAGTGTGTTGGCGTCTCTGAGAAGACCTGCTGTGAGGACATCTGTGCAGCTACTTGGTCAGCAGTATCTGCTTTTGTCACTGTTAGGAGCAGTGGGATACCTGGTGACCAAGGCAGAAATGGTCTTTACCATGATCAACCTGGTAGAGAGATAAATACAGAGGGAATTATCATTAAGGTAAATACTTTCTAGTGTAAAAGATGCCTCAAGAAGTGTGAGATGCTTGGTAACATATCTTGGTCTTGAGCCAAGAACATGGTAAAAATACCTTTACTAATAAAATCTATATGGAAGATGACTTCCTTCCCTAGTTCTTCATTTTATGGTCTTAATAGTCTTTATTGTTCCCGGTTATTTTCTTTTTAATATTTTAATCTCACGATTCCTGCCTTCCCACAAGACGTTGGCCTGTTTTATTTCCTTCCAGTCGGAGTCCGGGTTTCTTTTTCTTCATCAAGGCAGGGACCACTTAGAGATCAGCATTCTTTGTAGGACTTTGCTGTCTTGCTTTGTAGCTGGGCTCTCATGGATACTGTCACTGCGGAAGCTTAACTCAGACTACATTTATGGGTAAAAGGCATGTCAGGAGTTTGTGCATCCTTAAGTGTTATTTTTCAGATAGCATGTTTTTACTGTTAGTCTAAAGGGAAGAAACAATTAGAAATCATAATGTGATTTTCTTGTATATACTTCTCACCGTCTTCTGGTTCTTGTTTTCAGCAGCGACCCCCTGTGGATGATGCACTCAGGGAAGGTCACATCAATCTGTCAGGTCTCCAGCTAAGAGCACATGCTATGTTCTCAGCAGAAGGTCTTCCCTTGGGAAGTGATTCCCTAGAATACGCGTGGCTAATTGATGTGCAGGCTGGAAGCCTCACAGCTAAGGTCACAGCACCTCAGGTACTTTTTTAATAATACATATTATTTATTTGGTTCTCCATTGTTGGAACAATCTTCTTTTCCTAGTATAAAGAATAATTTTGTATTAACTTTGCTTTTTTGTATATTTCTTACCATTTATGATATTAAGGATTAGGAAGCATTGTTCTTTATTTGTCATGCCCCAAAGCAAGATAACATCATTTGTACCTGCTATCAGTGATATGGTTACTGGTTTAAAAAAATAAAAGTGAATTTACTAGTGAGTAAGCCTGGTTGACGCCCAACCACTGAGCCATCCCGGCCAGACTGCATACTCAATTTTAATAAAAAGTTGCAGAGTGGGTATGAAACATAATTGAGAGGTGAGTAGTAGCAACAAGGTGAATAAAGAATTGAAGTACCTTCTATATCTGAAAGAAGTTATTGGGAGACAGCAAAAGTTAAGATTCTAGAAATAGTAGGAAAATGAATGAATTATAAAGGGATATTTTCTATAAAAATAAATGAAAATAAGTATATAATGGAATGTATAAAAATGGATGAAAAGAAATATTCAGTGCTCTCTGGCCTCATAACTAGCCTCTTCTTATTATCCACCATTTCATGTCCCTACATTTATAAGTAAAAACTGAAGATATAACAAAACAGCTTATTTTCTAAAGAGTCATGCCAACCCTGCAAGACTGGACATGCTTCCTTTAACCTAAGGATTGCTAGACTCTCACATGTTTATAAATTGCACTTCTTAGAAGATGAAATGTTTTCTTCTGCACTAGAGTCTTGGCATCAGTTTCTTGTGAGGTTCACGATTCCTTAGGTGTTTTTAATGTTTATGCTATTCTTTGTGTGTTTTAAAAGTGAAATTCATGTTTTCCAGGAGTTTAAATTATGTGCTTTTTCTGGGGGGTAATATCATGTATACCCATGTCTCTGTGTGTTTATTAACAATTCCAATTATAGAATTAAGGTGTGTTTTTTTTCATCTAAATATTTGATGAAGCATTGACATATGGTTACTTAAGCTTCTATTTACATAAACAAAATTATTCTTCAAAATACCTGACTTCCCCAAATTTTAGTTCAATATGATAATACTCAAATTTCATATCAAAGCTTGGTTGACTATTAGGTAGAAAATTCTAGGTGCAAGGATTACGGTTAGTCATATAAGAAGGAAGATATAACCTTGAAGAAAAGTACTTTAGAAGTTGAATTTCTCTGTCGAAATGAGTTCATTTTGGCAATGTATTTTCTCATTCACTAATGAAAAGTAACACAGCTTATAAATGATGTCAAAATAAAAAAATCATGATGCTGACTAGCAAGTAGATTATGTAGCAACAGGTGTAAGATGGCTTTTGGAGTCTTGCAATCTGTGTTAATATTCTTGATTAGCTTTTGAGCTCCGAGCACTTGTTTAGTGTGCTAATATGTTGTCAACCTGTACTGCTTATTTGTAGCTGGCTAGTCTCTTGGAGTGGGGGCAGACATTTGTTTTTCACGTGGTGTGTCGGGAGTATGAACTGGAAAGACCCAAGTCAGTAATAACATGTCAGCATGGACTCGATCGTCGGTTCTGCGAATCCAAGGTAGGTTAACAAGTAGGTTAGCAGCGTTATAAATGTTTATGGACTTTTAACAATGACAGATTGAGATATCAACTTTAGAGTAAATGCACAAAGCCATGAAGTAAACACTATTGTTCAGTTTTTTCATTTAATGAAATTACTTTTGCAAATCATAGCCAGTTGTTATTTAGTTGTAAGTATCTAAAATAGGAGGTAATTAAAACATGCATTTACAAATAAATGGAGATATGAAAGTTATATCTTATCTCTTACAGTTTTGCTGTCAACACCCAGATCTTACTGCTTATTGCACTGAGTCTTTGGGATTGGTGTATATTTATGTAGAGTTAGAAACTGAAGCCAAATAAAGTTCAAATTCCCTGCATGACACTGTTTGCAGACCCTCTCTTTTGCGGCATGATTAGCAGTGTCGGGTATTTGCCAGGTTTCCTGACTTCACTTCTATGCTCTTTCCACAACATTCATGACCTTCACTTGGTTATGACAACATCTTCAAAACCATGTGCCTTGGCAATGATATGCAGACAGTTTGTAGTAAATACTGTTCCTTATGAGTTTGGGGGTGGGGAGCATTTGAGAGGGCAGGGAGAAGTATGCTCATTTCAGAAAACCCGGGAAACAGTTTGAAAGAGAAAAATAACTAACCCTAATTCTAAAACACAGTGATGACCATTGTTAAGATTAGTTTTTCTTTCTATTTTCTTTGCTATGTGTCTTTCCTTTCTTCCTTCCTTTTTTTTTTTTTTTTAACTTTTTATAATTTTTATTTTTGTTTAAAGTATTACAGATGTCCCTTTTTTCTTTTTTCTATTACTATACCACCTATATTTGTTTGCTAATGTGTTACTATAAATTGAATGTAATTCATCCTGCTTTTAATTTTATGTCCAAAAAAATCTGTAACTCCTGCTTATTTACCAACAGTAAAAGAAACAGCTACAATTGGTGATAAAATTATTTTTTCCTGTTCTACACACATTGAGAAGGCTCCAAGAAATTAGTTCCTTAGTCATTTGTCAGCCAGTTACTTTCTTATGGATAATTCACACATGCTTATAGGCCTCTCCTTCCTTTTTTCTTTGTTAGAGTCAAAGTTCTTATGTCACATTCAACTTTATTGAGACATAATTTACATACAATAAATCCACTCTTTTAAAGTTGTACAATTCATATTTTGACGAATGTTTTATGTACTGGTATAACCACTAACACCAGTGAAGACCTGGAACATTTCTATCATTTTCAGTTCTTTCGTGCCTCTTCGTAGTCAGCTGCTCTTCCATGTAATTTATATGCTTCCTGTCATTTTAGATTCATTTATTTTAGGTCTACTTTGTGTGAGGGGATATATTCTTATAGTATACTCTGTCAGTAATGAGCAGTTATGTGCTGTAGGGCCAGTACTTGCTCAGGGCTGCCATTGACCCAGAAAGCTCATTGAAGTAGGTGGTATGTTTTTGTCCAACCTAGACATGACCACATCTATGTGTTAGGACTAAAACCAAATTAAATCTGTGTGGCTTTTCCTAGATAGTACCATAAAATTTACAGTTGATATATTTGTGGGTGTGTGTAAAACAAGTATGTATGTATGTGTATGGAGAACTCTTAAAAAATCTTACTACTTTATACAGTTCTTACAAACCTATGACACTGTTTACTTTGACTATTCCTTTTGAGTTTCAGTAACAAGTTATATGTGAATCTGTCCACTTAAACTTGCTAGTTGCCCCTTTTGAATGAAAATTGTACATGGTGACTTATGATTAATTTTCTGATTGGCAAGACTTTAATTGCTGATGATTTTGTTTATCATTATAAAAAAGTGAAATTTAACCTACTGATTTTTAAAAATACGCATGTGATCAGAATTTTGTTTGTTTATTTAAATAGAATTAACTCTTCCATCTTTTTCCATTTTAGTTGAGTTGTATTCCTGGGCCCTGTCCAGCTTCAGATGATTTGAAATATACCATGACTCGTTTAGCAGTAGATGGAGCTGATATTTATATTGTGGAGCATGGCTGTGCTACAAATATAAAGGTGCATATTTGTCTATTTCTTAGCCAGTGTAGTTCTTTTTCCTTTTTATCAAACCAGACCTCTATTTCTTGAAATACAACACACATTTATCATTTGCCATCTCACCAAATACTACAGAATTCTAGGAGATAGCTTCTATTTTTAACTCATTCATGTTCTCTGCTAGTATTACTTTTTAAAGAAACACCTTCCCTGCTTTTTTACTCTAAATGAATTATTATAACATTACTTTGTGGCAGAGATATAGACTAGTAGCTTGCTTTTATGGCAGGGAAGTGAACTGATAATGCTTTTCAAAGATTGGATTTTGAATGCTTATACATTTTATACATTATGGTTCCTGAAAACATTTGTTTGCCACCTCTGCTTTACAAGTTACTGTTTAAAATCAAGCTTTGTTAAGATTCTGTGATTCTGTTACTTATTACCCTTCTAAATCTTTTTCTCCTCTTGTTTTTCTTTATATTTTTGATCTTTTCCTGTTATCCTTTTTTAACTGAATGCTTTTATTCTGTTGCATTAATTTTTTTCTATTACTCTTTCCCCTTTTCTCTTTTCCCTTTCTTTTTTATGCAACTTGAAATAATTACCTAGTATGTAGTTTATTCTAAGTTGCTAAAAAGTAAATACTGAAACTAGAGTTCTATTTCATTTTCTTCATTCAACTTTAGATGGGGGCAATCCGGGTTGCAAACTGTAATCTCCACAACCAGTCGGTTGGGGAAGGAATAAGCGCAGCGATTCAGGACTTCCAAGTGAGACAGTACATCGAACAGCTGAATAATCCCAGAGCTGGGCTCCAGCCTGCGATACTGCGGAGGGCCTACTGGCTGGAAGCTGGCTCGGCCACCTTAGGACTGATCACTGTTGACGTTGCACTGGCGGCTGATCATCATGCTAAACATGAGGCACAGAGACATTTCCTAGAAACTCATGATGCCAGAACTAAGAGGTAAGTGAAATTTAAGCTGAAAATTGCTAGATAATTATTGAGAAAGTTCCACTGTTACAAATAGAATAAGAGCATTTTAAATAAAGACCTAATGTTATTGTGTCCCTACGTAGTAACTCATTAGCCTTCAGCTTTGGGTGCCTATGTGGATATTTGTTTCCCAGGAGTTTTGGGAGCAGGTGTATTCATTTCTGATATAACCAGAAAAGTTACTGACCACATAGGCCATTAGTTTATTAGTGTTTCTGAAAAGTATAGTTTTTCAGCTACCAGCACCATCTCCTTGGAACTTGTTAGAAACTTACATGATCAGGCCTTCCCAGCCCTTAGTCAGAAACTCTGGGATGGAGCCCAGCTCTCCATAGTTTAGTTTAATAAGCCATGCAGGTGATTCTCATCAAGCTCAGGGTGAGATCAGTGCATTGGAATTGATGAAGACAAGGCAGGGAGCTTACACCTGCTGTGCGACCCCATATTCCAGGTTTGCATCAGGTGATACCATTGTGATACCATTTCCCATGTGATACCATTTAATCCTCACAATAATCTCATTAGATATATCAGACCATGATTTTACAGGTGAGGAAACAGGCTCAGAAATATGTCCAAAGTCCTAAAGTTGCTAAATGGCACAGCTGGGATTTAAACTCATGTCTAGATGACTGGCAAGCCTGCGTTCTAAGAAGCTCTTGCTGCACAAATAAAGTAAAAGTGTCTATGGGATCGATAAGGTCTTTTATTTTGATAGGGCTTTCAAATATTTTTGCTGGATGACTAAATCTTAACACTTTAAAATGGAGAAGTGATTTGAAACTGATAACATCTAATGGAAATAGTTCCCTAAATTCTCCTGCATCCTAAGGCTTTCTCACTTATTTTTCCTTCCCTCTTCTCTGGATTAGTTCCACTTCTAACTTGATGCATTCATTCCATCTCATTTTTCTTGTTGAAAGATTTCCTATTTTCTTTTTTGCAACACTTTCTTCTTTGGCTCACAGCACTTACTATAACTTATGATTAGATATTCTAGTTTGTGGCCTGTCTTTGCCGCTATACTGTGAACTTCATGTGGGTAAGACTGGTTTTCTTGGCATAGTGCTAGGCACATAATAGACACTCAAGAAGTCTAAATGAATGAGTATAGAAGGAAAATGGTAATATATCGATTCTGTCTTCCTGTAAGAACCCTGAGGATCCAGTGAGAGAATGCATGTGAAAAAGGAAAAAAGATGTAACTTGCAGATGTGTATTATATAACATTTTTAAGGAGGGAGGGGAGTTAATACTGACAGATTTGTGCATGGGTTACTCACAGAACCTGAAAAATTTGAATACATTTTCATATTGTCTCAATTCTTAATACTTCATTTAGAGTACTAATTACAAAATATTTATAATTTTTTCTCTAAAATAGAGCATAGTACATTATTTTGGTTTTATTGAGAAATAATTTTTTTACTTATCTCATATTTATAATTTGGGTGTATTAAATTTGCTGTGTGAAATAGGCCCTGAGCTGCCCAAATCTATTAAACATAATTTATACTAATAGTTTTGTCCATTTTTTAGATTAATGTTTAAAATTTTTAGTTCATTTGAGAATATTTACTGTTGTTTTTATTTATTTATTTACTTATTTTTAAATTAAAAAAAAAATCTTTATTGATTTCAGAGAGAGGAAAGGAGAGGGAGAGAGAGAGATAGAAACATCAATGATGAGAGAGTCACTGATTGAGCCTGCAACCCGGGCATGTGCCCTGACCAGGAATCGAATCGAACCCCGATCGCCTGGATCCTAGGTCGACGCTCAACCGCTGAGCCACGCCCGCCCGGGCCTACTGTTGTTTTTAAACTGGATTTAAATGATTTTTATATTTGCTGCTGCTGCTTAGCTCTTTGGTTTATTTTAATGTATGCTGTATTTCTCTTATTGTTTCTCCTTATTTCTCTCTCACTTACCATGGTGAGACTATTGTTTATTTGTTTAGGATGGCAGAATGATTAAAAAGACATACCACAGTAAAAATAAACCTTTGTGTTTACCATGTCTTTTACAAATATTAACAATTAACTTATATGTAACTATCTGCCAAAAAGTTTTTTTGTTCTTAATGAGTTTTTGTTCCATTGTTGTTTCTCGTTTGTTTTGTTTTGGGATTCTGTTCAGGCTATGGTTTTTGTGGCCCGACGACAACCTGAGGAGTAAGAGGTGCAGGCACAAGTGTGGCTGTCTTGGTGGCTGCAGATTCTTTGGTGGCACAGTGACTGGCCTGGATTTCTTCAAGCTTGAAGAGTTGACACCGTCCAGTAGCTCTGCATTTTCAAGCACGAGTGCAGAGTCTGACATGTACTATGGGCAGTCTCTGCTGCAGCCTGGGGAGTGGATTATTACTAAGGAAATTCCCAAAATGGCAGATGGTAATGAAATGTGCTAATTTTTTATTATGCCATCTGAGAGAAGTTCGTGTTACTGTATTCAACTTAGTTCTTTGAGCCCTCAGAGGTAGGATTTGATAGTCTGCCCTGTTTTGCAGGTAGTTTAACTAAAGCCAGATAAGACGTGAGTTTTTCAGATTTACCCAAGGTGAAAGTAGTTCCACTATTCATCCAAACTTATTCTAAATATTTCCTTTTATGTCATCATTTTCCTGGAAGCCAACTTCTGGAGATATACTTAGGAATAATTATGTTTCAAAGTAATGGTGGTTTTACCAGTTTACTTCAATAGGAAAGCTTATCAATAGTAATATTTATACCATTGGGCCCCCTGCTATGAACTACTTTTGCAAAATATTCTTCTTATTACTAAAATTGAACATGTCAAGAAGAGAAGGGTGCTCTTTCCTTAGAGCCTGGAGGATAACTCTGTAAACACATGCATTTGTATGAGCAGTGAATGTTGTATTCACTGGGTATTAGATTTAGATTTACCTTGTGTCTTTGCTCTGAAGACTTCAGAAATGGATTTTCCTCTGCGTTTCTTAGTTGTGTGTTCCTACAGTTAAGTGCAATAATTACTGTTTAAGTTGCCATGCTGTCAACAAGCATAGAAAAGTCTTGATATTTCACCAACATTTAGCCTTTTTTCCTTTGTCCACTCAAAAACATTAACTTAGCACTGCCTTTTGTCAGTAAACAAATGAGGATAGGAAAAGAATTTAAGAGTTTTGAGAGTTTTAAGAGTTTATTGGATTGGTTTCCCATACGTGAGGAGCTCTTAGTGGAAAGAGCTGGACTACATCTCTACATATGCCTAATTCCTGTTTAAGTGATTTTTTTCACTGAATGGTAAGACAAGTGTGTACGCATTATTTTAAGGTTGATTGCAGCAGTTTTGCTTAGGAGAGCAAATTATCTTCTAAAATCAGCAAACACCAAAACTTCTTGACATGGAAAGGAAAGAAAGTTGCTAAGTACAATTTAACTTCAGTGTTTTCTTATAATATTACTTTCTTACATTTGAGTAATGTTTGTTCTTAAAGCTTTTCACAGGCATTTTGTCACTTAATCCCCAGACTACCATGTGAGTTTATATCATCCCTGTTTATAGTGAATAAACTGAGGCTCATCACCGAGAGTAAGGTGCGTGAAGTTATATGGCCAAACACATGGCTGAGTAGAAACTAAAATCAGCCCCTCCCCCATCATGTCACCTCACAGGGCTCTTGTCACTGGCCTGAGGATGTGTTCCCAATCAAAGAAGACATGACAACCAAATGCAGTCATGTACGATCCTAGATTGGATCCTGTACTGGAGGGGGCAGAAGTGCTCTAAAGGACCTTATTGAGTCAGTGGAGAAAATTGGAAAGCACGTGATAATAATCTACTCTATCAATACTAAATTGATCAAGTCGATAACTATGTAGGGGTTATGTATTATTCTTAGGAAATAAATCCTTGAGTATCTAGGGTGAAACACCACAATGTCAGTAAATTATTCTCAGCTGGTTCAAAAGGTATTATTTATATATATATATATACACACATACACACATAAATAGAGTAAATGGAGAAAAATATTTATAATAGGAAATTCCAGATAAAAGATATATGGTGGTTTTGTGCTATTCTTGAAAGTTTTCTGTAAGTTTGAAAATTTTCAAATAAAAGTTAAAAAAGAAAAAAGAAAAAATTCACTGTTTGTGGACTCTGGATCCACAGAGGTGGATACTTTGCTTTGTGAAATTACATACTTGTGCTTTTAAAAAATGATTATACTTAAAAACAAGAAATTGAATTAAGGTGCTATATTTTTCATAAATTGCTGTTGAAATTGCTGTGTTCACATAACCTGCTTTTGTTGGTTGCTGTAGGTAATGCGAACGGCATGAAGAGGAAAGAATGGGAGAACAAGGCAGGGGGAACGGAAGCCGAAAGGAAGACTCAGCACCTGAGCCTGCAGGTCCCCATGCGCTGTCACAGCTCGTCGTCTTCCTCAGACGACAACAGCAGCTCCAGTGCAGCCCAGCCTTTACTGGCCCCAGACAAGGAAAGCCCCTCTTCTGTGGCTGATGACCCTGTGCTTCAGAAGGAATTCCTGCATGGAACAAAAAGAGAGGATGGCCCAGTGAGGTCAGTAGTCAAGTAGATGCGGGGACCTGCTCGCAATCGTCTTATAATTGCTTCAACTTGTGGCCAGAAAAACTTCTTTCCTCTCAACTCACTCACTGTAGAAAATGTTTTTCTCCTCCTGAACATGGTTTTAAGTGTCCATTTACTGTTATAAAAGTAATACATATGCTATTCATTCCAGATATTAGGAAAATACAGAAAAGTATAATGACAATACATATTTCTTGTCATCTGACCTCTCAGAGTTAACCCTTGTTAACATTTGGACATTTTCCTAGACTGGTGACTATTTTTGTCCTTGTCTTTCTATAATAGTTGACTCCTCATTTCTTGAAATGCCCTTCCTCTTGATAGCACATTTCAGGTTCTCTCCCCCTCGGCTAGACCCTATAAGCCTAGTTACTTTCTCTTTTTGTGTGTGTTGTTAATCCTTACCCAAGGATATTTTTTCCTTTGATTTTCAGCAAGAGTGGCAGGGAGGCAGGGGAAGAGAGAGAGAAACATTGAAGTGAGAGAGACATACCTATTGGTTGCTTCCCACATGTGCAGGATTGAGTCTGCAACCCAGGTATGTTCCCTTGACCAGGAATTGAACCTGAGACCCTTTGAAGCGCAGGCCAATAGTTTACCACTGAGCCACACAGGCCAAGGCCCAGTTACCTTCTTGATACATCTACTTGGATATTTCATGGAGACCTCAAACTTGGCATATGGCCTTGTGCACATGGTCAGCTTGTTCTGCTTCACTAAATGGCACCTCTACATCAGTTGCCAAAGTTAGAAGTATTGGGTTGTCCGTGACTTTTTTCTCTTCTTCAGGTCCTCTCAGTTAATCACAGGTCTCTGGTGCATTTTATTGGACAAGCTTTTAAAGGATATGAAAAAAAAACAAAACCCGATGAATGCATTAGTTTTCATAGATTACGGATAGATAATATTCATGGGTTTCTTTACTTTTTTTTTGTTTTTGTTTTAAGCTTCCTCAATTTTTTTTGATCTATATGGGATATGAATACATTGTTGTTTTGTTACTTTGTATGATTATTTTATTGTAAAATTGCAGATTTTCATTTGTTTGTAAAATAATGATTAAAATTATTAAAAGGATTTTATCAGTACTTCTGTTTATATTTAGAGTAATTTATATGATGTACAGTAAAGGGTAATAGCTTTGCTTTATGTTTTAGTATTCCTACAGAAGTGTCAGGAAACAGCCCTGCGTCTCCTAATACTCAGGATAAGTCAGTAGGTCAGTCCCCTCTGCGGTCTCCCTTGAAACGACAAGCCTCTGTATGTTCCACCCGACTTGGAAGTACCAAGAGCCTGACTGCAGCTTTTTATGGGGACAAGCAACCGGTCACAGTTGGAGTCCAGTTTAGTAGTGATGTCTCCCGAAGTGATGAAAATGTACTGGACTCACCAAAGCAGAGAAGAAGTTTTGGTTCCTTTCCGTATACACCATCAGCAGACTCTAATTCATTCCATCAATATCGATCAATGGATTCCAGCATGTCAATGGCTGACAGCGAAGCCTACTTTTCTGCTGCTGAAGAATTTGAGCCCATTAGCAGTGATGAAGGCCCTGGGACCTATCCAGGTAGGAAGAAGAAGAAAAAGCAGACCCAGCAGATTGACTTCAGTAGGGGTTCCATATATCACAGTGTCGAGGGACCACTCACTGGCCACGGAGAAAGCATTCAGGATCCCCGAACTCTGCCATTCAAAACTCACCCTTCCCAGGCCTCATTCGTTTCTGCACTAGGTGGAGAAGATGATGTTATAGAACATCTGTATATTGTAGAGGGTGAGAAAACAGTAGAGAGCGAGCAGACCACTTCTCAGCAACCGGCGATGAGCTGTTATCAGACTTACCTTACTCAGTTCCAGGTGATTAATTGGTCAGTGAAGCACCCAACCCACAAAAGGACCTCCAAGTCCTCCCTGCATCGTCCTCTTGATCTGGATACACCAACCAGTGAAGAAAGTTCATCATCGTGTGAACAGCTCTCTGTTCCAAATTTTAAGGTATAAACCAAATCATTAGTTTCTACACTGGTATATTTATTTAGAAAAATGGATTTTGAAGATGTTTCCACAGTTACTCGCAGTCATTTTAACTGCCTTTCTGAAAGATAGACTTTCTGAAGTCAGGCCTTCATGTATGATAGTAGGTCTTAGGGTTAGTGGTGGGAATTATAAAGTGAAGCATAGTAAATGGAGGAATAGGTACAGACTTGATCATCACAGTGTTAGTCAGTAAATGTAATAGTCTCTGTCTACACTGTATTCTTTAGATTAGGATCAAGTCTCTCTGAATCCGTATTTTCTGTGTCTTAAAAATAAATTTTGAAATTGTTTTTGATAGTAGGTGTTTTGATCCATAACTGCTTTGCAAATCCAGTTCCATTCACTTGACATTTGAGGTCTTATAATTTAGTATAATTGGCCATTGGCTACTTCTGTAGTGTATTCCGTAAATGGCTTTTTTAAGGAGAGCTAAAAATAAGTTAAAATAAATGTTGTAATAATAGCCAATATGAAAACTATTTTTATAAAATTAAACATTTATAAGAGAAATTTTTATGGTTTTAAAGACCAAAATTAAGCATATGAAATCTTATGGAATTGATTACATATACATATACACTTATTTAAAGTGTTTTAATGTATTCATTCTTAATTCATATATACCACTGTGTGCCCAACATTCGATGTGCAGTGATGAGAGAAATGGACATGGAGCTTATAGTTTAGGGGACAGAGACAGACAGTTAATAGATAAATAGATAAGTATATGATTACAAATTGAGAAGAGTTATGAAGATAAAGGATACTGGGATGGAGAATAATAGTTTTATTGACAAGACAATTAATACTTAAACTGAGGTAATATTTAAACTGAAACTTAAAGGATAAGGAAAAGATGAGGATGGGAAGACCTAGGGCCACTAGGTTCATGGCACAGGCATCAGCTTTGCTGAATTGCTAAGGAGGGAAAGAAATCGGTGTGCATGAGACATGGAGAGGTAGCAGGGACATGCTCCCGATGAGCTGGACACCTGAACAAGGGTGACAGAGCAGGTATCAGTAGTCAGAATTTTAATTTCATTGGGAAACTCATGGGAGCTCTAAGGAAATGTGATGTGGTCTCATGTACTTTGGCTACTAAGTGGAATTGAACTGCCATTAAGGAAGAGGGGAAGTAGGGTGACCACTTAGGAGGCTGTGGCAGCAGTCTGTGCAAGAGATGACGGGCTTGGGCTTAAGTAATGATGGAAATGTGATAATGGAGTTGAATATCCTTAGAGATACTGAGGTATATGTATATGTGTACAATATATATTGAAGGAAATGGGAGCATTAGTAACAGCTAAAAAGTTTTGGTTTTAAGGTTGTGTCCATTTCTCTTGTTGCCCAAGATAAATTGCTCATGTTAAGATTTCAAAATGTCCTCTTTATTCCATGTGAAAATACGTTGGTTTATGAATTTTCCAGTATAAAACTGAATGGTACTTGCTTATTCAGAATAGTACCCGAGAGGCTAGATTATTTTAGTATTTGCAATAAATCTTTTGGGTTTGATTAGGCAGTCAAATGTCTGGAGAAAATAAGTCAAGGAATTCATATCTTTAGATCACTTTAAAAATAGAACATAGGAAGTAAGAAAGTTATTTTTCTTTATTAAATTTGAGTAACTGGCTAACATTTAAAAGGATCCAGTTTGGTTGTTCAAGTGCATTATTTGTATTACTTATCTTTTATGGATATAAAATACAATCCAGCTTTTCCTATAATGTAATGTTTCTAAGGGGTTCTTTCCCGCTTGAAAGTTGATTGTGCCAGGAAAACACTCTAAAATTAGCTTAAAAGCTCAATGTAAATGGTGCTCTGAAGACAGACTTGGAAGCGCTTCCATTTAAGCTTTGTTGGATAGTCTTTTACTCCTGTTGCTGAGTCCTACAGCCCTGCCCTGGCATTTGTCTGAATAAAATGAAAATGAAATTGCCAAATAAATATTTTCTTTGATTTTCTCAATTTGTTAAATAGTTATATATGTGAAAATCATATTAATAAGGTAATCTGGATATTCACAAATAATCGGTCTATAGCATAAATTTAGAGAATATTAAAATTCTAGACTATAAACAGTATTTTATATTATTCTAGGTTATCAAACAGGGGCTCACAGCTAATTCTTTACTAGACAGAGGAGTGCAACTTTCAGGATCAACTTCAAAGTAAGTAAAAATTACATACTTTTAAGTATAAAGTCTTTTTTAAAAAAAATATATCTTTATTGATTTCAGAGAGAGGAAGGGAGGGGGAGAGAGAGATAGAAACATCAATGATGAGAGAGTCATTGATCGGCTGCCTCCTGCACACCCCCGACTGGGGATCGAGCCCACAACCTGGGCATGTGCTCTGACTGGGAATCAAACTGTGATCTCCTGAATCATAGGTCGATGCTCAACTGCTCAGCCACACCCAGCCGGGCAAGTCTGTCTTTCTTGATTATGAGATATGTAAAGTTTATTCTAAATAATAACCATTCTTTATTTGACTATACACTATATTTTATAAATAAATTACCCCAAATAACTCAGCTGTGTTGTCTGTGATGGCTTTGCCTACATTATAGGCAGTCAGTGACATTTCTTTTAGCATACTGTGCAAGCCATCACTTGGCATATCAAGATTGGGAACTAGCAAGAATTCAGAACTGAAGTTTTCATATTTTGGAAAAGCTCCATCAAGTAAATATGTAACAGTTTTCCACCCACTTTATATATTAACCATCTTTGATCAATTTTTACTTTAGTACCTCATTTGTCCTGTCTTTGAACAGCATTTGGGATATGAAATATCTAGTCCAGTTCCATGAAGTTTTTAGTTGAAATAAATGTTGGTTTAAGCAGTCACTCATCTTAGATAAGTTCCAACTCCTATTCTCTTTCATGGTGTTTGTAATATATACTTTGCTCATTACATTGTACAGAACACCATATACTCCTCTGGAAAAGAGAGCTGTTGATAACACAGATGAGGAAACATTAACGGAAGAGTGGACCCTGGATCAGCCTGTCTCTCAGACCAGGACAACAGCCATAGTTGAGGTCAAAGGAACTGTTGACATTGTTCTCACTCCCCTGGTGGCTGAAGCTTTAGACAGGTATTAATTTTATCTAAAACTATAACTATTATTAGATAAAATGATAAATGTATGTTATATGATGATTAGTGTATGTGATACATGTTCATAAAGAAGAATGTTGATGATGGCTATTTGATTGAACAAAAATGAAGATATATTTAAAGAGGCCTGTGTTTCACTTAGTTGTCATTTGTTACTTTCAGCCCAAATAATTATATTGCAATATTATAAGAATTATATTGCATTATAGTTTTCAGTTTTTGTTTTGGGCTGGTGAGCATAAAATGATCAAATACCCAGTAACTAATTATTATGTTTGATATTACTACTGTCTAGTTTATTTAGAGAGACAAAACGAACATGAATAAGCTCTGTAATGGAAAGTGATAGAACAGATTCGATAAACTAGTTTCTCATTTTCTGTTTCTCCTCCTGCAGATATATTGAAGCAATGGTTCATTATGCTCACACCCGACACCCAGCTGCAATTGTGGATGACCTTCACGCCAAAGTCCTCAGGGAAGCTGTGCAAAATAGCAAGACTACCTTCTCAGAAAATGTAAGAACCTTTTATCCAGTAGAGTATGGCAAACTGAGTATTTATCATGTGCAAACTTGAAAAAATGGAATGTATTAAAATTTTATTAGTCATTTAAATTGGAACTCATGGACATTTCTAAACAGCCTTTATATGTCTTTGGCTCCATAAGAGATGGCATGTAGAACTATACTATGGATTAAATAGTAGTCAACTATTTATTAAAATGTAGCTTTATTTTTCCCTTTATTTCAGAAGTAGCTTTATTCCAGTCCTTCCTAAAGAGCGTTGGTCCTTAGTGAATGAGTGCTCTCTAGGTCTGGTGCATTCATTTCCTAAGGAAGCAGAGCTGCGTATTATTTTGCCTTTCCTCTGTGACAGATAACTCGTCTCTCAATATTTTTGAGATTATTTTTGTTCACCTCAATGAGTCAAATCATTGCCCCCTGGTTTGTGATATTCTACTTACGCTGTGGTCCAAGCACGAAGCCATTGCTTAGCAGGCAGGGCCTGGTGCTCTTCTGGTGACTCTCCATTTGGCTTTCAAATTTATCTCTATCATATTTGGACCGGGGCCCACAGGCAAAGTACAAGTGGGTCTGATTGTTTTTAGTGATCCAGTTATTCAAAATATAGTGGTTGTTAGGGTAGAGGAGTACAGATCAAAAGAAATTTGAAAATTTTCTCAGCCAACAAGGAGCCAATTACGAGAAACCAAATCCGTCCTCAAGTAAGTAGAATTTAGTGATCATAAAAAGTCTCTGTTATTGTCATCATCACCATTTTTCTGTTTCTCTATAGGCTGATTTCAGTTTACTATGTATCACTTCTCTCAACCCTGAAGCTGCCAATCTATTTCATCTAGTTTGTACTTTAAGACTAGGGGTGCTAACCCGATGGCAGCTGGCATGCCCATGGGCATAAAGGAGCAGAACGAATGAGCAGGTCACTTGTGGATGATGTGGAAATTATGAAATGTTTGTGAAGTACTAATTTTACTTACACTCTTTTTAGTTATCTTCCAAACAAGATGTTAGAGGAACAAAAACTGAGCACCCTACCATAGGAACAACTAACCAAGGACAAGCACAGACAAATCTTATCATGAAGCAAGATAATGTGACAATTAAAGGTCTTCAGGCTAATGTCAGCATACCAAAGGTAACAATTTAATATTTCTACTTATTTTATGTTTTAAATATGTTTTTATTGATTTCAGAGAGACTGGAAGGGAGAGGGAGAGAGAGAGAGAAACATCAATGATGAGAGAGAGTCATTGATGAGCTGCCTCCTGCACACCCCATACCAGAGATTGAGCCCAAAACCAAGCATGTGCCCTGACCAGAAATTGAACCATGACCTTTTGGTTCATGGGTTGATGCTCAACCATGGAGTCACACAGGCCAAATACAATTTAATATTTTTAAAAATTTTCCTGAAAGAGAACATTTTGGTGGTTTTATCCTTTGTATTTACTAAATTGAATGGTGGTGGAATATCAAAAACATATATTTTGTTCCCTTGATGATCTAATGCAGGGCTGGGGAACGTCCAGCCCTCGAGCCATATACGGCCTATGAAATCATTTGGTCTGGCCCTGTCAAGGCAACCACAGGCAGGACTCGAAATTCAGTAAATCTAGGAGCTTTTTTCATAGCTAATTTTTAAATTGATAATTTTGTATGGCCCGCGAATATACATTGTTATAAATATACAAATGGCCCTTGGCAGAAAAAAGAATTAATGTAATGTAAATAAGTTTACGTAAGCAGAATATTGGGTAAGATATACTAAAATATTCCACATCCATCCAGTAAAAATTTAATTATAATTATTTTATGAGAGTCTATATTTATAAGCTTTGTCTTCATAACTCTCAGACACATAGATTTGCTATTCCTAACGGTAGTTTTGTCTTTTTTCAGTGTATTTTATATTTGATAATTTTCACTTTTCAAGTCTGACATTTATGCCATTTTCTGTGTTAGGTAAACTTGTGTTTGTTACAAGCCTCAGTGGAAGAATCTCCAAGTACAGCTCCCAGTAGAAGTGTGACTCACGTGTCCCTGGTCGCATTGTGTTTCGACAGAATTGTAACACAAGTTCGTATGAATCGGTAATAAAGATTTCATTAATTTGAACCATGATTATCTTGCTGGATGGAAAAGCAAACCTTAATCATCATCTTAATACATTTCTGAAAATTCTAATGTTAAAACTCAAAACTGGCATTGGAATTTCAAATCTCACTTTGTAGGTATTCGAAAGTTTGTACTGTTTTTATTCATACTATTTTTCAGTAAACACTGAAGAATTTGTTCTTAATATTGGTTTAATTAAAATAGTGGAATGGTTTTTTTTAAGTCACTTATTAGTTAAATGTTTTTCCTGAACTCTGCTGTTCCACTGTTAGCCATCATGCTCTCTTTCTTTTCCGTGAAGAGGTGTGGTTGAAGAGACTTCAAACAGCTCAGAACCCGGTAGAACATCACAGTTTGATAGATATGTCCATGCCTCTAAAATGCAGCCTCAGTCATCTGGATCTCTCAGATCAAACGCTGGAGCGGAAAAAGGCAAAGAAATTGCCGCCAAGTTAAACATTCATCGAGTTCATGGGCAGCTCAGGGGTCTTGATACAACAGGTAGGATTCTACAACAAATAATTTTTCTGTGACATGTATAAATATAAGAGGATTTTGCAAAAGGAAGCATTTTTTCCCTTTGAATATTGCTACAATTTGAGTATTTTTTAAGAAAGAGAAAGGTATTTCTACCTATATTGAACACATGGTATTTAACTATTCCTTACTCACATTCTATGCAGAACAGAAGGTAAACTTCAGTAGGGAAGTAAGTGATATGGCCCCATATTAGGAACCCATCTGGTTTCTTCATGGTGTCTGCTGCTCATTATAGAACAGAGAGTATGGTCTTCATAGTCTTTCTCACTTTAGTGAATTGTTCTTTTGGCACAACTTTATTAAAAATTATTAATTACAATATCAAAAGTAGATAGCGAAGTCTGTAAAATACAGCAGCAACAAGAATGATAGCCATGGCTATGCGTCTTAGAGTCCCTAGTGAGGTAAGAGAGTAAACTAGACACGTCACATACTATTCAATATTCCTGACTCAACTCTGTGCCTGTGCTTATTTAGAGGCTAAGTGATCTCAGACTGTCAGAGATTCAATCCAGAAAGAAATGAGCTTGTGTCTTACTTGAGATGATCACTGTGCTTAAATCTCCATGTGGGACAGGTGACCAGTCCCAAATGAATAAGTCATTGCCTAGAATTTATTCACTATTGTATAGGCTCTGAAGGTTCCATGAGTGCTGTCTGTGTTCTGGGTCTGTGTAACTGCTGAGGCTTTCTCAAGACTACTTCACCGTCCTTGTGTTTAAGGCCAAAGCATTTGGCCTGAGGATTCCAGAGCAAGCTTGTCCTTGACTCTCTTGAGTTCTATAGTTCTAACACTAGTGCAGAATACAGCAGCTTGCATATAAAAAGACTTCTCCTCAGCTCTGTAGTTTGCATTGGTAGTCAGTTTGCACTTGGGTGTTGTATAGACTGTAAGCAGTAATTATAATTTGGAAGGGACAATATCCAGATAGAACTCATTAAAGACAAAACTCCCAAAGAAATTTTAAGGAGATCATTGTAGGAAAAAAATGTAAATGTCTTTGCTTATATTATAGGTATATAAGATATCTGTGAAAAGATACTCAATAATATAATGACATTTGTTACCGGTATGGGGGGGAAGTGTATGTCTTAGGGTTTCACTATGTACCCTTTTGTACTCTTTGGAACTTTATGTGAGTGTTACCTAATCAAAAAATTTACAAATTCAAGTTAAATCCTCACCTTATGCCATATTTCAGAATAAGTTCATGGAATTAGACAAACATAAAATAATGAAATAATGAGGAAACTACAGAAAAATGTGAGTGAATATTTACTCTGGTTTAGGAAGATTTTCTAATCATAAATGCAAAGTATAGTATATTCCTGATGGAATATTATATAGCTATTAAAATAATATCTTGGAACAATTTTTAATGACCTGAGGAAATTATCATGGTTACTGTTGCATGAAAATTGGGAGACAAAGCTGGGTTTGTAAAATGATCTCTAAAGAGCTAGAAGGAAACTTACTCTAAATGTAAAGCAGTCATCTCTGGGTGATAAGTTTATATGTGTTTTTTGAATCTCCTTTTTTTTTCTTTTCTGTATTCATTAGCTATAATCAGAGAAATTTTAAAAAGTAAGGTGACAAGTAAGAAAAAATGCCAGGAACTTCGGATGCTAATTTCTATATTGCATATTGTAAGCCATGGAATATGGCAATGACTGTGATGAATTGTAGTTATATAGAATATGTTAGCATAAATCCATCTTTTAGTAAATGCTGCTATTGTATTAGAAAATAATGTTTTTGCTAAGGCTGGGTAATTAAAATAATTTTTTATTTTATAAAATGATGAGAAAGTATTTTAAAATAGTTTACTATAAAGCTGAATTATTTAGGAGCTTCTTAACTTTAGATTTTTAGAGTACCCTGGAATCTTTCAGAAATGAGTACATCCTGCCTTTGGGCAATTATTTGTTAATTATGGAATCTTCTTTTCCCCCTTACTTCAATGTGATTCTGGCAATTTGTAAGCAGTGCGGTGTTAGGCAGCATTATTTTTGAAGTTGGTTGGTTCATTTGTTTTTTTCTTTTGACAGACTACTAAGATATCTTTTGAACATAGCCACCGTGCCAAATGTTTACACTGTTTGTCCTAAAAAATATATAAAGGCTCTGTCTTTAAAAGTGGTGATTTTATTCTCTTTTGGTAATAGATATCGGTACCTGTGCCATCACGGCTATACCCTTTGAGAAGTCCAAAGTCTTGTTTACTCTTGAAGAGCTGGATGAGTTTACTTTTGTGGATGAGACTGACCAGCAAGCTGTTCCAGATATAACTCGAATGGGCCCCAGCCAAGAAAAATGGGGTTGGATAATGTTTGAATGTGGGCTTGAAAATTTAACTATAAAAGGTAGGTTTTAAAAAAATTCTGCTTTAGTGGGGACAGATTGGCCCCATGTTGCTGAAATGTTTTGAACACTCATGACTTTCAGTAACCTGAATCAGCATATTCAATCTGAAAGTGTGGTAGCTGGGATTATTTAACAGAGGTGGATGCCCCATCCCGATTCCTCCATTGTGTGATTCAAAACTAGCAGAGCACCTACACATGTAAAACCTCAGAGCCCGAAGCAGAGCAATCTGTGGCTCAGGTCAAAATTGCCCAGCTTTTGAAAACCAGATCTTTCATTAGCAGAGCTTTGCCATATAGGATGAAAATACTGCAAATCCTTTATTCAGTGAGACAGAGACTAACTTAGAATTATGTGTTTTCTTTTACATTATTGAGTAATATTAAACTAGGAAGGCTGACTTGTGCATAAGGCTTTTACATTTAGTCATATATAATAGTAGTTGTATATGCCTACAATTGCTTACCTGATAATCTAATCTTACATCACTTTTACAGATAAGGGCAAGTTTTGGTGAGAGTAAAAAAGATCTTTATGAGATTTTAATTTTTATCTTTATGGATATGGTAGACTACATTATGGAGATACCCAGTGTTTTAATAAATACATTCTTACATTTGTATAGGAGGAAGACAGTCCGGCGCTGTTTTGTATAATACTTTTGGAACCATGGGCAAAGCTAGTGTCACAGAAGGGGGTGGAGTGACCTCTAATAATTCTTCTGATTCTCCAACCGGCAGTGGCTATAACACCGATGTCTCTGATGATAATCTTCCTTGTGACCGAACAAGCCCTTCTTCAGACTTAAATGGAAATTCTGTATCTGATGAGCAGGTTGGTGAATTTCTAATAATAATGCTTTGGAAACATAACATAGAAAACGACATACCAACTCAAAATTGACTTCTGGAGTATATTTGCTTGTCTTTTTGCTTTAATGACACTGCTTTAGTGGGGACAGATTGGCCCCATGTTGCTGAAATGTTTTGAACACTCATGACTTTCAGTAACCTGAATCAGCATATTCAAGCTGAAAGTGTGGTAGCTGGGATTATTTAACAGAGGTGGATGCCCCATCCCAATTCCTCCATTGTGTGATTCAAAACTAGCAGAGCACCTGATTGGATTTTGCTTTAATGACACTCAAAGCATTTTGGTATACTAGAGTATAATTTCTGTAGGCACCATATCCTAGATATGCTTATGTCTATGATAGTGTGTAGCATAATACTGTGTTCATATTAGGCACTTAATAATATCTGCTGAATTAATGAATTAATAGAATTTCAAAGAAGCAGGCTTTGTTTTTATGTCATTTGATGGATTTTAGCAGAATTCATTTTTTAAATACTTAGTTTTGTTACTGATAGTATTTCATATAAGTCCTAAATATTTTTTCAATATCTGCCAATTACAGTTAGAGTCCTGAAGAATACCTTGGATGTCACTTATTTATTATTTTTATTAGGGTAGAATTTCCATGAGTACAGGAACAGCAAAACTAAAATATTTAAAATTCTTAATTACAAAAGTGTACCGCTAACTGATTGGTGACCTGGAGCAAGTAAATAACTTTTATTTACCCTCTCCCAAGTTTCTTCATCTGTAAAGGAGTATTGTAAGGACATTTATCTTCTAGATTTGTGAAGATTGGAGGAGATCGTATATAGGAAAGGCATAACTCAGTGTCTATCACACAATAAGAACTTGGTAATGTGTATACTATATGTTACATAGACTCTCAATGGAATCTGAGGCAGCTTCATCTTGAAATGCTTAAATATTTCTGTAGCACAATTTTAATAAAACACCAGGTATGGGACAAATAGTTCAGATCAGGTTTTGATGCCACATTTACAGAAAAAGTTTAGATTTTCAGAACATCATGGATTTTAGAATTGCAGATAAGGGAGTGTAGGCTTATATGTAGTGCTTGCTGACTTTGAAATCACTGGGACCTATAGTTTATATTGTTCTGTAACACTTAGGTCTCAAAGCTGTTTCTGTGGGTATTCTTTATTCCTTAGTCACCCCACAAGAAAATGCCAGTCTTTTCTTTACCTTGACCAATGATATATAAAAGTGAATCAGAGACCTTAAGTAGATGTAAAAGGCAGGAGACGTTTTTGTTTGTTCTTTTTTAATCCTCACCTGAGGATATTTTTTCCATTTCTTTTAGAGAGAGTGGAAGGGGAAGAGAGAGACATAGATTGGTTGCCTTCTGCTTGCCCACCGACCAGGGTTTGGGATTGAGCCTGCAACCAAGATACATGCCCTTGGCCAGAATCGAACCCGGGAGCCTTCAGTCTGCAGGATGACACTGTAACCACTGAGCCAAATCATCTAGGGCTATTTGTTGTTTAATATTATGCTTCCTACCTCCCTACATTCTGAAGGGCGGTGATTACACATTTAAAAAATATTTTTCCTATTTCTCAATACAGCTTTAGATACTAGCTTATAACATAACATACAAGCATTTTTTGTAGAGTGTTATTTATTTGAACATGGGTTACAATAGTATTTATTATGGCTTCTTATTTGGAAGTTTGAAATATTCTGTTAAATGGAAAAGGAAATAGATTACAGTAGGAGGTAGAAGACCTTAATTCTGCCACCCACTCTGCTCAGGAGTTGTGTTGCTTCTGGCAAATTACCTCTTTCACTTTCTTCATCTGGAAAAAGTAACTTAATGCCCCTAAACAAAAAGTTTTGGGTGTTCTATTTTATGTAGGATGAAGGAGTCGAATCTGATGATTTAAAGAAAGACGTGCCTCTCATGCCGCCCCCACCTGATTCCTGCAGCATGAAGCTGACCATCCAGGAGATCTGGTTTAGTTTCGCAGCTCCCACCAATGTGAGGTCTCCCACTCATGCATTTTCTAGGTAAAAGGTCTGAGAAGTGTACTCCTATTGCTTGGTGTTTCTTATTTAAATGGCATGCAGTTCTGTTTCATGCAGGTTTAGACTTTTCAGATGTATCTAGTATGAGGGCTGCCACCTCGTCCCGCCTTTCCTACCTCAGACTCTCTCAACTTTATTCTCCCCTTGTTTGACCCTTTTTCTTTCCTAGGGCTTTAGTTTTACTTTAACATGTTACCCTGCCATGAACTTTTTTTTCCACCTCTAATAGGCTTTTTCATATTTTTTCTTTTCTATTATCTGGTCTTTGTATATTATGAAGTATGAAGTTATATCTTCACAATTTATCTGGTGGTCGAAAGGAAAAGTAATTTTGCCTAAATAAAATAGCTGCTACGTATAGTAGATATGGAAGATTATTTGAAATACAAATCTTGACACTTGTTTTTATAATTTTCTAAAATAAACCTGAAGGCAGCTGAACCTCTTAAGCACTGCGACCCCAGCTGTGGGTGCGTGGCTTGTTCCCATTGACCAGCTCAAGTCGTCCTTGAACAAATTGGACACAGAGGGAACGCTGAGACTCTGTGCTGTTATGGGATGCATCATGACCGAAGCGCTAGAGGTGGGTCTTCAGCAGTACATGGAGATACAGAGGTTACTGAAAATGATCCTGATCGTTCATCATTGTTGGGAAACATCAAACCTGCAAGTGCTTAGTGACTAGATGTCTTTCATTTGTATTATCTTTGATACTTCATTGTAAGCCTGTTATTTTTGCTTTGTTTCAGAATAAAAGTATGCATTTCCCCCTAAGAAGTAAATACAACAGACTTACAAAACTGGCTCGCTTTCTCCAAGAAAACCCTTCGTGTTTATTGTGCAATATACTTCACCACTACCTGCACCAGGCAAATTACTCCATCATCGATGATGCTACAATGGTAAATGACTGAAACTATACATTAGCTCTGAAGAAGCCTCTGTTCTGTTGAGGAGTAACTGACCCACAGGGTGTGAGATGCATATGGGAAGTCCAGAGGAGAAATATGGTTAGAAATACAGGCCCATAGACAACAGCAGGGTCAATTAATGATTTGGGAGTTGACAGCATGAAGGTGTTAGAAGCTGTTGACATGGATCAGACTTCTAGGGTTGGAGGGTTGAGTAAGAACCTGGTCAAGGATGGATCCCTGAAGAATATCAATATTAAAGGGGGTGGGGAGGGTGGATGGAGGTACACAGGGTGCTGAGGAGGGAAGGGAGAACCAGGAAAGAATGTTTCAAGTAAGACAATAATCACCAGAGTCAAATTTTACAGCAATGTTTAATAAAATAAGGACTGATTTGTGATTGAGGGGAGATTATATAATTGTACAAAATAAATACACTGTATCTCTGCCCCTTGAAAAGCACTTCAGAAGGTGACACATGACTAGGGTTATAGAACTGGAGGAGCTCCCCTCTCCTCGCCAAGCTCTGGTCAATAGAGAATACACAAGAATCTGTAGCCAAATTAGGGGTCAGTGTATCTCTGTTGGTAATGGCCAGTCAAGCTCCTATTTACCTCCAGTGCCAGAGTCTCCAGTAAATCATGGATTTGAAAAAGGTTCTTGGCCTGGGGCTGGTGTAGTTTCTAGTTTCTACTGCTACCTTAGAGTTTAGAACGGGAAGGTCCACAGTGCGAGGCTTACCTGCCCATGGTGCCATAGGCAGAGGCTGGAACAGAGAGAATGGCTGCATTTCCCTGTTGGGTGCTCTGCCCAGGTATGCTTTCCACATAAGAGGAAGGATCACAAGATGGCCCTCCTGACTTGAGTCTGGGAATGAAAGGGCAGGCACAGAAAGTAAATGATGTTCTTCTAACACGGAATTGTAGGAAAGGGGATGGAGAGGAGTTGGGTATTTTATCCTCAGGCTTGGGCTCCAGTAGGAAAAAGAGCCAAGTTTTCTTTCTTACAGTCATCACCATGTGGAATCAAATATATTCTAAATTTTAAAATTGTTAATAACACATTTAACTTTCAAAGCAGTTACAAATCCATCTATGTCCAGCATTTACCTATAGTAATTTATTTTTAATGTTAAAAATAATCTCTGAAGGGAATAATTTCATTCCCTCTTTGCCTAATGAATATTCCAGGCTGTTCAAAATACATTTGATGTTTCAGTTGGGCAAAACAGGTAAAGTGGACTGAATACTCCTTGAGAAGAATTCCAGTCTTGCACCCATGTTCAGTCTTGTTCACCTGGAGCTGCTGTGTTTATGACAGAAGATGAGACCTTGTGTTTAGAGGTTGAGTTCTATAGTCAGCTTGAAACATTGACAAATTACTTAACATATAAATTCTAGATTCCTCATTTCCCAAAGGGGCATATGAGAGTTAAATGAATAAATGTATGCAAAGTGCTTAAATGGTAACTTATTATTATAGTAAGGTGACTTCTCATTACATCACTGTTGTTTCAGGGTGATGGACTTCCTGCCTTGGTAACCTTAAAGAAAGGGTTAGTTGCCCTGGCAAGGCAGTGGATGAAGTTCATTGTGGTGACACCAGCCTTTAAAGGAGTTAGCTTACATCGGCCAGCTCAGCCCCTGAAGCCTCAAGCAGCTGTGGACCATGAACATGAAGATGGCCTTGGGCTGGACAATGGAGGAGGTCTTCAAAGTGATACCAGTGCTGATGGAGCAGAATTTGAATTTGATGCGGGTAATTTTGTAAATATTTTAGCTAGCTATTATGTGCTTGGTAACCTAGTACACATGATAATTTTAATAATTGTGTCCCAAATTTGAAATTTGAATTTGTCATGGTTTAATTATATAAGTATGGTTTGTATTAGTCCAAATAAATGGTATTAATGTTGGAATCTTATACTGATTTGACCCTTAAGTTTTATTTTGTGAACTATAGTAGACTTTTTCTCCTAATGTATCTAGTCCATACAACAGACATCTTTGTATAGCTAGAATATTTTGAGTGAAACACATTAACCTCTATTGAAAAATTATATCTGTCTCTTTATCATCTTGTCCTGTGCCACAGTCTTTAAAAGAGCTTTTGAATTTTACCCAGTGCCTGTTTGGACCTGAGTTTATGTCATGTTTGGAGGCCTATGCTCAGTCTCAGATTCTGTCAGTGTGATGGCTGTGCCAGAACACAGGCAGTGCATCTGCATTTCACAGTGTACAGGGTGGGGCACCTGTGAGGTCATTAGTTGTATGGAAAATTAATAATATAGGCATAAACTCCATGTTTCAGATACAACTATAAGCCAACTTTTGCCCCATCCTATACATATTTTAATGCTTTTTCAAAGTTTAATTTTTATTATCATGAAATATACTATTCACTGCAATTTATCTTATGATAATTTGAAAAAATATTAAAAGTATCATGGGAAAAGAAAGTAGTTTTAAAATTAGAGCTTTCAGAACATTGATATGTAGTACTTTACCCAGTTTTCTTTTCAAAAAATTTAACATATTTAACAGTTAATAAATGAATGTGTTATGAGCAGTAGGCTGGATTTTATTATTTATTTTGATAAATTACAAGCCTACACAAAGTTGAAAGGATAGTGTAGTAACTATCCCTTCTAATTCTTTATGTACAAATGCCTGTGTTAATCCATGAAAATTCTGTGCTTTCTTGAGCTGAGTTGAATTGATTTTTAGTCTCTTACCATTCGGGTGGCATATGTGAGGTTGAATAGAAGCTGTTTATTCCTTTTTTGAAACTGAGTGAGAAGATTGGGGTTGGAAGGTAAAATAAAAATTAAAAAAGGGAGTGTTATAGAAGATTCCACAATGAATTTGTTAAGGACTATGTAAAGCTGAATGTAGGTACATCACCAGGAGCACCGGAGTTGATGTTTAAGGAACGTGTCTGACAATCTGCAGCCCACTCACTCTTTTGACTGGTTTCAGCTACAGTCAGCGAGCACACGATGCTGCTGGAAGGAACAGCCAGCCGGCCTCCCCCTGGAGGCTCCGGGCCTGTGACTGGTGCCGAGATCATGAGGAAACTCTCCAAGACTCACACCCACAGTGACTCTGCATTAAAAATAAAGGTGCATTATTGCTGTTGTTAGTTAGTGGTAGTTAGACTTGCAGAGAATACCTAACTTTTGCTATCTCAAATTCAAGTATTAGGTATCCACCTTAAATATTTAAATTTAGTAAAAATAGTATTTTTATGTTGAAATTAACATGATTAGTAACTTTTAGTGTACACATTTCAATGAAAATTCTATCAGTAGTAATTAATACTACTTTAACTACCAAGCCTTAGGACTCTCTTTTCAATTTATTGAATATTCAATAAAATACAATATTGAGAATGTTGATCATCTTGTAATTGTGCGTGATTAATATACACTTTGAGCAAGGCTGTTTTATGTTTTCAATGATGTTTTGTTTGGTATTGTGTGAACCATAGCAAGCAGTAATGGCAAGGGTAGCAGCAGTTGTAGTTCTCAGCCATCATGTTTGTGTGTGTAAAAAAGAGCCCGTGTGGTTCCTCTGCAGGGCATCCACCCATATCACTCCCTGAGCTACACCAGTGGAGACACCGCCACAGATTCTCCGGTGCATGTGGGCCGTGCTGGGATGCCAGTGAAGGAGAGTCCACGGAAGGAGAGCCTGCTCAGCTACCTGACCGGGAGCTTCCCGAGCTTGCACAACCTCCTGGAGGGGACTCCTCAAAGGAGCAGTGCAGCTGTGAAAAGTAACTCCCTGACGAGAACAGGTGTGGCCTTGGTTTTGACAATTATAAGTTTATTTCTGTGGGAGAATTAAAAAACAAAAACAAGGTTTAAATTTATTTAGATATATACTTTGGATGCATAACTAATCTTTCATATTGCAACTTATCTCTGACAGAATATTTTCGGAAACCTCTGTGTGTAACCTGTTAGTGTCTCCTTGCCCTTAGTTTGTATTTTTAAAAGGTAGCATTTGACATTACTGTCAACCAAGGTGTGGTGTGGGTTGCTGTCTAGGCCAGACGACAATGAATTTTTCCTTGGTATAATAAGTTATTTTAGTGCCTTAATATCCAAATACCAATCTCATAAAGTGAATTTGAAAACATCTGCAAAGACAGATATTTTAACATGACTTTTCCCCAAAATTATTTAAATCACATTTTCTGCTCCTTAGTACATAAGTAATACTATACTCAGTAAAATTTTATTTTCAGGAAATACAATGGCCACGGATATGTTATCTGAACACCCCTTGCTATCTGAGCCATCATCTGTGAGTTTCTACAACTGGATGTCCAATGCGGTGGGTAATCGAGGAAGCGTGGTGCAGGAATCCCCCGTCACAAAGTCAGGACACAACAGTCTTCCGACAGGTATGGACTTGTCACATTATTTTGCTTAACCATCTTAGGGGCACCTGTAAAGTTATTGCAAAATCCTATTTCTAAGAGAACGATTAAAAAATCTCAAGTGCTTAATTATGTTTAGTTGAAATTGACCCATTTACGAACCGCCTTTGATAATTCTGCAGTTGAGGGAGTCGTAAGCAGTCACTCAGTGTTCCTGTGGAAAGTCAAACATGAGATTGTCTATAATTTAAATAGTTTAAAACTTCCATTTAATGTGGCTGGTTTAATTTCAAAACACCAAAAGGAGGTAAATAAAAAATGCAGTGTGTAATTATAACATCATATACCTACAACACAGAAAGTATTTTCAGTTTATCCAGATTTCTCTGGGACATAATAACTCCCATTCTTATACTCTTTCTGGATACTTAAATATTTAATTAAATCTAAGGGAGTACTAAGAGGAATAAAGTAAGATTTTTGCCCTCAAGGAGGGGAACAAATGAGGACAGTTCATGAATTTTTAAAAGAATATGTATAAAGAGCAAGAAGACCAGTAGGGAATTCACAAGGAAGGATTGGTGACTATCTCTTGAAATATAAGTGGAGTCACCCCTCCTCTTCTATTTTTTTGTGTTTTTCCAAATTTAATAGGCATCTGTATGTGTGGTTTTCAGTAAAAAAAACACAAAAAACGAATATGTGTGGTAGCTTTTGATTCTAGTTATGGAAGGCAGCTAAAACTAATCGGTGTAACAGCTATTAGGATAGCTGGTAAATTCTATTCAGATAGAAAATACGAAATTATGAAAAGTGGTTGACACGTGACGACTCAATCCTTTTTCTTGCTGGTGTGTGGACCACTTTTGCATCTGGACCTGATCTGAATTCTAACTGCACCTTAGTCCTCAGAGTTGGCCTTAGTTGAAGAAGATGGAAGGATACACTTGCCCAGCTGTCAGCACTTTCCTAGGGCTGGTTTCCCTGTTGCACAGAGTTTAAGCTTCAGGAGAGCCAGAAAGGAACGTTTCCTGTCTACCGTGGGCCCTTTGGGGGTTAAAGGAGAAAGGGAGGAGGAGGAAAGAAAGTGCCCTTCATTGCTGTGCCACCTCGGGGAAGGTCATTGGCGGGCAGTTTGTACAAGCGAGTTGAGACACAAAGGTCCACCTCCTACGCTGCTTTCTGTGTCCCTGCTGCTTTCCGCACCTCTGCTCCTGGGGGCCCAGCTGAGGGGATGGCAGAGGCTCTTCCAGACATAGAAATCTGCATTCTGCTCTCATGCAGACTTCATGTATGACGATGATGGATATTTTCTTGAAAATTTAGTTTAATTTCAGTTTTTATTAATCACATCTATAAAACCTAAAAATTCTATTTTTTTCCTCTTTAAATGGTCTGGTAATACTGCTCTATACAGGCTTTGTCAGTTTACTTTGTTGTGTCCCTTTATGTCTTTTATTTTCCAATAATTTAGATTTCATTCTCTAACATTTTTCCTGTTAGGTGTTGCTCCCAATCTTCCCACAATACCCTCAGCCTCAGATTTCAACACCGTCTTGTCTAGTGACCAGAACACTCTGGATGGGACCCCTTCTCAGCACAGCACGAGTCAGGATGATGTGGCAGGTGTAGAAGAAGCCAACCAAGGCTTTCCTGCAGTTCAGCTGGCTGACGCCCAGGTGAGCCAGCCTGTTCCTCCTGGTTGTTGTAACCCTCCTCAGGCAGCATTGAGCAGCTAGAGCCATCTCTAATGTGCACCCTGGAATTTAGTGAAAACCTTTGTTCTGTGCTTGTCTGCCTAAAGCCTTCATGTAAAAAAGGAGGAGCCTTCAAAAAGGACATGGGTTAATTAAACATCTATAATATTCATTAAACAGAAGAATGGCATAACTCTTTATCTCCTGTGATAACATTCTTGTTATTTGGAGATATACATTGGCTAGATATCATGACTAGAAAGATAAATTTAATCATATCCTATAGTGTTTATTGCTATGATAACATTTTTTTGAGTGAGCAGTGGGGAACCATTGAAGATTTTAGAGCAGAGGAATAAAGTGACTAGAGCTGGGTATGGGTAGCAATGTGCTAAATGGATTGTAGTAGAGAAACTAAAGGTGAAAAGATGAGTTGCTAAAACGGTTCACACAAGTGGTAATGAGGCTCTTAGCTTAAATGGCTGTGGCTTTGTAAGGTAAAGGAGAAATATTATGAAGGTCTTATTTAATGGATTAAATATGGAGAGTCCAAAGCAAAATCTTTGAAATCTTTTTAGCTCAAGTGACCAGAAGACGAGTGGGTCACAGGCAGTAAGAGGTGCTGTTCTCTCAGGATGAAAGAGGCTTCAGTGTGTTTACATACTTATGAGGAGTTAAGACAGCCCCGCTCCAAAAAAAAGAGGAAAGAAGGGTAGTTTACCCTTCTGACAGAGCCAGATTTACAGAAGGGTGAGAACTGTTGGAATTTAGTCATTTATAGAAATGCTGTAGACATAAAAGGTACCTTCTCTGAGAATTTTTGAGACAATAAGGACAACTCACATCTAGATGGGTAAATTTGCAAACTGGTAGCTTTAGTTTTCTCTTACAGGAGGAGGTAATTTATGTTAAAAAATGTGTCAGGCACTTAAGTTTTCTGAAATTTACTTCTCTATTACATTGGAGTTGTTTTGGGGGTCTCTACTTTTTCTTACAAGGGAGAGTGGGAAAAGAAGTAATCTTTTCTGTGTTGTCTTTTAGAATACATTTATTGCATTTATTAACATTCAATATAGATTTTCAAAGTAACTATACTATTTTACATATAAAACTCTAAAATCTCCCTGAAACATAAATATTAAATAATAGAGTGAAAGACCATGTGAGTTGATTTAGGTATGTGTATTGGAGTATATGTGAAAGAGAGCTCCCCATATACCCCAGAAGATGGCCACAGAGTGCTGAGGGTCCAGTTAAGGGCTTAGATAGTGTTGGAGCCCAGTGAGTGCAATTGCATCATTCCCTGTCATTGTTCTTAGCAGCTCAGTTGTAGGAGTAGAGGAGGGTCGATCCAAAATGGACATAGCAGAAGAGTCTGGTGATGACATGTAATATGCAATGTAGGAAGTTGCTGAAGCACAATTTAAGCCAGGGTTGTGGGGTAAAGGAAGCCCAGTAACTGGAACTGAAGAGTGTTTGAATTCTCTCATTCTAGGCTTGTCTTCCCAAGCACAGACAAGTGAGGTGACTTGGACACAATTGAAAATCTGGACTTGGGTTTCATTACATAAATGGCACTTGTCCATTTTGATAGGATTTTTTAAGCTTCTGGAAATGACCACTAAGGGAGAATGTATAGTGAATGAGTTAGAAGAGGCCAAGGAAAGCACTGGGTGACACCTAAAATTTAGGATGTCAAAGAAGGAGAAGGGACATAAGTGATCAGGGTGATTGTAGTGATTTACTGAACACATATAGTTGCTTCTGTGTGGGTCGCTCTTAGTGACTTGGAAATCCAGCTACCTAGAGACTTCACCAGAGTGATATATTTCCATAAACGTGTATGATACTTAAAACGCAAAGTAAGTTCTTCGTCAGAAAATAAATTTCAAATGACTGTTATGACCAAGTGATACCATTTAAAAATAGGTCAGATAGTCATAATATATGAAATGTTTTTATATTAACACAGGAAGTTGATAAACTATTTTGTGAACCTAACATACCAAATTTTGTGGAAACGCAGATATTCATGCCTTTTTCAAAAGCAAGAAGTAGAATAATTTAAATTAATTCATAATTTTATTTTCCTTGTATTTTCAAACATTAGGCAGGATTGAGTAATCTTTGTTCCTATGATTAATTTGGAGATGAGCACATAATAGGTGCTTAAAAAGACAGTTAAGTTTTAAGTAAAATTAGATTATATTTAATACAGAAGAGCTTTTTTGTGTTTCACACTACACCTATGAACTGGGGTAAGGTAAGAAAAAGCTGCGGTAACTGCTGAATTATAAATTGTGCCAATATGAATGTGTTATGTCTTCTAGGTTGTTTTCAAGCCTCTTCTGAGTCACACAGGGATCCAGTCCCAGGATGCAATGCCGCTATGCTACCGCATGTACTTTGGAGAGCACCTTTCATTTTCGGGAACGCTGGACTGCCTCAGAGCAGATATTGTGGACTCGGACACAGCCAAGGAGAGGAGGAGCAAAAGGGCAAGAAGGTGTCTTGCGTTGTTGTTTGCATGTAAAATTTTGTACAAGGGTTATAATACCTGTTTGTTTTTAACTTTGCTTCCTTCTCATGCTAATGAGAAATTAACTTTAATATCTTAGTGAGAAGATAATTTCCATTTAACCAAAATAGTAGCCACATTGACAGGTTACGAGGCCTGCTTTTGGGCCTCTCTTTGAACCATGTTAGCGCATCCATGAGGGTGAGCCACATACATGTGGTGATATAGACACCTAGAATTAATTTATAGTTGCACTAGTTAAATTTTTATGATCTTACGGGTTCTAATTTTGTACAATTTAGAATTTATTCCTGACCTCCTTTTTGAGCTGACTTGTGGCAGGTGATATTTCCTATTAGGAACAGAGTAGAGGTCATATAGAATCTAGTCATCAGAAACAAAGACACAGACGGGAATGCCACATGTAGCGTAGAAAGAGTTAAAAACCATCTTTTACTATCATTCTTTATTGCCATGGGTAGTTCTTCAGTTTCTTCACTGTTTGTATAGGAAGTAGTATGCTTACTAATAAGATTTGCTTAATCTTTTGAGAACTTGAGTTTTACTTTGGGAGGATCTTGCTGAAGTGTATAGGAATAATAGAATATGGACATAGGTGCTTTTGCAAGGTGGTAAATTAAAAGTAAAATGCACATGTACCCAACATAGAGTTAAGTGAAATGTATATTTCATTTGAAATACTCTATTTAAAATTTTAAATAATTTAACAAAATTGTTTTTAAAAAATCTCATGACAGTTCTGTATAGATAACTAGAAAGAACCTATGTTTAGTTGTTTTAGGTCTAAATATCTGAGGATTTTTTAATGACACGGGAACATGGAAATTGCATTGTCTTTTCTGTTACATAGAAGACAGTCCCTGCTTTTCACATTGTGTGATACCACAACAATGACCGTGCAAGCTAAAACACTGGAAACTGACCTTAATGATTATTAGGATTAGTGGGAAAAATTACTTTTGTTTTTTGACCTTAAAAAATGTCAAAAAATTAAAATCTCTCTTATTGTTAATTATATAAGTATATAGGGAAATGAAAAATATAGTAGAACTAATATCTAGTACATTGTAATTTAAAACATTTTGAAATTGAATTTCTTTCTAGAAAACTTGTCAAAGGGTAGTTTGAATAATTCTGGCCTTCTTGTCATGTAACTCACAATAAAGAATGAGCACCTTTTCTGTTCCTTGGCAAAATGTTGATCCACTAAATATTGATCAGTTTCCAACATTTTATCCTTTGCATTTTAATGTCATGAAGTATTGTCACAACTTCCTTTTACTATGTAGTTTTTTGCCAGCATTTCTTCCTCCTGGATGTCTTCATTCTTTTTGTTACAACCAATTTCCTCTTTCTGCCAGTAAGTCTGCCTTCCCTGCATTCCTTTGGCTGTGTATCTAGTTTCTAGAACAGCAAAGTGGCAACATCTCCATAGTCAGCTGTTTCTTCTATAGCTCCATTTACGTTTAGCTGAATTTCACTACCAGCATTATCATTTTTTGTTTTCTTGCTGCATTTTCATCCTTGTTGTCCAATTCCCTGTTTTTTGTTTTTTTTAAGATAGCAAAATGTTTGACACTGGATACTGTGAACTTGAACTCTAATACAAGGAATGTAAATTGAGATTCTTAACAAACTCTAAATGGACTTTTAGAAACAGACTCTCAGTACCTAAATCAGGATTACTAAAATGATTACTGAAATGAAGTATTTTATATTCCTTTTTCTAGTGATAAAATTATTCTATGAGGAGTTTTTTTGTTTGTTTGTTTTCTGATGTCCCCTTTTTACCCCCATTGATTTCCTCCACTACATCCCCAGGCCTTCCCCAGACCAATGTCTGTGCCCATAGGTTATGCTTATAAACATATAAGTTCTTAGATTAATCTCTCCCCGCCCACTCCCCCATCTCTACTTTCCCTCTGAGATTCCTCAGTCTATTCCATGTTTCTATGTCTCTGGATCCATTTTGTTCATCAGTTTATTTTGTTTATTACATTCTACATATAAGTGAGATCATGTGGTACTTGTCTTTCTCTGACTGGCTTATTTCACTTAGCATAATACTTTCTAGTTCCCTCCATGCTGTGCCAAAGGATAAAAGATCCTTCTATTTTACAGCTGTGTAGTATCCCATGGTGTAAATGTACCACAGCTTTTTTGTCCACTCATCTACTGATGGGCACTTGGGCTGTTTCCAGATCTTAGCTATTGTAAATTACACTGCTATGAACATAGGGGTGCATAAGTTCTTTGTGATTGGTGTTTCAAGTTTCTTAGGATATATTCCTAGAAGTGGGATCACTGGGTCAAATGGCAGGTCAATTTTTAATTTTTTGAGGAAACTCCATACTGTTTTCCATAGTGGCTGTACCAGTCTGCATTCCCGCCAGCACTTGTAGTTCGTTGATTTGTTGATTGTAGCCATTCTCACAGGTGTGAAGTGATACCTCATTGTGGTTTTAATTTGCATCTCTCTGATGATTAGCAACATTGAGCATTTTTTCATGTCTCATAGCCATCTGTATATCCTCATTGGAGAAGTGTCTATTTAGGTCCTTTGCCCATTTTTTAATTGAATTGTTTGTCTTCATTTTTATGTTGTATGAGTTCCTTATATATTTTGGATATTAACCCTTTATCAGATGTGTCATTGGCAAATATGTTCTCCCATGCATTGGGCTCCCTTTTCGTTTTGTTGATGGTTGCTTTTGCTGTGCAGAAGCTTTTTATTTTGATGTAGTCCCATTTGTTTATTTTCTTCTTTTGTTTCTCTTGCCCTAGGAGATGTATCAGCAAACATATTGCTATGACAGATGTCTGAGATTTTGCTGCCTATGTTTACCTCTAGAATTTTTATGGTTTCACGTCTTACATTTAAGTCTTTTATCCATTTTGAGTTTACTTTTGTGTATGCTGTAAGTTGGTGGTCTGGTTTCATTTTTTTGCATGTATCTGTCCAATTTTCCCAGCACCATTTATTGAAGAGACTGTCTTTACTCCATTGTATGTTCTTGCCTCCTGTGTCAAATATTAATTGACCATAATGGCGTGGGTCAATTTCTGGGTTCTCTGTTCTGTTCCACTAATCTATATGTCTGTTCTTGTGCCTGTACCAGGCTGTTTTGATTATAGTGGCTTGTAGTATAACTTGATACCTGGTATTGTGATCCCTCCAACTTTGTTGTTCTTTCTCAAGATTGCTGTGGCTATTCTGGTTCCATATGAATTTTCACAGTGTTTGTTCTAGATCTGTGAAATATGCTGTTGGTATTTTAATAGGGATTGCATTGAATTTATAGATTGCTTTGGGTAGTATGGACATTTTAATGTTATTAATTCTTCCAATCCATGAACATGGTATATTTTTCCATTTTTTTATATCTTCCTTTATTTCTTTTTTCAGTGTCCTGTAGTTTTCCGAGTATAAGTCGTTTGCATCTTTGGTTAAGTTTATTCCTAGGTATCTTATTTTTTCAGTTGCAGTGGTAAATGGGATTGTTTTATGGGTTTCTGTTTCTGAGAGTTCATTATTGGTGTATAAAAATGCCATTGATTTCTGGGTGTTAATTTTGTATCCTGCTACCTTGCTGAATTCATTTATTAAATCTAGTAGTTTTTTGGTGGAGTCTTTAGGATTTTCTATGTACAATATCATGTCATTTGCAAATAATGACAGTTTTGTTTCCCTCTTTCCAGTTTGGGTGCCTCTTATGTTTTCTTGTTGTCTGATCGCTGTTGCTAGGACTTCAGTACTATGTTGAATAAGAGTCATGAAAATGGACACCCCTGTCTCGTTCCTGTTCATAGGGGAAATAGTTTTAGTTTTTGTCCATTGAGTATGATGTTGGCTATTGGTTTGTTATATATGGCCTTTATTATGTTGAGGTATGATCCCTCTATTCCCACTTTGCTGAGAGTTTTTATCAAAAATCGGTATTGGGTTTTATTGAATGCTTTTTCTGCATCTATTGATATGATGATGTGATTTTTGTCTTTCAGCTTGTTTATGTGATGTATCACATTTATTGATTTGCGAATATTGTAATAAATAGTCTTGCATCCCTGGAATAAGTCCCACTTGGTCTTGATGTATGATCTTTTTAATATATTGCCAGATCTGATTTGCTGATATTTTGTTGAGGATTTTAGCATCTATGTTCATCAGGGATATTGGCCTTTAATTCTCTTTGTAGTGTGTTTATCTGGTTTTGGAGTTAGGTTAATGTTGGCCTCGTAAAAAGAGCTTGGAAGTGTTCCTTCCTCTTGGATTTTTTGCAATAGTTTAAGGATGGTAGGTGTTAATTCTTCTTTGAATGTTTGGTAAAACTCCCTGTGAAGCCATCTGGTCCAGGGCTTTTGCGTGCTGGGACCTCTTTGATTACTGCTTCAACTTCATCAGCAGTTATTGGCCTATTCATGTTTTCTGACTCTTCCTGATTGAGTTTTCCTTGTTTTGATTCTATCTTTTTAAAATATCACAAGGAGGCAACACCCTACATGCTTCCCTGTCTGGGTGTGAATGCATAACAAATGTGTGTTGACCATCACTGACAGACTTTGACAAGGTGATGTGATTGGTCACTGATCACTATGCCTGTCCATTATTTATGTAGTGACTCATGGACTGAAGAGCTAGCAGCAAGCTGGTGCTTTATGTAGTTATTCACAGTAAGTTTTAGTTAAAAGTTTGAATGTATTGTTGGGAACTGATGTTATTTAACTAAACTGTTATAACTGAAATCCCTTCATGTTGGGATTGTCAGTGTGGTGTACCATTGATGTCAAGAAAAATTGTTTTATCTTTTCACTGAAATCGTTAACATAAGGCTGATTTTGACTTATAAAAGTCTAGCTTAGTGAAAAAAGTAAACTCTACTTGATTTTATGCTGAAAAGTATTTAAATGACTTATAACGTTTATTACCTTGGAGATTATTTTGCTAATTAATTAATAAAGATTGTACAGTTCTAGAAAAGAGGAAATAAAAACCTTGTCATTTTCTTCATTTTCACATTTTTAGGCAAGGCCATGTGAATCTTCCTCCACTTGAGTTCAAACCGGCTTTAATGTTGGAAACCTTTAGCATCAGTGCAATCGTGATGGAAAAGTCTGTGTGCACCCCTCAGAACTCCACCAGCGCTCTTTCTTTCCATGATCTCAACAAGCGTTACTACAACACCTTCCATTGCAACTTCACCATTTCCTGTCAGTCCATAAGCCAGCACGTGGACATGGCTTTGGTTCGTCTCATTCATCAGTTCAGTACAATGATAGATGACATCAAAGCAACTCAGACTGACATTAAATTGAGCAGATACACAGCTGGATCAGCTTCGCCAACACCTACCTTTAGAACCAGAAAACATCGAGATTTCCGCTCCTCTGACTTCAGCCGCAGTTCCAGAGGAAGTCTTAACGGTGGCACCAGAGTAAATAATGCAAAGAACAAACGGACCAACAGTGAGAATAACAAAAAGGAATCTCGAAACAAAAACTCATTAGGAAGATCTGAGAGAAGAACTTCCAAAGTGTCCAGGAAAGGCTCCAAAGATGTGGTAGATCACATGGCGATGCCCATGGATGACTCAGACTCCATCACCGTGTCGGAGCAGAGTGAGCCCTCTGCTGAGTGCTGGCAGAACATGTACAAACTGCTGAACTTCTATTCCCTCATCTCTGATCCAACAGGAATATTGGAAAAGTCTTCAGATGCGTTTGGACCAGCAGGTAATGGATATTTTATATTTTTTAAATTGTTTGGAATCGCATTCATACTAAGAAAGGTAGGTAGCAGGTTTTTCATGATGTTTTCTTCATGTGACGAGTGGATAATTGAGATGCACAGAAGTTGGTCACTGCGGGAGAGAATAGTCATGTGGCCAGACATCTTGTGCCCCATTTCCCACCCTCCGTAACCCATGGGCAGGGTACTCTGGTAGAGCCACACACACCTGCTGCCAAATGTCTGACTTGACTGTTTGCTTTCAATGTGGCCAAGAGAAGATGTGGAAACATTTAAAAAGTCATTTTGGTGGCGAAGAGGAAGGAGGAGGGCTGGTCAAAAAGGGGAAGGAAAGAGGTAAGGCAATGTTTGGAGTGTCCTTTTATTCTGCAGTTTTCACATCTAAACCTATGTGTTTCTGTTTACTCATGAAGACATTCGGAGCCCGACAGAGCCAACCTGTAAAGTGGTGTTTGAGAACGAACAGGACAATAACAGTGTGACGAAGACGCAGAGGAAGCGCAGCTTGGTGACAGCAGAACCCCAGCATGTCACCCTGATCGTGTTTGGGATTGGCATGGTGAACCGCACACACCTGGAGGCGGACATCGGCGGGCTCACGATGGAGTCCGAGCTGAAGAGGATCCATGGCAGCTTCACGCTGAAGGAGAAGATGAAAGGTACGGCCGCTTTCCCATATTGCTGCTGCTTTTCTGAGAGCTGACTCCATCTCCACAATTCCTGCTTGGCAGTTGTTCTAGAAAGCCGAACTTCTGGGTGGATCAGAGAGCTAGTTTATGTAGTTTCTTTTTCCTATTTTTTTTGTTCTTTAAAAATTTCCAGGTGTTCTGCACTAAGTATTACTTCTGAGATTTAAAATGTCATTAGGCTATGTAATGCCTTTAGGCTCTGTACTGCACGATTAGCATGTTAAACTGAATATTTGTTTAGCATTATTCCAATTTTGACATACAATATATGTCCACATTAATACATAGAAATAAAAAAACTTCAAGGAAACTTTTAAAAGTAGTTTCAAAATATAGTTTAAATTTTATCGTAACTTTAAAATTGCCTTTTGTCACTGAACGTATTATGAATAAAATATGAATTTAATATGAAGTGCAATTATCTTATTTCCAGAATTCATATAATTCTTTTTTATTACTTTTAAGATGTTTTACATCAAAAGATGACTGAGACATGTGCCACTGCGCATATTGGTGGGGTTAATATTGTGCTGCTTGAAGGGATCACACCAAATATACAGTAAGTGTGTTGATTTTTAGTATTTTCTTAAATTTGTTTGTTGTAGTTTATAGGAAACTTAAAATTCATTGGATAAATCCCACACTTGCTGAGTTTTGAAATTTATATACTTAATGTTTCAGATATTGTGATTCTGTCATTAAGAATATCCCAATGAGCCCTGGCCAGTTTAGCTCAGTAATTAGAGCTTTGGCCTGCAGACCTAAGGGTTGCAGGTTCGATCCTCAGCTCTGGTTGGGGTCTGTGCAGGAGGCAACCAATCAATGTGTCTCTCTCACATCAGTGTTTCTCTCTCTCTCTCTCCCCTCCTCTCTCCCTTTCATTCTCTCTAAAAATCAGTGGAGAAAATAGCCTCAGGTGAAGGTTAAAAAAAAAAGAATATCACCCAATGAAATGTTTTTAGAAAAGTGATTTTTTTCCTTTCTAAAACTGGTTTTACTACCTCCCTCACCTCTCCCCCCCTTAAAAATGGGCTCCCGGGACATTGTAAAATTGTGTGTCTAGAAAAATTATTAC